>NC_139802.1:510000-940000 GCF_963457635.1 Microchirus variegatus
GCCATGATATCACATGTATATTTAAAGGTGCATTATGTAATAAATGATAAAATCCTCCTAATATGTCACAGAGACTCAGGAATAATGTTCATATAACAAACTGAACTCACCAACAACAACAGTACAGACAAAATATTTGCATTAAACATATATTTTGCAGACTGCAAATCATGTTTATGTTTTGAAATCATGTTTTGGCATGTGGCGCCACCTACTGCCGTCTACCAATCATTGCAGTCAGTAGAGTCTCAGCTGCCGAGCAACTACGGGTTGCCAGTTACGTCAGAAAACGAAACCTAAAAGACCTTGATATGTAGTAACTGTTTTTGGCCACATTCTTACATATGGCACCTTTAATAATACTATTTATTATGCAAAATGAATGTATTAATATCAAAAACAGACATTTATTTTAAATTATATAAATATATAGTGTGGACAACTGTAATTAAAATTCGTACCAGGAGCCGTTTCGGCCACTGCCATTCGTGGCATATAATATGTTGTATGATACATTTAATAATGGGATAATTATGACCAAATCTTTTATTATTACTGTTATAAAAACATTGCTAGCAAACATATGGTTATATTATTATTATTATATTATATTATATTCTATCACCTCACTAAAAGCTGTGCCTCAGCTACACACTGTGTTTAAAAGATGGTGAGGTCGTGGGCCATGTTTTCATTATAACATGATATTAAGTGGGGGGGCCGCATGTGGCCCCAGGGCCGCCAGTTTGAGACCCCTGGTGTAAGTGTACCCTTGTGTGCATCAGGTAAAAAGCACTGGGAATCTTATACATGATAGTAGTGGAAAACATAAATCAAAACATAGTGAAATGTTTAGGTCAGGCTGACAGCAGCTGCTCCACATCACTCATGATCACCACAGGTTCAGTCAGTGTCCAACTTCCACCGCAGCCACAGCAACATCAATCACCACCGTACAACAAACTGACTGAACTCTGCTGTTCTTCACAGACAAACGTACTTACATGAAAACCAGCAGAGCTCTGGTCTCCAACGACCCAGAAACCATGTGTGAACTACTGGGTCAAAGCAGAACAGCAGCCAATGACCCACTTAAGGTTCCACTATAGAGAAACATCTCATCTCAGGTTTACGTTCTGGTCCAGGTCAAATGTAGAATTAGCCTCATAATCATTTATCACAAGCTGGAAGATGTATGGGCTGTATTTGGGTTTTATTTCTTATTTTCTTTATCTAGACCTTTAACCTCCACAGTTTTTGTGGCTAAATTGCAGAGGTGGACAGAGTGCACAGTACAGATAGCCCTTGCTAAATTTTACTCAAGTACAAGTAAAAGTACTACAGTCAGATGTCTACTTAAGTAAAAGTGCTGAAGTGTGCAAGAGTACATTGTCTAAATATTGCATTACTACTGCCACAGTGCTTACATTTACGTATAGAAATGTCCTACATGGAGTTAGGAAAAATGTTAATATCTTGAAGAATGAAAAGTCATTTTCATCTTTTTACCATGTTATTATTTAACATTTCTCACTTACCAACAAGGCAATAGCACAATGACCACGTTCTGACAAACCTCTGCTAGAGTTTCAATGGATTTTTTTATCCTGACTGTGATAAACACACAGCATACTCAAGAATACAGCTGCAACTAATGAGTATTTTCATAATCGATTAATCTGTAGATTATTTTCTCGATTAATCGATGAATCGTTTGGTCATAAAATGTCATAAAATGTTAAAAAAACGATCAGTGTTTGTCAAAGCTGGAAATGATGATGTTGAATGTCTTGTTTTGTTCACAAACCAAAATGATTCAGTTTTAATGATTTCTTTGTTTATGTGGAGCAAAGAAACAAAGAAAATATTCACATTTAAGAAGCTAAAACAATCAGAAATCTTGTTTTAATCATGAAAAAAGCTTCAAACCGATTATCGATTATCAAAATAGTTGGTGATTAATTTAGTAATCGATTAATAATCGATTAAGCGATTAATCGTTTCAGCTCTACTCAAGATGTGTAATATCAGAAAAGAAAATTCAGCGAACAACTGTGTGAATGTGTGTCATCTTGTTTCGTCTCTCAGCTAAATCTGTGTTTTTTGTTTGTTTGTTTTTTTAGAAGAAGAAGAAGAAGAAGAAGTAACATGTACTCAGGGTTAGGGATAGAAATGTATTGGAGTAAAGATTACAATATTTGCCTCTCAAATGTACTAAAGTCATGAGTACTCCACAAAAACAAAAATGATACTCGAGTAAAGTACAGATCCCTCAAAATAGTACTTAAGTACTGTACTGTAGTAAATGAACTCCTTTACTGTCCGGCTCTGCTCAATTATTGTTGTTATTGTTTACTGTCCTTGTGCCAAACCTGGCTTTAGTAAATCATGTCATCTATGCTGAAGGTATTTAAAGTACAGTACGCTCACTGTTCATGTTATGGCCGCTGCTCATTTATCAGGAATGTATCTTCATTCCTTCAGCTTGTGTCTTGTTCCTCGTATCATTTATGATCGCGCTGCAGCAACGACGCTCTGCTGGAATCTGCAGGATCAACCTTTTGACTGAGAATCAACGCGGCTGAATTAAGAGCTGCTGACACTTTATTGTCAGGCCTCAAGTGTGTGTGTATTAACCTCTACTGCCTTCCCCCTGTGAGTCTATGTGTGTGTGTGTGTGTGTGTAGCTCTGACTGTATACTGTTTGCAGGTAGCAGGTTCTTTCTGTCTGTCACTCTGGCAAAGACAAAGGTGTCCAGCAAAGGAATTCTTATTTTATATCACAGTGTGTGCAGCGACCTGCAGGAGGAACAGCTTCCAAGATGAGGGAGCGAATCAACACTTTTCAGACCGTTCTGAACATTGACCAGTTCCTGGTAAGGTTCATGAGTCCAACTCAAATGCTTTCTCTTTCCCGTCTTCTTTGCAAGGACCAACACGCTGATGACTTAAGGGACACGTTGGCAACACTTGCACTCTTTCTTTCTTTCTTTCTTTCTTTCTTTCTTTCTTCTTTTTTCACCTTAAATTAAATATTCCATTGTATGTCAAAGTTAAATTACATGTAAACCAAGACAAACAAAAGTCCTCCGCAGTGGATTTTTCACACCAGGATTACTTGGTGTTGAAGTTGATGCGAAACACTGAACTTCACAGTTTGTGTGTTTTGTCTTGGTCACGCCGGCGTGCCTTAATTAGAACATGACAGTGTTTGTTTGAGCCGTGGCAATGTTGTTGTTCGGGTTAATTAGTGTATGTGCATATGGACGTGTGTGTGTGTGCGCGCACGTGTGTGTGTGTGTGTGGGGGGGTAATCTCTTGATCTGTCCGTCAGTGAGTGGGTCAGATTTTATCATTAACCTTGTGCTAAGGGACAGGACTATATTGTTGTAGGACCTCACTACACACACACACACACACACACACACACATTCTTGTACTTGCTGCATACTGAGGACCGGGTTGCTGACAAAGAGGACCAGCATTTCCACTTTATAAATCAACACAATTACAAATATCTACTTCATGAATGACATCTACAAAGAACTACTTTGTTGCAGTACCATACACTGTCTGCAGGTGGAGCCCCAGAGCAAAAAGGGCTGGAAAACAATTTTATATTTTATTTATTTATTTATTTATCTTTTTGGTCCAAAATTGGACAAAAACGTCATACTATACTATGTCAACCAAAATTAAAAAAAAAAATTTGACCCAAAAAATTTGGTCCAAAATTTGACAAAAACGTCATACTATACTGTCGTCCAAAATTAGAATTTTTTTTGTTGACAAATTGAGTATAGCATGTTATAGCAACCTGAGGAAGTGATTTCAATGAAAACAAAGTGAGGACCGGCCAAAATGTCCTCACTCCGTTAAAATGACCTCACTTTGTTGGTTAAAAACCCTCACTGGTCCTCAGTATGCCGCAAGTACAAGAGCACACACACACACACACACACACACACACACACACACACACACACACACACACACACACACACACACACAAAGAATCCATTCATACACACGTTTAAAGACAAATTTATGCTAAAGAAGCTACAAACACGCAAATATGGATGAATATGCAACACTGTCTCTCTCTCATAAGATACACAGGAATGTGTAGTTATTTATTTTTTAATTAACTCTCAATGTCACTCTGCCCTTGAACCTCTGCATCTATTAGCAGCTCTCTCTCTCTCTCTCTCTCTCTCTCTCTCTCTCTCTCTCTCTCTCTGTCTATAAGCCTTTTCCTGCTTGTTTACACATGAACGTATATCTCCCACCTCTCACCGTCCTTATTTATTGTTGCGCTGCAGTGTTACCTCGCTAAAGGCTGCTTGTGCAGGTCAAATCCACAAATGTATTCAGAGCTCCTGACAGCTCGCCAGCCAGCAAAATCTAACACAGACTTTGTATTTCTAACAAAGCCGAGGGGAGAAATGGTTTACATTCTGCCGTCTTCTTCATCCCGTTGAGACCTGCAGTAAGCACAGCGCTAAAAGCTCGAGGTGCGACAGTAGAGCAAGAAAATAATGATGCTGAGTGAAAGTGTCAGAGTCGTACAGCGACGCCTGACTAGTGTTTTAGAAAGATTAGAAAGGGAGGGAAATAATAAGAGCCACCAGGGGAGGTAGAGAGAATTTAGCTGGAAGTAAATTAGTGCAAGCAGAGGAGGAAGAGAGGAGTGGGTGAGGGGGGGGTGAGGGGGGGGGCAGTGTCTGTCCTTGGATGTTCTTGACTGTGTGTGTGAGTCGTGGAACAGATAGAGAACATAAAGACGATGATGGTGTGAATGTTGGGAGCGTGTGAAAGTTGGGCCAATGTTGGTTAGTGATGTCATTTTTTTCGGGGCCCTACGAGGTCTGGATTGACGTGAGACAAGGTCACGCGGTGACTCAAGGTCACGCGGTGACTCAAGGTCACGCGGTGACACAGAGGCAAACACACGGTTGAAAGATGGAGACAGAAGAGAGTCAGCTGATCTGAATGAATCACAACGTTCAGTGTTTTTCCTCACACTGCAGTCTTTGTCTCCTTTAGGTTATTTTGCTTTTTCAAATTCATTTCCCTCAACTGTCAAACATTAAAGGTGCATTATGTAATAAATCATAAAATCCTCCTAATATGTCACAGAGACTCAGGAATAATGTTCATATAACAAACTGAACTCACCAACAACAGTACAGACAAAATATTTGCATTAAAAAAAATAGACTGCAAATCATGTTTATGTTTTGAAATCATGTTTTGGCATGTGGCGCCACCTACCGCTGTCTACCAATCATTGCAGTCAGTAGAGTCTCAGCTGCCGAGCAACCCTGGTTGCCAGTTACGTCAGAAAACCAAACCTAAAAGACCTCGATATTTTGAATTTGAATGTAGTAACAGACATTCTTACATATGGCACCTTTAAATATTGCAATGATTATATTGACTTATGATAAATGAACAAATACTAATACAAAAAACAATTAAATGCATCATTCTCTCATTCTAGCAACATAATCCTAAATCCGTCCTAAAGAGGCTGTAACGATTATTCTATTATTAATCAAATACTAAATTAGTTGCCACATTTTTTGATAATCGATACATTTTTGATTTTTTTGCAATAATTAAAACAAGTTTTCAGATTTTTCAGCTTCTTAAATGAGAATATTTCCTCATTTCTTTGCTCCATGTAATAAAAAAACAATAACAAATGGAATGACCTTGGTTTTCGGACAAGACATTTGAGAACATAATTATTTCCAGGTTTAGGAAACAATGATTACAATTTTTCAATATTTTCCAGAACAAGTCATTACTTGATCAATCGAGAACATAATGAAAATCACCGTTAGCTGTAGCTTTAAATCTTAATGTCCCTTGGAAACATGTTCTGCTTCTCAGCATCTTATAAGATGGACAAATAATTAACAAATGTCAACAAAATCATTTGAATCCAGTTGTAATGTCTCTCAGTGCATTTGTCTTAAACAATTATTGGTCAAGGATTTTTTAGAAGATAAGGTGATATTTTTTTTTAATAAAAACACCAAAACTGCAGATTGAATTGTGTTAAAGGAGTAAATTAAATACCGTGTTTGGTCTGAATACTTTACTGAGTCTTTACTGGATTACAGCTCTGTTTCACAACTGAAGCTAGAAAAGATTTAGCTGGATATTAATTTACTATATAAAACATATTAAATGTACTGTATAATACAACTATGCACAGTTCTCCTTTTTAATCACATTCTGCATGTTGAGTTGAGTCTAAAGCAACATATATAATACACGTTATATAATATTATAAAATATTTCATATAGAGATGGTTTTTTTTTCTCTATGTAACTTGACCAAGGAACTCTGATGTAAAACAACAGCAGCTCTGTCACTACAGTGACCAGCACACAGGTCGACCTTGTGACTGTACTTGGTTTTGATGGAGTCTGGTGCCAGCTCCTGTTTGATGATGGTGATGGTGATGGATGAGTGCATTGGTGTTAATGTGTAGTGCAGCAGTGGTGGCTCTGGTGGAGGTCTGGTCTGCAGCGTAGGACAGAACAGAGACAGAGACAGAGACAGAGACAGAGCTGCTGCTACATCATGCTGAAGGCAACTGATGAGAAACAGGTAAAAACATGACGACCAAAGACTGATCTGCTCTGGGTTTTTTTTTAATGCTGTCAGACTTAATGATCCTCTCTCCATATATTAACTTTGGTTTATTTCTAATAATTGCTTTATTGGGTTCTGCTGTTTAGGAAACTCGATGCTGTGTGACTGAAGTCGACTGGTTTATATCAACAACAAATCAATTAAAACAAAGTGATATTTAAAAACTCAATATTTAATACATGTATATCTTAGGTCTCTTTATGCTCAAGACTATAAATTGAATTTTTGCACATAATATTTGATTAATTTAGCCAAAAGAAGAAAAGTTAAGCTGTGACGTGTAGTTTGCTCTTTTTTTATCTGACTTAAAGCTGTAGTTTACAACATCTAAATATGTATATGAGTTCACAGTATGCTGATTAAGCCCTAAACACAACTCTGTTTCTCAGTAAAGTGATGTTTAGGTCTTGTGTCACTCAGCGGCGTTCCTGCACTGCACACAGTCACTGATATGCTTTATATGCACAGCTCGTCAAGTGCATTAGTAAAGTGAGACGACTGCAAACAGGTTGGATTATGACTGAAAATATTCAGAAGTGAATTTTACTCCTCAAAAAAACACCATCATTCAGCTGTTTGATGGATAATCACTCTGTCCCCACCCGGCCATGCTCTGTCACTATATACATTCAAGCGCTCCTTCGGTCAGGTCTGATGCTGTAGCTCGACAGAACACAAATGTTGCACGATTTCATCAAAATCACTCAAAGTTACACACTGCAGCTTTAAACGTGCCATATGTAAGAATGTGGCCAAAAACAGTTACTACATTCAAATTCAAAACACCGAGGTCTTTTAGGTTTTGTTTTCTGACGTAACTGGCAACCCGTGGTTGCTCGGCAGCTGAGACTCTATTGACTGCAATGATTGGTAGATGGCAGTAGGTGGCGCCACATGCCAAAACTAGATTTGCAGTCTGCAAAATATTTTTTTTAATGCAAATATTTAGTCTGTACTGTTGTTGTTGGTGAGTTCAGTTTGTTATATGAACATTATTCCTGAGTCTCTGTGACATATTAGGAGGATTTTATCATTTATTACATAATGCACCTTTAACACCCAGCGTGAAGTGAGATTCAGAGACTGGAGCAAACTCGACCAAAATAAATAAAACTGAGATGATTTAAAGGCATTGAACAAAAACAGTGAGTATCCATGCTTTAATTGCTCACCTCTATTTGAGGCTCTTTGTTGTGATGTTCATGTATTACAGTGAACTGGTTGTGAAGCCATTTTTTTTGGCATCAAAAGATAAAGTTAAACTTTGTTGTTTTTTTCTAACACCAGATAAGATTTCTGATTTGTCTCATACTTTAATTATCACTGAATGTCATTACGAGCGTTTAAGCTTTTGTCCTGGCGAGGCCTCACAGTTGGATGTGTCAGCTCTCTGTGTGTGAACATGAGACAGAAATGTGTGTCAACCTGCACTCGCTGCAGTTTAGCGTCTTGCTTCTCTGTTTGCTGGGATGCATGTGATCTGAGGGGCTCAGCTGTATAAAGTAGCCGCTAAGCCTGGATCTGCACTATTTTATAGCCGAGTGTGAAATATGAAACCCACGTGAAGTTATGTGAAATTATCTCTTATTATTTTACTTATCATCAACTTATTACCTTTTCAAAAAGTAACTTGACTAAAATCCAGTCAACCTTTATTTATTATATGTCTACGTTTTTTGAGTTTTATAAAAATGGGCGGAAGTTTTATGTTAAGGAAACTTAAAGGTGCATTATGTAATAAATCATAAAATCCTCCTAATATGTCACAGAGACTCAGGAATAATGTTCATATAACAAACTGAACTCACCAACAACAACAGTACAGACAAAATATTTGCATTAAAAAATATATTTTGCAGACTGCAAATCATGTTTATGTTTTGAAATCATGTTTTGGCGTCATGTGGCGCCACCTACCGCCGTCTACCAATCATTGCAGTCAGTAGAGTCTCAGCTGCCGAGCAACCACGGGTTGCCAGTTAGGTCAGAAAACGAAACCTAAAAGACCTCGGTATTTTGAATTTGAATGTAGTAACTGTTTTTGGCCACATTCTTACATATGGCACCTTTAAATAGCACAGATAAGGAAAACATCTAAGTAACTTATGTCTTTGAAAACCAAGGTCAACTTTACTTCAATGATGTTAGAAATGTCATAGAAATGATTTATTTAAAGCTACAGTGAGTAACTTTTGGTGATTTCTGTTTTTGGTGGATATTTTTTATTCTTCCTTTGAACTTTATGGACATAAATTGTTTTTTGTATCCTTCCATTTACTATCAGATCTAACTGACCTAACCTTTAAGATATGAGCTACTAACTTAAAGAACCTCATCTGCTGACACGGAGAAAGACGACGAGGACGAAATTTGACCTGCTGAGGATACCGTAGCGCTCAAGGGGAAGGGAGGGGGTGAGCAGAGGAGCAGTTCGTTGTTGTAAATTTCAGCCTCTCCTCTAGATGGCACTATAAACTACTTACTTCACCTTTAAAGTAAATTTAAATCGTATGCATATTTTGCAGCGTTGAAAAGTTGTATTTCAGTCACCTGACATGTTGTCACAGTGTTTGAGTTTACACTCAGGAGCACACGACTACTTTTTCCTGCCCATCACTTTGTGTGTGTGTGTGTGTTCGTGTGCCTCTGTGGTCGCAGGTGTAAAGCACACACACATGGTCAGAAGTGGAAGATGTGGAATGTCTGCTCTTCCTGGATCTCTTCCTCTGGATCCTTTCCAGTCTCTGCCTCCACAGCGGGAGGAGGAGGAGGAGGAGGAGGAGGAGGAGGAGGTGCAGTGGGTGGGGAACGAGGCGTGCGGGAGGGTATTTTCCGATCTCTGTGCCAGTTTAGTCTGTTTCTGCCAGCCAGGCTATTCAGGCTGGAGTGTATCCCTTACTCACATGCCACAACACCCCGCTCTGTTTTTCTCATCTCAAGACTGTGGATCTAGTTTTATCCTTCCACCATGTCTCAGTTGTCACATGTATCCCCCCCCCCCCCCCCCCAGCTTCCATCTCTCATTTACCCTCTCAGCAGCAGGTCTATCAAGCACATGATTTGTCGACTTGGTGCTTTCTCTTTCGTTAGCTCATTTGCTGTGTTTTCCCCCTCGTCCACAGCTGTATGGTGAGTACAGGGAGCAGCTGGGGAGCTTTGCCAGACGTGAGGCTGCCCGTCTGCTGACAGAGAGACAATGGAGGAGGAGACAGGCGGGGGACAACGCCGTGGCCTCAGGCCGCAGAGGCCACGGCCGACGGCATCCCCACCACCAACATCCTCATCATCACCCTGTGACCCTGGAGTCGATCCACAGCCACACCTCATCCACCAAGAAGCCTCGTTCCTACTCCAAATGCCAAGGTGACTGCGAGGAATGTGATGACAATTACCAACGTTCGTTAAAAAAGCTCTAGAGTTTCCATGGTTATACTCAGTGTGGTAACCAGGTAACTGAGGTGGAAATAAAACCACCCAAAAACCCTCAATTTAACTAAATACATGTCTGAACTCCTGCTACTTTATTCACTTATTCTCTCCTTTCACTGCACGTTTTCCCCTGAGACAATTGAAAGCAAATGTAATAGTTGGGAAGAGTCTTACACAGAGTGTTACTTTGATAATGTTGCTGTCTAAGGAGACTAGAGCTCACCTTGTTCTCAAAGTTAAAGGTGCATTATGTAATAAATCATAAAATCCTCCTAATATGTCACAGAGACTCAGGAATAATGTTCATATAACAAACTGAACTCACCAACAACAACAGTACAGACAAAATATTTGCATTAAAAAATATATTTTGCAGACTGCAAATCATGTTTATGTTTTGAAATCATGTTTTGGCATGTGGCGCCACCTACCGCCGTCTACCAATCATTGCAGTCAGTAGAGTCTCAGCTGCCGAGCAACCACGGGTTGCCAGTTACGTCAGAAAACGAAACCTTAGCCACATTCTTACATATGGCACCTTTAATACTTTATAGAATGTGTCACAACAGTAATACTGTGTTTTATACATGCTATTTTTAACAAACACTAGCACATCTACCCCTGACTGTATTTCTCCTTTCTTTATTATCTTTTGTTGTTTTTGCACACACACACACATGCATTCATAACGTGACCACACCACAGAGCGTCCATATCATTCTCTACATGAGGAGCTATGAGCTTCTTCTCCATGTCCATAATCACACTGAATGATTCCCTCTCAGGCTTTGTTATAATAAGAAACTGTCAGTAATTAAATCAAATGATGAACGGCTTTGAGGTGAATCACTAATTTTATCTCCGTCCCAGATTGTTTGGCCCGTGTTCGTCGCTACGTCGTGAACAAGATGGGGGAGGACTGGATTTTCCTGGTTCTTCTGGGCCTGACGATGGCTCTGGTCAGCTGGAGTATGGACTATGCCAGTGCCAAGAGCCTGCAAGGTATCAGTGGCCAAGGTCAGAGGAAGTATTCATGTCAAGTCCTTTCTCCTTTTATTTCTGTTTTTTTTTTTTTCCCTCCTTTTTCCAGCCTATAAGTGGATGCATGGAGAGCTTAAGGGCAACGTGGCGCTGCAGTACCTCGCCTGGGTCACGTACCCCATGATCCTGGTCATGTTTGCCTCGCTCTTCTGTCACCTGGTTTCCCCACAGGCCATCGGTAAGCTCTCCGTCGCCTGTCGTCGTCTCCTCTCCAGCAGCTGCTTTTACTTCTCCGTCTTCACACGTTTTTTGTTTTGTTTTCAGGTTCTGGTATCCCAGAGCTGAAGACGATCCTTCGAGGTGTCGTCCTGAAGGAGTACCTGACGCTGAAAGCCTTCGTCGCCAAAGTTGTCGGCCTGACTGCTGGCCTGGGCAGTGGCATGCCAGTGGGCAAAGAGGTAAACAAAAACAACAACATAATCTTCATCCTTGTCTTTGTATCATTTACCGATTGTCCTTTTCTGTATCTATCATTAATCCAGGATGGTCATCCTCCTCATTTCCTTCCCCTGTACTCCATCTCTCCTTTGTCCAAGCTTGTAGAATGATAAATGATCTTCTGTCATGTTTTTCCTCCTCTCCCTCCTCTCACGGGACTGAGGCAAATTATTCAAGCAGAATGCGTTCATTCTTCCTGTTTCAGTGGCAGAGCAACTGTCACATGCAGCACTTATAATGTAATTTATCTCTTATTTTACACCGTGTCCCAGTTTTAGACCCTTTGTTTTACCAATCAAAGTTTTACAGTGTATAACGTCAAACTTGTCCCATCGCCCTGCAGGGTCCATTTGTCCACATTGCCAGTATCTGTGCTGCGGTGTTGAGCAGATTCATGTCCATCTTCTCTGGAGTCTATGAGGTAAACCAAGGCCTGGACCAAAACTCACTGTGTGATCTATGAGCCTCATTCACCTCAAAGGAAGTTTCAGTTTCAGTGTGGTTGTGTGAGGCATTGACACATTATCAACACTGACTTCACTCCCAGCCCAATGACAACAAGGCTATCAGCAGGACTGAAATAAAAACTGATTATTTTAGACACTTAATAAAAGGCTCACCTAATAAAATTAGCACCCCCTTAGAGGCATGATATTTTAAGAATGTTTGCCACTATTTCAGGCTGTTAGACAGACTTTTCCTGCTGGAAACTGGAGTTTGTAAACTCCCCCACACCCAAGTCTGAGAGGAACTCCAAGTAGATGTATAGTAGATTTAAAGGTGCCATATGTAAGAATGTGGCCAAAAACTAAAAAAGAAAGTCCCCATAATGTGACTGTGTAAACAGATTTAGGTCCTCACAACGTAAGGAATACACACAGCTATTCTCCTTAGTGAGCTGTATTGACCTTAAAGGTGCCATATGTAAGAATGTGGCCAAAAACAGTTACTACGTTCAAATTCAAAACACAGAGGTCTTTTAGGTTTCGTTTTCTGACATAACTGGCAACCCGTGGTTGCTCGGCAGCTGAGACTCTACTGACTGCAATGATTGGTAGACGGTGGTAGGTGGCGCCACATGCCAAAACATGATTTCAAAACATAAACATGATTTGCAGTCTGCAAAATATATTTTTTAATGCAAATATTTTGTCTGTACTGTTGTTGTTGGTGAGTTCAGTTTGTTATATGAACATTATTCCTGAGTCTCTGTGACATATTAGGAGGATTTTATCATTTATTACATAATGCACCTTTAAGTAAGTGATGCAAACGTACCTAACAAAGCTGCAGTAAAACAGCAGCTCCTGCACCCTTGCAAGCTAGAAACACTGAATTTCTCTATGCACTTTGATGGGGGGGGAACAAAGTATGTCAGACTATGAGATAACGTAGCACTGGTCTCTCCAGGGACTACAGTTGTGCACAGAGCAGTCAGCTGTGTGTGAGTGTCAGTGCATCATAGAACCACACTTCAAGAACCTGAAATATCCCTTTAATGCACTAATGAATGTGTGATGCAGTTGTGTTCATGTCATGGTGTCATGTGTCTCAGGGTTCCCACAAACTTTCTTTTCAGATTTGAGTAAAATTAATTGTTGTTGTTTTTTTTGCCGTAATATGGAGCAAAGTTCAAGAGATGACCTCACCTCTCTCCATGAGTATGATATAGATATTCATGCCCTCATTCCTCTGCATGGAAATGGAACATCCACATTTGTGGTTTTCAGTGAAATGCCTCGTGAGCCTCTGTCCTGCCCTTGACTTTTCATTCCTCTCCGTTATCAGGCCAACTTTTGCAAGCTCTTATGCTGCGTTCCAAACTAATGGGATGTGGGACTTATCCTACCTGAATTCTACTAGCTCCTACTTCAAAAGCGTTCCAGCAATTGAAGTAGAATGTTAGAAAACATGGACGATCGCGGCGCTTTCGCTTCATGTTTCAGGCATTTTGACTGTCAGCAATTCAGTCTACTTACATACACAAGCGAGCCGTATGTGTAAAAGTGGGACATATATCGATATGTAACGTCATGAGTATACTTTTACCATAGCCCTACATACCTTCATGCGAACAGATAGGGCTGGGTGATATATCGAAAATGTATCGCTATCGAAATTTACAACAATAATCGACGTCATTTTGCCGTTATGGATACATTCGATAATTAAAAAAAAACAAAAAAAAACACAATAAAAGTTGTATTTGGCTGTGTGTGTGTAGGTAGGCAGGCTGCCTGTATGTTCATGTCCCTTTAAGACACTCGGACACTTATATCAGGCAAATGGTCAATTATGCAAATTAGCCAATGACGTCATTTACTTTGAACTTATCGTTCATTTATCGTTATCAAGGTGAGCTGCTCAATATATCGTGATGTTGATTTGAGGCCATATCACTCAGCCCTACTAACAGATAACAACGACGACAGAATTTCACGCCATAACATGAAAAACAAGTTGTGATAAAATTGCTGTGTCTAAAACACGTATGCAGGCAGGAAAGTAAAGTTTATAGACTATTCATGTGACTCTACGGGCGCCGCCATTATTCTCCGACATCATTTTGCTGAAGTCGGGGTAGGTCGATCAGCCCCGACTTGGCAAGTAGAAGGTCCCACTTCGACAGGCATTCCAGTGCACTTTGTCTACTTAGGATAAGTCCCACGTCCAACTGGTTTGAATGGGCTCTTGAACGCAGCATTAGTCTTACTCTGAAAATGATTAGATGTCCTTGAAGATGTCTTTCCTCGTCCTTCACTTCTATCAACACTTTGTAATTGACATGGTCTTAACTCACATGAGGCAGCAGCGATGCCAAATGGACCAATTTTTTGCGTCCTCTAGATTCATGGAAAGGTCCCTTATTTCATCAGAAAGAAAGAAAGTGGAAACCCTTTGTGTCCTCGTGTTGGCCTCATCCTGCTAATGCCCTCCCTTCCCAGGTTCCCCTGTGTGTGTGTGTGTTTTTTTTGTTGTTTTTTTTTGTCTGTCTCCCTCACACCTCGTCTGTGTTTGTGTCTCGCTGTATTATTAGTGTGATGTTAATGTCTGGCATGTGAATTAACAGTGACCCTCCATCCATGTCTCCCTCCCCTTTCCCTCCTCTCCTCTTCCCCACTTTTTTTCATTCATCCCCACTCTTTTGTGCCCCCCCCCCCCCCCACCACTCACCCCCAACCCTCTTCCATGTCCACTTCCACCCGTGACCCTTAACCCCAGAATGGCACTCATAACCAGGACCTGTTGGTGTGTGCGTGTGCTGTGGGAGTGGCCACCTGTTTTGCTGCCCCTGTGGGAGGCAAGTCCCGCCTCCTTGGGCTTGCTTTGACGCAGGTCTCCGGTCAGCTTTGTCCTCCTGAAATAACACCAGCGGCACAACTGTGGAGATCAAATCTGACCTCAGACCAGTGTACTGTGCTGTAAGTCACTGTTTCCCAACCCTGGTCCTCAGGGAACGTGGCCATGTTTTAGATGTTGCCCTGCTCCAAAAAAACCCACCTGATTCAGATTAAACATTCATTTTGATTTTTCATTTTTTTAACAAAAGTTGAAACATTACATTTTTGAAAAAAAAAAAAATATATATATATTTTTTTTTCTTCCTTTTTTAAAGTTGCATTATGTAATAAATGATAAAATCCTCCTTATATGTCACAGAGACTCAGGAATAATGTTCGTATAACAAACTGAACTCACCAACAACAACAGTACAGACAAAATATTTGCATTAAAAAAAATATTTTGCAGACTGCAAATCATGTTTGTGTTTTGAAATCATGTTTTGGCATGTGGCACCACCTACCGCCGTCTACCAATCATTGCAGTCAGTAGAGTCTCAGCTGCCGAGCAACGACGTGCCAGTTACGTCAGAAAACGAAACCTCAGTATTTTGAATTTGAATGTAGTAACTGTTTTTGGCCACATTCTTACATATGGCACCTTTAAAGACAAAATTAAAAAAAAAATCAAATTTTTGGAAAAAAAATAAATAATTTGTTTGAAGAAAAAAATTCAATTTTCTTTGAAGAAAAAAAATCAAATTTTTTTGAAGAAAAAAAATCAAATTTTTTGAAAAAAAAAAATCAAATTTTTTGAAAAAAAAAATCAAATTTTTTGAAGAAGAAAAATCTAATTTTTTGAAGAAAAACATTAACAAAGGTTAACACATTTTTTGGAAAAAAGAATGACAAATGTTGAACTATAACATTTGAAAAAAAAAATTGACAAAAGTTGAAAGTTGATCTTGATGATGAGCTGACGATTTATTTGAATCAGGTGTTTTTGCAACAGGGCAACATGTAAAACATGGCACGACTGTGTTCCCATGAGGACCAGGGTTGGGAAACACTGTTATAAGTGATGAGTAACACTGACTGAACTGAATAAACATTTAAAACTATCATATTAGTATGTAATGTTCAGTCAACATCAGGAATACTTACTCACATTTGTACTGAGGGAGTATTTATACCACTTTTTGGTTCTGTACACTCAATCTGAAGGTTAGTCACGAGCTGTTCAGTGTAAACACATGGGCAAAAAGCTTGTTAGTTAAACATGTACAGACATGAAAGTAGTATAAGTACTGTATATATATATAAGTACTGTATATACTCGAAACATGAATGAAATATCACCTACAACTTTTTAAATGACTGATCTCAGATCGTGGACATGCAGATATATGCAACCTAAGCATGATGGCGTCGACAATAAAGTATATTTCAAGGTCATGATTACTAAATACACATTTCTGCTACCTTTATTTCACAGTGTAACCTCTAAACACCTTTGTTTGCGTATTGCTGTCATTGCTGTGTGCATCCTCACCTTTATATTCTCCAAGTGTGATTTTTCTCCTTCTTAATCACTTTATTGTTTTCCCGCCACACTCCACTGAGCATTATTTATTCACTTTATTCCATTTTGCTTCCCCTTCTGTCATTTCTCCCCCTGTGGTTCCACAACCTGTCCTCTCCACCTTGATCTTTTATTCCCTCTCTTTCTCAAACTCTCCCTCTCTCTCTTATCCGTCTGTCCACGCTTGCGTTCCTTCATCACATTTCATTTTCCCCTTCATCATCCCTCACGCTCTCTCACCCCTTCACTCCCCCCTCTCTGTTTCCTGTGTCAGTAGAACCCTTATGGTTACACAGATATACTGACTGTTGGCTGTGCTGTGGGAGTGGGATGCTGTTTCGGCACTCCACTAGGAGGTACTGTACATCTGCACCACACAGTGTCTCTGTAGAGCTGCATCAACAACAAAACACACAAGTCTTAGGTTTAAAAATAAGCATCACAAAGTACAATGTGAGAATATCTCTATCTAACTTTTCATTTCACTGAAATAGAATATGATAACCTGAAATATAGAGCTATATAGACTGTTTTCAGCCATGTTTACAAAACAAGAAATATGTCTTTTGTTTGCAGAATGTTCTTATGTTTTGTAGATCATTTTGAAGAAGACACATTGATCAATAGCCAGAAATATGAAAAATAGATTTGTATATTTACATAAGTTAAAAACAACATAGAGAGAGGAATAAAGACACTGTTGTGCATTCTTGTCTTCTGTTTAGCTTGTTCAGAATAATATTATCTGATGTTGTGATGTTTATTTAACTTCTTCAAATGCTGATTATTACGGAGCCCCCGAAGTGACATGAGAAAAAAAGTTAAAAAATTGAAATCTCGAGTTTCAAAGTCGAAATCTCGAGTTTCTAAGTCGAAATCTCGAGTTTCTAAGTCGAAATCTCGAGTTTCTAGTCGAAATCTCGACTTTCCAAAAAATGTTGACAAATAGATTTTCAATATATATTTTTTTTCTAATTTTTTTAGAAACCCGAGATCTCAAGTTTCCAAAAAAAATTTCATCATCTTTTTTTCCTTTTTTCTCGAGTTTCCAAAAAATGATGGAAAAAAAATTCCAAAAAAAAGAATCATAATTTTATTTGGAAGTCGAGTTTCAAAGTCGAGATCTCGAGTTTCAAAAAAAATATTTTTTTTTTGATGAAAGAAAAAAAGAATCATAATCTTTTTTTTCATATTTTTTGGAAACTCTTTCCAAAAAGTTATGAAAAAAAAAATAATAAAAAAAAATCATAATTTTTTTCATCCTTTTTTTGGAAGTCAAGTTTCAAAGTGTTTCCAAAAAATGATGGAAAAAAATTTCCAAAAAATTTCCAAAAAAATCATGAAAAAAGAATGTTAAAAAAAAAAAATCATAATTTTTTGGATCTCGAGATCTCGACTTTGAAACTCGACTTCTAAAAAAAATTATGATTCTTTTTTTTTAACATTCTTTTTTCATGATTTTTTTTCATATTTTTTGGAAACTCAAGATCTCGACTTTACAAAAAATTATGAAAAAAAGATTTTTTGGAACGGGGGAGATCTCGAGTTTCAAAAAAAATATATATTTTTTTGATGAAAGAAAAAAAAAATCAATCTTTTTTTCCATATTTTTTGGAAACTTTCCAAAAAGTTATGGGAAAAAAAAAAAAATAATCATATTTTTTTTCATCCTTTTTTTGGAAGTCAAGTTTCAAAGTGTTTCCAAAATCATTTTTTTGGAAACTCGTGATTTCGCCTTTGAAACTCAAGATTTCAATTTTTTATTTCCGTCATTTTTTTTCTCATGTCACTTCGGGGGCTCTGTAGATTATGCCCTTGTGTGTGTGTGTGTGTTTACACGTTCAAGAGACTACATGAATAAGTGTGTGTGTTAGACTGTTTTCCCTCTCTGTGGTCTCCCTGTTGTGCATAATTACACCCTCAGCTCTAAGTGTTTTTGGTCTCATTCTGCATATTTAACTCATTTCTGTTGCCCCCACCCCTTCTATTTCTGTTTCTTTCTCTTCCTCTTCTTTACACCATCCATCCTCATTTCTCCTCTCCTCTTTACTCCCTCCTCTCCCTCTGTCCTTCCTCCCCTCTCTTTTCTCTCCACCACCACCAGGGGTGTTGTTCAGTATTGAGGTCACGTCTACCTACTTTGCGGTGAGGAATTACTGGCGTGGATATTTTGCCGCCACGTTCAGCGCCTTCATATTCAGGGTGCTCTCTGTTTGGAACAAGGATGCTGGTGAGAGGAAGAGCAGACACACACACACACACACACACACACACACACACACACACACACACACACACACACACACACACACACACACACACACACACACACACACACACACACACACACATATACACACACACACCATGACATTCTGCTGAGCCAACAGAAGGATATGCTCCTTAGGAAAAGTGTTTTAAATCATTTAAATCATCACTGTGCACAACCCCTGCATCATCCTGCCTCTTTCAGCCTCTTTCATTAGTTCAGAAGCATCAACTTCTTTCACTGTATTTCAATATTTTTAATAACTTTACTAATGGAATGGTTCCATGTCTCATTTTTTATGGATTCACACCTTCACTCTCACTCAGAAAGTCGTGAAATCAGCATCATTAAACATCCAAATGCCAAATAATATTAAACAACACTGACTGTATGTATTGTATTCATTAATTTCCTACTGTGAACTCATTGAGGGTCTCAATGGGGAACCAATCTTAGCTAATATCATCGTGTACAACAATAGTGAAATATTTTACATCGTCCTATGTCTGAGTTTGGAGAATCAACAACCGTGAAGTCCAGACCTGACAGTTATTCCCCATAAACATCTCACTAAATGGTCAATTTCTATTTTTATTGGCTGAAATTACAAACCATATGTATGATTGTATTGCGTTTCACTTTAATATATATATATATATATATATATGTGTGTGTGTTTTTTGGGGGGTTTTCTTAGAATAAGCCTTTGATATGTTCTTAAAGGCCTCGCCCGGGTGTGAGTTATCCATTTTTTAGATGACGGTTGCTATGCTAACGTGGAAGAATGACATAAAGAGAAGCTCGTAACAAGTTTCACTATTAGATTCTTAACTACTGGACGTTTCAACTGCTATCATCAATATTTCACATTTCTATATCGTTAATAAATCAAGTGAGTCCACATTCTTCAGACAGAGTTTTCAGACACAATAGGCCTCTAATGAAGCTGCTGAACCTGCTCAGCAGACAGAGTTAGTGACTGCATGGTGAACACAGAGCTGCACTCACACATCCATTCATCAGCGCGACAGAAACAAGACTCCAAATGAGTTCACAGCTTGTTTTGCTGCTCCCAAGTGGCCAGAAATAAGGCAATGCAGGTTTAAAACCCTACCCTATTTTTAATCATAACAGATGTAAATAAACAAAATGAAGACACGTGTAGAAATCACATTTTTATTTGTGCTGTAATAGATTGTTTCATACAGTTAGTTCCCTTTTTTTTGTCTCTCAGTCACAATCACAGCTCTCTTCAAAACTAACTTCAGGATGGACTTTCCCTTTGACCTGCAGGAGCTGCCTGCGTTTGCAATAATAGGGTGAGGATTTGTGTGGGGATGAGTGTGTGTGTGTGTGTGTAGACATTCAAATGTATTCATTTATTTTGATCCACATGCACATGTGATTGAATCTGCTGTCGCCTCCTGTGTTAGGATCTCATGTGGCTTCTTGGGGGCGTTCTTCGTCTACCTGAACAGGCAGGTGGTTCTCTTCATGAGGAGACCGACAGCTCTAACACGCTTCCTGACCAAACAGTGAGACCCCCCCCCCCACACACACACACACAAATAAGTGAGGACCAGCATTTCCACTTTATAGATCAACACAATTACAAATATCTACTTCATGAATGATATCTACAAAGAACTACTGGGTGCAGTACCATAAAATGTCTGCAGGTGGAGCCCCAGAGCAAAACATTTATGAAACACCAGGGCTGGAAAACGGCTTTTTGTACCAAATTGAGGACCTGTGTTAAAAACAGAGTAAAGCATATGTTACAATCTAAGGAAGTGATTTGAATGAAAACAAAGTGATGACCGGACAAAATGTCCACACTCTGTAAAAATGACCTCACTTTGTTGGTTAAAAACCCTCACTGGTCCTCAGTATGCTGCAAGTACAAGAATACGCACACACACACACACACACACACACACACACACACACACTGATTTCCATGACTTCAGAGGACATGGCATAGACTTACATTCATTTCCTGAAGACCAACTCTAACCTTAACCTAACCCTAACCTCAGCCTAACTTTAAAACATATCTTCACCTTAAAATATACCAATTTATGTGATGGGGACTTGATTTTGGTCCTCACAAGAAAGTCCCCATAATGTGACTGTGTAAACAGATTTCGGTCCCCACAATGTAAGGATTGACAGAAGGTGCCATATGTAAGAATGTGGCCAAAAACAGTTACTACATTCAAATTCAAAATAACGAGGTCTTTTAGGTTTCGTTTTTTGACGTAACTGGCAACCCGTGGTTGCTCTGCAGCTGAGACTCTACTGACTGCAATGATTGGTAGACGGCGGTAGGTGGCGCCACATGCCAAAACATGATTTCAAAACATAAACATGATTTGCAGTCTGCAAAATATTTTTTTTAATGCAAATATTTTGTCTGTACTGTTGTTGTTGGTGAGTTCAGTTTGTTATATGAACATTATTCCTGAGTCTCTGTGACATATTAGGAGGATTTTATCATTTATTACATAATGCACCTTTAACCTTAACCTTAATCTACCCACAACCAGATCTTAGACTTAAACGTCAAAGGTAAAACGAGGTCCTGACAAGGTCAGTGCTTTTGCCAGGAAAGTATTTTAAGTTGTAACAAATACAAGCACATTCACTGTGAAGTGGGTTAAGTTCAGCGTTTGTCTGACGAAAACACTGTGCAGATTCATTCAAATGCAGTTTTTCTTAATGTAGCTCAGCTCCACTCTCTGAACTCATCAGTTTCACAGCAGCAGCAGCAGCAGCAGCAGCAGCAGCAGCAGCAGCAGCAGCAGCAGCAGCAAAGCCTTAACAACCTTTCAGCCACTTATTCACTCAATGGGTAGATTCACTTATCCTCTGAGAGTCGACAGTCAGGGAACATTACTCTTCACCATTAGACACCGGGGAGAACCCGTACAATCACTGCTGCTGCACACTCACATTCAGGCCTTCATTACTGATGAGTGCATCCCTTTCTTAGTCACGTTGGAGGTGTATTAGAATAAGTGCTCGTATAATAATAGTCAACCATTAACATTTTTAACATTTTAGGTGTGGGAAGTAAAAAAAAAGACAGGAAAAGTATCAGGGCAACTTTAAACATGTGAACATATAAATAAATAAAATATGTGTATGTGTGTGTTTGTGCTCCCAGTCGACTGATTTATCCTGGTGCTGTGACGCTGATCATCGCCACCCTGACGTTTCCTCCTGGATTTGGACAGTTCATGGCTGGAGAGGTGAGACACTATCAGTCTTATTAGTGTGTGTGTTCATTTATATGTACACTGCTGTTCAAAAGTTTGGGGTCACTTAGAAATGTCAGTATTTTTGAAGGAAAATCTTTTTTTTTTTAAATTAATCTAACATTAAATGAATCAGAAATACATTCTATACATTCTAGCTGCAAACGTCTGGTTCTTAATGGAATATGTACGTAGGTGTATAGAGGCCCATTTTGAAGCTTGTGAACAGGCAGGGCAGGCAACTGCTTTGGGCCCCAAGTCGATAGGGGGCCCCCGACCAGCCGCCTCCCCGTCCCCCTTAAACAACAATGACATGTCAGTAGTAAACCTCCCTAAAGGGGCCCCACCTCACTTTAACCTGTGTGAAGTTATCGTTCTGCAAGTTGGAAAATGAAGAGGATTATTTACAGTGTAATGCATATCTTTATTACTCAGTTTATATATGTTTTTTTACAGTTATTTACAGTATTTTATTGTTCTACATATTTATATTGTTTTATAATGTGGGTTCTTTACAGTGTAATGTATTTTTTTTACTAAGTGTATATAGTTTTTTAAAAGCTATTTACAGTATTTTATTGTTCTATATATTTATATTTTTACATACTTTTTAATTACAAGCTTTTTACATGTTATTTCATGCATTTTGGAAATAACATAATGGTGATGAACACTGGTTGGAAGGAAGGGCCCCCTGGGAATTTTTGCTCAGGGCCCCTACAGACTCTAGAATCGCCTCTGGTTCTAATGGTACATTGTGTTTGCTAATGGATGATTAGAAAACCCTTGAAAACCCTTGTGCAATGATGTTAGCACAGCTGAAAACAGTTTTGCTTCTTTGACGAAAGCAAAGTTTGAATTAAAACTAAAAATCATTATTTCTCATCTTGATAATGTCTTTACTATATTTATTTTTGCAACTCTTTTGATGAGTACAAGAGTGAGTTTTAATGGAAAACACAAAAAAAATTGTATAGGTGACCCTAAACTTTTGAACGGTAGAGTATGTGCTGTAAAAGGAGGTCACTGGAGTCTGTTGTGTGTTGTCATGTTTGTGCGCGAAAGGCCATGACAATTTGAATTTTATGTGCGACTTTAAGAGGAACTCCACTGATTTTACACGACTGAATATATGGAAACATGCCATGACGTGACGAGTCTATTGTTGCTCTGAGGCGTGTGACGTCTGATAAAGGTGTCGTCTGTGTTGTTGTATTCTCCGTCTAACTCAGGGCTTCCCCTGTGTACTCCAGGTAATGTGTTTATGTGAATGGGTGAAACCTCTAGTGTAAAGCACTTTGAGTCAAACATTTACACTTTTAATAGTGCATCCACACTCTCATATTATCTGGAATATATTTGTACTAGCATATGTCTAAATGGTCTGTATTTATGTAGCACTTTTCTAGACTTGATGACCACTCAAAGCTGCTTTACACGACAGTTTTACCAGCCACTCATTCACACCTACCACTCACACATTTGTGCAGCTTATCTATGTGCAGTTGCTTATTCCATCACACATCTTTCATACCCATTCACACGCTGCTGGCACAGCCATATCAGGAGCAACATGGGGTAAAGTGTCTTTCCCAGGGACACATTAGCAAGTAGACTGGTGGATTTGGAGGGTTGACGGCTCTATAGCGACAGCAGCATCAGTTAAAGGTGCCATATGTAAGAATGTGGCCAAAAACAGTTACTACATTCAAATTCAAAATACCGAGGTCTTTTAGGTTTCGTTTTCTGATGTAACTGGCAACCCGTGGTTGCTCGGCAGCTGAGACTCTACTGACTGCAATGATTGGTAGACGGCGGTAGGTGGCGCCACATGCCAAAACATGATTTCAAAACATGAACATGATTTGCAGTCTGCAAAATATATTTTTTAATGCAAATATTTTGTCTGTACTGTTGTTGTTGGTGAGTTCAGTTTGTTATATGAACATTATTCCTGAGTCTCTGTGACATATTAGGAGGATTTTATGATTTATTACATAATGCACCTTTAAACAGTTATGGATTGTCATGGAATGTTTTGGCCCAAACAAGAAGGAATGATGCAGCTTTGTTGGAGTGTAATTGTGTGTTTTTTTGTTGTCATGGCAGCTGATGCCCAGAGAGTGCATCAACTCCCTGTTTGACAACTTCACTTGGACCAAGATCTCAGGATCTCCTTCTCCACTTGGCCTGGGTCTTTCCTCAGCGTGGCTGCATCCTCATGTCAGCGTATTTGTCATCCTCATCCTTTTCTTCATCATGAAGGTAAGCGTTCCCACCTGGTCGTGCTGTGCGCAGCAGGTATTACACGTACGTATGCTGTGTACATGATAGCATGAAAAACTTCCGGGGGCTTGTCTCGATCCTACCTTGATCCTGTTTTTGTGTTGCAGTTCTGGATGTCAGCAGTTTCCACCACGATGCCCATTCCCTCAGGTGCCTTTATGCCAGTGTTCATATTAGGTAAGAGGATTTTGTAATGTGGGTGTAGTATCTTCTCCTGAGCTTCGGGTTCAATTTGTCTTCAACAGCAAGTCTTATCTCTCTCCCCAAGGAGCTGCTTTCGGTCGCCTCGTAGGAGAGATCATGGCCACGCTATTCCCAAACGGAATCCTGTTTGATGGGATAGTCTACCGCATCCTGCCGGGAGGTTACGCTGTCATTGGTCAGTCTGCTATCCTTACTGCTCGTGTTCCCAGAGCACAGCCCTAAGTACTTAAAGTACGTAATGAGGTTATTATTCTGCCCCTGTGAGTAAATAACTGTTAGTATTTAAAAGTTATGCAATACAGAGGAGAATTAATTCTTTAAACATTTATATATGTCATCTGGATTTTAGTATTCTGGTCCTCTGTCTACGCTGACATTTAAATGTCTCATCCATGTTGATAAAGTCATCTGTACACCTGAGAGGCAATTAAGCTCTTTGTTCTTGACCTGGCAGCGTCTTTAGTCAATATGTAGTTTTTGACCTTGGAGTCTAACCCAAACACATTTGAATTACCACCAATTTAACCTTCAAAAATCATTGAATACACTGTCTGTGTCGGTGTGTGGTTCTCTGTTTCACCACAGAAATTAACAGATTTTACATCATTAACATTTTTTACTGCCTCTGGTACTTCTGGGACAGAATCCAGTGGATATTTTGCTGCTTAACTCTCAACGCTGTTAACAATCTCTTTGCAATGTCTGTTATTTCACTCTGGAACAAATCTGATGATTTCCCAAAGAAGAATCACTAACAACACTGTATAAGGCTGCAATAACTTATTGATTATTAATCAATTAAAGCTAACATATATGTAAGTTATGGAGGTCTACTTCTCCTAGTTGCTGTAAACGAGCCGATAGAAATCCTCTTTTCTGACGGTGTTTCCCAGCCGCGAGATTTGAGACTCAACTTGTGTCTTGTGATTGGCCAGCCAGCGTAGAGCCTTCCCAACTGTCTTGTGATTGGCCAATACCCTAGGTTCACTTTAACAATTTAATCAGCAACTATTTTGCAAAGAAAAGCTGTGTTTTTTTTTTTGGCCAAAACAAGACATTTGAGAACATCATTTGGGGTTTTGGGAAACAGCAATTAATATTTCCTGACATTTCATGGACCAAAAATCTGATTGATTGATTGATTGATTGATCAGTTATGAAAACAATCATTAGATGCAGCCCCAATACCGTGTAATCACAATGTCCTACATCTTCTCTGTCCTTCCCTCTGCTCTCTGACAGGAGCGGCTGCAATGACAGGAGCTGTCACACATACAGTCTCTACAGCAGTAATCTGCTTCGAGCTGACGGGTCAAATCTCCCACATCTTACCCATGATGGTGGCTGTCATCCTAGCAAACATGGTGGCCCAGGGTCTGCAGCCATCTCTCTATGACTCTATCATCCAGGTGAAGAAGCTGCCCTACCTGCCTGAGCTGGCACTTGGACACATCAGGTAAAGTCCGCAGGGATTTTGTGTGTTGACATTTGTGTGGTTAGCACTCTTGCCTTTGCAGCAAGAAGACCCGGGTTCCTGGGTTTGGGTCCCGGATGGAACAACTTCAGAACAAGGGCCTTTCTGCAAGGAGTTTGCATGTTCTCCCCGTGTGTGCGTGGGTTTTCTCCGGGTTCTCCGGCTTCCTCCCACAGTCCAAAAACATGCAATATGGGGATTAGGTGAATTAGTGACTCTAATTGACCTGGGTGTGACCCCGCCTATCGCCCAATGTCAGCTCAGATAGACACAGCACCCCCCGCGACCCTCTGGTGGAGGATAAAGCGGTAGATAATGGATGGATGGACATTTTCCAGGTTTCTGCTAGTTATTGTATTATATCTCTGTCTCCTCAGCAAGTATAACATCTTTGTGGAAGACATCATGGTGCGCAAGGTGAAGTTCTTGTCTTCTCACTCCACTTATCGACAATTAAACCATCTGCTCGAGAGCACAGCCCTGAAGACCATCCCGTTGGTCGACTCCAGAGGTAGAACCACTCACACCATCCAAATGGCTGTTTTACAGATGCTAAGTGGATATGTATACGATCTCATAATGTTGTTTGCTTTCTTGCAGACAGTTAAATTAGGCGATCGATGCCACTCTCGTTTGTCCACTTAATATGTTACTACATCTATAAAGTTACAATTTCTGTCAGTGAAAATACTAAATTCTGTGTTAACCTCTCTGCGTCAGACGCAGCGACAAAAGCATCAAAAAACCAAGACAAGTTCAAAACAAGTTCTTTTTAGACAATCGTGACATGTAAATAAAATTAAATGGGTTTTTAATAATTTGGTACCTAAGAAATCTCAAATGGCACAGATGGTGCCAAACTTTGCCAAAAGTGAGAACGCCTAGACATCTCTTTACTAAAACCTCTGTAATTTCACTCTGCTTCATTTTAACAGCATCAGACTTTGTCCACATGTTGTTACATGACCTCCATGTGTTTTTAAGCTCCTGCTGCATATTTTAAAGGTGATATTTGCTTTAAAATGCAAATTTTTTAAGCGAGAGAAAAAAATCTTTCAGTTAGGCTGTGTTCCATGTACATTTACTCTGACACAGTGACATCTACAGTGAAACTTACACCTCTGGTGGAATCTCACAAGTGTTATCTGTAGTTTGATACCAAGATAATCCACATAGAGCTTGTAACTGCAGAGATTTACTCTATTTAGTTTGGACATGTCATTTTCGAGCAGGGACTCCAAAAAGAGGGTCAGGGAAGAAGAGGTTAAGCAGCTCTATATTCTGCTACCTGTGATAGTAACAGTACCATAGAGATGTCTGTCAGTCTCTGGGCTCTGACAGGAAATTTAGGAATAATCCTTCGAGTATTCCACAACTCTTAATCCAATCCAGTCAGCCAGAATTAACTGCGCCCTCACCAAACTTATTCAATAGTGGACATGAATGCAAATGGCAGGAATGGATAGGAAGTTAAACGGTGACCTTGCTGACAGCAATTTTGAAGAAAATCCTCAGAAAATCATTGTTTGTGGCCTAGAACTAGTCATGGCCTAGAAATTCCTTCTGGGTTTCTGTGTCATATTTAGCACAAAGATATCAGGATAACCAAAAACAGCCAAATAAATAACTTCCCTACATGTTTAACGACTCTTTTAAATCCCTAGTGTTTGAATCTGCAGTCTTTCCGTCACATATCACTATTTCGTGACATGTGATGGAAAGACTGCAGATTCTAATAACGAAGGACTCCTCAACTTACCCCGTCCTTTTCCTGAGCCTGTCAGTGAACTCTGCTTTGCATACTAGAATAGATGTGGTTCTTCATTGTTTGCATGGTAAGCTTCCACTTAAAAATGTGAAATGCGTGCTCTGGCTCCTGCAGAAATATAGCGCTGCAAGATGGTGACCTCTAGCAAGGCTGTTGCCAATAAAAAGGCTGAAATAAAAACCACACCATTTTATTTAAAAGTGATTATATGCTTCTGCAAACATTCAGTAATTATGGGTTTGCATATTCAATTTCTGCCAATAAACGTTACTCTGCAGAATCCATGATTCTTCTGGGCTCCATAGAGAGATCAGAACTTCTGGCCGTCTTTGACTGGTGGCTGTCACCAGAGAGGCGGATCTTTGAAAGAGGTCAGAGTTCACCGGGCCAGGGCTGCAAAGTGAGCTGGGAGTCCTTCACCTTTGTCGATGAGGAGGGCGGAGAGGAGAGTGCAGAGAAGGTGTTCAAAAACAAACCATCATTTCACGCTTTACAGATGTATGTTTTGAGTGGAGACTTTTTTTTTTTATTATTCTCTCAACTGTGTCCTCAGACCACGACAGTTCAGGAAGAATGCAACGGGCCGATCCCGTCCCCGAAACCTCAAGAGACCTCCACCAACCACGCAGGCTCAGGTGACAAAGCCACTTCCATGCTACATACAGACAAGTTAACCCATCAAATGTCACTTTCTCTCTCCTCTAACCTGCGTTACAATTTCATGTCATCAGACGAGAGCAAGCTGCCGTCTGTCAGGAGAGCTCTACAGAGGCTCTTCTCCTCAACGTCTTCATCGGGACAAACTGAAACTCAGGTAAGCTGCGAAGATCAACCACGCATGCAGAGGCCATTCTAGAGTCTGTAGGGGCCCTAAGCTAAAATTCCCAGGGGGCCCTTCCTTCCAACCAGTGTTCATCACCATTATGTTATAAATAATCTGACACCAACGAACAATGTATGAGTTCAAAATATTTTTTTTTTCTCGAAATGAATGAAATAACATGGAAAAACCTTTTAATTAAAAAGTATGTGAAAATATAAATGTAAAGAACAATAAAATACTGTAAATAGCTTTAAAAAAACTAAATAAACTTAGTAAAAAAATACATTACACTGTAAAGAACCCACATTATAAAACAATATAAATATATAGAACAATAAAATACTGTAAATAACTGTAAAAAACATATATAAACTGAGTAATAAAGATATGCATTACACTGTAAATAATCCTCTTCATTTTCCAACTTGCAGAACGATAACTTCACACAGGTTAAAGTGAGGTGGGGCCCCTTTAGGGAGGTTTACTACTGACATGTCATTGTTGTTTAAGGGGGACGGGGAGGCGGCTGCTCACTGCACATTTCAGTAAAAACAGCTCTCAGGCTCCGAGTGTCGGGGGCCCCCTATCGGCTCGGGGCCCCAAGCAGTTGCCTGCCCTGCCTGTTCACAAGCTACGCCTCTGCACGCGTGCTCATCACATTGACCCCTAATGCAGTGTTTCCCAACCCTGGTCCTCGGGGAACTCTGCCCTGCCATGTTTTAGATGTTGCCCTGCTCCAAAAACACCCGATTCAAATCAAACATTACATTTTTGAAAAAAAACAACAACAAAAAATCAAGTTAGACATAAGTTTAAACATTGCATTTTTTTAAATATGTTTTTTTAATGACAAAAGTCGAAATATAAGATTATTTTAAAAATGGACAAAAGTTGAAACTTTACATTTTTGAAAAAAATGTGTGGGTTTTTCCCCCCAAAAATGTTTTATATTTCAACTTTTGTCCATTTTCTTCAAAAAATTTAATGTTTCATCTGAATCAGGTGTTTTTGAATAAGGGAAACATGTAAAACATGGCAGGGCAAAGTGTTCCCTGAGGACCAGGGTTGGGAAACACTGCACTAATGCCTGAAGGAGGAGCAGCACATCAGTGATCAGTCTGTGGAGCAGTGACAGCTCAGACAGGGGCATCAGTCCAACATGGCAGCACGAGCCAACCTCGCAAAGAGAGAATCATGACATGCATGACAAACAAGGAGGAGCTGACGTGTCCTGCAGAATGATAAAACCACCAGGGGGCGTGTTATCATCAACATCAGTATAACTGTTTAACCTGTCCAACCATGTGTCAACCATCAGTCTTCCCCCTGTCTTTCCTCAGGACACCACGCCCCCTGCACTGACTGACACCATGTCACCAGAGGAGGTACTGTACACTATTGATCCAGCATCCACACAATCAAACCATCCAAATCAATAACGAGAAACCCTGTACACTCCGAGTCTGTTTCACTTTGCTGTGATTGGCCGGTGCAGATCAAAGCCTGGGAAGAGGCAGAGCTGGACAAACCAATCGATATGGAGCAGATACGTATAGATCCCTCCCCGTTTCAGCTGGTGGAAAGAACATCTCTGCACAAGGTGATCACTGCATGACCTGTTGAACTTATGCCAAGAAAATGTACACACATTGCTATATTTTTGGACATTACATATTAGTTTGTGAGCTTTTGGTGACTAACCAAATTTGGACGATCTGGCAAAAAAGGCAGGCTTAATTTTTGCTGCATATTTTCATGGCACAAGAAATGCTTTAGATGCAAAGGCACATTCTTGGTAGATAACTTAATATAACTGTATTATTAGTATTCTTAGGTGGTTGTTTAAGTGTTTTTTTTTTACTGATTACTGACTGATGCACTGACAAAGTCAGCACTGACTGCTCTGAGAACCAGTCTGAGTCACGGATGCTCACTCTCAATGAAAAGATGTTGGGACACAACATACAAAAGATTGGAGATAATCACCCAATAACATACAATATTTTAAGTATATTATCACCACTTTATATTCTCATTAGACAGCCTTATTCAACTGGAAATGGAAGTTTGTAAACCACTTTCTTTCATACAAAGCAAATCATCCTTTTTAGCTCATGGGTTCATGGGAGCTTCTTATCTACTACTGCAACATTTGTTAAAGGTGCATTATGTAATAAATGATAAAATCCTCCTAATATGTCACAGAGACTCAGGAATAATGTTCATATAACAAACTGAACTCACCAACAACAACAGTACAGACAAAATATTTGCATTAAAAAAATATATTTTGCAGACTGCAAATCATGTTTATGTTTTGAAATCATGTTTTGGCATGTGGCGCCACCTACCGCCGTCTACCAATCATTGCAGTCAGTAGAGTCTCAGCTGCAGAGCAACCACAGGTTGCCAGTTACGTCAGAAAACTAAACCTAAAAGACCTCGGTGTTTTGAATTTGAATGTAGTAACTGTTTTTGACCACATTATTACATAGGATTTTATGGCCAGCTGCTTTACATTTATTACATAATGCACCTTTAATATTGACTTTTTGTTTGTACTTATTTCATACGGATGATGATCAATGAAGACGGCACGGCTCACTGCAGCTCGTTCTATGTTCATACGACCGTGAGGCTTTGAATCCTGAATGTTGAATTTGATGGTGTCACAGAGTCATATACATATATATATATATATATATGCATCACCTCTTCTTCCTGCAGTGAAATGTTTACGAGGAGCCGTGTAGCCGTGCAATCATTACACTGTCACTGTGTAATGCATTTCACACTGAGTGGATCATGTCACTGTCTCTGTCATTTACCCAGACACACACTCTGTTCTCGCTGCTGGGTCTCAGTCACGCCTATGTCACCAGTATTGGAAAGCTGGTGGGTGTCGTGGCTCTGAAGGAGGTAATGTCTCTCTCTCTCTCGCTCTCTCTGTTTTTTTAATCATCTGCGTGTTTTGGGCCCCCCCCCCCCCCCCCCCCCCCCCCCCCCCCGGTGTGACCCTGTAATGCAGCCCTGACACAGAGCTGTGATGATCGCACGCCTTCGCTCTGCTCTTGTGTCACAGAGTGCATTAATGCTTTATGCTCTGATTCATGTCATTATTCCATTCAGCACTCCCTCACCACTCAAACTGCCACGATGTTCACTTGACTGATCCCACACTATCACATCAATGTCTCACTGTGCCTCACGCAGGACTAAAACTGAGGAATTAGTCTCATTATATCCTTAATAATATTCACAATGACAAAAAAATCAACCAGGTATAATCCAAATAATAATTATAAAATAACAATATGATGTATATCAATGTGTTTATGAACTGTGAGATCTAATCCAACACATCATTGCTGAATATTTTGCCTCATATGTGTGAAATGTATTAGTGTTTGTAGTTTTCTGTCTATTAATAAGTGTAAAACCACCAGTTAAAGGTGCCATATGTAAGAATGTGGCCAAAAACAGTTACTACATTCAAATTCAAAATACAGAGGTCTTTTAGGTTTGGTTTTCTGACGTAACTGGCAACCCGTGGTTGCTCTGCTGCTGAGACTGAGACTCTTCCGACTGCAATGATTGGTAGACGGCCATAGGTGGCGCCACATGCCAAAACATGATTTCAAAACATAAACATGATTTGCAGTCTGCAAATCATGTTTATGTTTTGAAATGGTTTCTCCAACTGTCACTCAGGGGCAAAACTCAATCGATAACTCTGTGTCATTTTATTGCGATAATCATCAATATTGACTGATTTGAAACGTTTGAAACTTTGTGACACTTTGCGTCCCTTTTTGGCAAATACTAGTACAGCTGTAATTGTAGGCAGTCTATGTATGTACCAGAATATTTTGCACTATGAGCCAACTGTAGCAGTTGTACCTGAATATTATTGGTACTGTTACTTATATTTCTGCAAAAATAGCCTATTGTGGCCATTGCACCTTAATGTTGTTTATATTGTTACCTCCAATAGTGACTGTTATACCCAAATGTTGGTTTTACTGTAACTGTAATCTTTTTGCACTATACGCAAATTGTATTGTACCTGAATGTTGGTGGTTTTGTTACTTAACCTTTTAGCACAAAACTAGCAGCTATTTCAATAAATAAGTGCTAAATAATTTATAACATTTTGTATCTATTTGTATCAGTTTACTGTACATTCAACACAAAATAGTAGTACAGGGGTTGACAGCCTTCTGAAAAGCTGGCCCTCTGGAAATGTTAGTGGAATAACCCTGATTTAGTGCATTAAGTCCATCCAACTAAACTATTACATGACGAGATTAATTGTATTCATGTCTTTGTTATCTCTCGCTTTGTGTGACATTGCAAAAGAAGCTGCTTTGGCAAAATGATGCAAGAAAATGTTTGACCTTTGTCTAAGAATAAAGTGGTTATGTCATCTTATCTTAACCTCGACCTCCTCCTCTTCCTCTTCCCCAAACAGCTACAGAAGGCCATAGAGGGCTCCACTCGTAGCGGGGTGAGACTTCGTCCGCCTTTCGCCAGCTTCAGAGACGCCAGCAGGAAAACCAAGAAGCACCAGCCTCCCTCGTCCACCCCTTCCTCCCCCACTAGGGACAAAGACATGTGGGGGGAGGGGAGGAAGGAGTCTGAAGAGGACATTGGAGGGAAAGCATCGTCTTCTAAAGGAGCCGTAGGTTGTGACACTGCTCCATCCTCACCCGGTAACGAGGAGAGCAATGGCGGCAGCTCCTCAGCCGCGGGGGGAGACGGTGAGCCTCCTCAGGAGCCACCGTCCCCTTCTATCACCTCCCCTACCTCAGATTCACCTCCTGCCTCCCCCGTGTCTCCCACCGATCCTGTCCTCATGCTGTCTTCCTTGCACGAGGCAGGAGAAAGCGAGGAGTCGGATGAGCCCATATAGAAGAAAAGACTCTGAGACAGAGCTGCTGTCGTGGGTAGAGGAGTCGTGTCGACCTGCAGCCCTCGCAGAACTCTCAGCTCTCAGCAGGTGCACAAAGACACTCCTGACACTTGTAGTACAGGATGTTTTTCTACTCTTACAATAATCTCACTTTTTCACTCTCAGGCGTCTTCCTGTGTCTTTTGAACTGCTGATGGATGAACGTATCCAGTCCTAAATATCAGTCATGTTAACGCTGTCCATCCATATCTTGGAAATGTTGAATGTAACTTTGCGTCATATGTGCTGATGTCTGATCGTTTCATTAACTGACAGCAATGAATTGTATGATAATGAACTAATACATTGATGAAGACTTAAAGTGGACCTAGACCGGAAGTTCCAATTAACGCTGTTTTTTAGTGTGTATCTGCGTCATTACCTTGTTTAAGAAGCCCTGAAGGTTCTAAACAAACAGTTCAGTCACTGCTGAGAACACTGTGTTTTATTGTAATCTCAGGCTCAGAGAGATCTCTGAAAAAACCTGGTCCGGTTACGTAAACAGTGGTTCTCCTGAACAGCAGATCCTCCTGCTCCGGGCACTAGTCCGGGCACATCCGGTTGCGTACATTGAACCACAGAAGAATAACAACGTCCGTTGTGGAGGTGTTTCACGAGCGACAGTGTCTTCTGACTCTGGGTCTGACTCTGGGTCAAAGGTCGTCAAAGGGACTGAGGCGGGGAGTCGTGAAGAAGCTATTTTTAAACACTGTTAAAACAATGTTTTGATAATGAGGAGCAGTGCATCCACCGTTCCAGAGGGGGGAGCTGTGCTTCTGAGAGCGGGTGTGCTGATTATGTCACTTCCGGGTATTGGCCAATCACAAGACTCTGTCTTCTGGGTGAGAGAGTTGAGTCTCAAATATCGCAGCTGGGAAACAGCGTCAGAAAAGAGAATTTCTATCGGCTCGTTTACAGCAACTAGGAGGTTTTTGAGCATAAAAACAAGTTAATGTATGTAAGTAGACCTCCATAACTAACATATATGTGCAACAGGACCACTCTATGTGAGCTTTAATGAATTTGACTGCAAGGTTAAAAACAATCATGCATTTAAAGTTTACTGATTGAAGATCATTTTACATTTTGCTGTACAGTAAATACTCAAGTAATTTTTAAAAATAATAAATATTAAACCTGTCCACTATAGCTTATTTTTATTATTCATATTTAAAAAAAAGTCAGTGGGTTAATTAGAGTAAACAGTGGTGAACGTTCTTCCTGTTTGGAGACAGTTCTGCATTATAAAGAAAAAAAAGGTCTATTCAGTCAGGTCAGTGGTTTACTTGTCTGTCACACGTGTGCATGTGGGAATATGTTGAGAAAACAGTTGTCTGACAGCATTTCAAACCTCTGAAAATAATCCAAATACAGCACATAGACAGAATGTTTTCCTTAAGCTTGGCCTCTACACCATGTTCACATCAAAACAACACGTACATCATGGTCCAGTTCTCCTCTACAAACAGGCAGTGACACTAATGTGTGTCTGCTGTATTGAAAAACACTGACTCTTTCTTTAGGTCTTTATTTAAGTGAAATGAAAGATTCTTTAAAGATGTTGATTCAAAATGACTTCACAAAATGCTAGGGTGTATTGAATTTGGTTCAGTTGCTCGACAACAATAGCAGCCAGAAGAGGAATCGCAGCAGTGGAGAATCAATTACATGCAAATTCCCATCCTTGAAAAATGAATTTGTGAAGTAAATGCTGTATTTTCTACTGTTGTTCGCGCAATCGTTGCAGTGATTAAAATAACTGTGTGTCTGAAACACAGGGGTCAACGAGGTGGAGGTCAGTGGCCTCGCTGCCACGGTCGGTAATCTATTGAAATTATAATTCAACATATGCTTCTTTTTTTCCCTCTTTTTCCAAAAGGCTTCAGATACAGCAAATAAAAAGTAAGTTTTCATTTTGAAATCAAATAACTAATCGATTATTATCTAATCAATGTTTCTGTTTGTTTTGTTAAACTTTGCAGGACGTCCTCGCCTTAGGAAAGAACCCTGACACGGCGTCTGATCAGCTTTAATCTCTTCCTCAGAATATTTCACATACTGGTCAGTCTACGCAGAAACATTCTCTCACCGATCAAATCTTCCACGAGATATTTGTGCTGTTGACATGACTGATATCAGCATGTTAGTAACGGCATTCAGGGCTGAAAAGAAAATATCAAACTATGGACATTTTTATGATGTTAAGTCGTGTCAACAGCATGTTTCAGACGAACAAACAAGCTGTTATTAACATTCTTCTGGTGTAAAAGAGTCACTGATCAGAACCAGAGAGGAATGTCTTTGGAAGAGTTAGGGCCAATTCCAATTTCTATCTTAACCCTTAATCTTAACTGGCCCTCAAAACCAATTATTTTGTCACTTAGAAATGGGACACCCCTTAAATGCAGATACGTCTTCAGACTGTAGGGGGCAGAATAACGCGAAGGCTGCGTCCAGTCTGTCAACTCCAAAAAAGAAGAAGAAGAAGAACACATTTACGTCAGGATTATTTATTCTGATCCGTTTGTCAGTCAAGTTATTAGGTTGTCAGTTAGTTATAAGATGATACTCATACAAATATTCAGCTGACAGTTACCACACACCACGACTTATTGAAAAGTAAACCATAGCAAACCATCACTATTGACAAAAGATGGTCAAATAAAAATAAATGTTACGCAACAATGACGTCAGTAATCCATAATATGGGCCTAAACATTTTGTATCGCACTCGTTTCGCTGCTTTCGACGCCATCTTTGTTATGTGAAAACACGCAATGCATTCTGGGTAGCCCTTGCTCCCAAGGGTGGTCTCGGAAAGTCTCAATATTGAGGGCGATACAGCCCTTAAACTTGACCCTCAACTTAATTTTTCTGAGAATCAGGACAGAACTTGCACTAGAGGGAGCACACATTTTTGAGATTGAGGGTTAAGATTGAGGGTTAAAGGTGAAGTAAGTAGTTTATAGTGACATCTAGAGGAGAGGCTGAAATGTACAACAACGAACTGCTCGTCTTTCTCCGTGGTGCGGGCGTACAGTCAGGTACTGGTGTTCCTTTATCCGCTGTAAAATATGTGTGTTCCTCCGTTCTAAACGCAAAATGATCAGCTCTCAGCCTCGTCTCGGCGCTTGATTTGTTCTCTCGCGTTTGTCCTTACAGGCTCCTGTAGAAACATGGCGTCTCTCTGCTAACAGTGGCTATGCAACCGCGGCCCGTGACCATGTTATTTTACATGACTTTTTGAAACACTACGAAAGTGAAACAAAAACTATTATAAAGCGACTAGACAATGCAGGAGCACATAATATGTATAAAAAAGTGGATTTTGGGTCATTTAAACCCATAAATACTACACAGTGTCCCTTTAAGCAAGGAATTGGAATTCACCCTCAGTCAGGCCGGATTACACTGCTGCCACTTCCTTGGCGACTTGAATTGTTTTTCCTGGTCAGAGAAACAGTTTCTACCAAACACTCTGAGAATGTAATTGTAGTCACTGTGTGAAAACATATCCAGTCATTTGCAACAACAGGAATGCTGTTTGTTGATTTGTTTATTTGCTCTTTCTCCACTGGAGGAAAAGAAGAGGAGACAGATATAGAAGGTGAGGGTCGGGCTGGAGGTTCTTTCGTGCAGGAGAAAGATGGAGAGGGGGAAGGAAAGGAAAGGAAGAGAGACAGGAAGGAACAGAGTTGTTGACAGATGTGAGAGAGGGAACCATATGGAAGAACCGTTCTGTGACAGCCGTCCAACAAGCATGCATAGGTGTGAGTGTTTCACAGAGTGCACTGGTGTCACCAGCCACTCGTGCCTCATCTCAAACAAATATACCCAATTTCATACAGTTTTACACAAGCCATCCAATTTTATACAGCAGTTTATACAGCAGTTCATTATTTTTTTTGTCCCACGTCTGACTAACTCAGATCCCCCTGCTGATGTGAAAACCGTCATTAGCGTTATTACAGTTATGTTTCTTTTTTTTTCTTAGGCAGTGATTCTTCAGGAATAAGACAGTAGACGACTTACTGTACACTGACTGACAGACATAGAGACACACACACACACACACACACAAATATACAGAACACATACAAAGAGATAGAAAGAGAGAGACGAGGAGAAAGGGGGAGAGGATCAGAAGCAGATTTGTGAGCGTCATGCCTGCAGACAAGTTACTGTAACCCTTGGAAGAAGATGGCAGTAGAATTATACAAAAAAGAGGAACTCAACTGCAAAATCAGTCACTTATCAGGGACGTGGTCAGCAAACCTTTAACATCCACACAAAGATATTTGGCTTCTTGTTATTAGTTTATTCATTCATTGAGATTTTGATAAAATAAAAAATGAGCCCAAACTGAAGCAGTGTCTTTTCTGGTTTAATTGAGTCGACGCACATTTTCTTTGAGAACCAATAACTGAGTCCAGATCAGCTTTACACGTCAAATAATAAATAAGCAATAGCCTTCCAAACTGAGACTCATAGTGAAAAAGATACTGCTCCCAGAGGGTTAGTACCTACATGAAACTATAGACTGTACAAGCTGTCACTTTATTCCTCCACCAAGTAATTGTTCAATAAATAAACGAATATGTGCCATCGTAAAGACATCCTGTTTGCAGTTTTGAGCCCTCGGAGTTGTATTGGTCCAAACCAGTTATCGTTTAGAGCTGCCAATCTGTCCTTTTGTTGTTGTTTGTATGTAAAGTGCTCAAAACTACATCAACACAAGACTGCTTTACAGCCATGACACCTATTCTAACTTATACTTGAGGGGATTTCAACAAGTTAGTAGAAAAATAAACATTGTCCCCATCATTGCATAAAGAAGCAATCGTAAAATAAATTCATTCAAGTCAATAAACCGTATATATATATATATATTTTTTTTTTTTTCACACAATCATCAAAGTGAGGGGAGAAGCTGCTCCCGATAAACAGGGACGTGATGAAAACAGTGGTCGTGTATCGTTGTGATGTTTTGTCAGTGAGACGCACAGAAAGTCCACTTTGTTCTCTGTTCTCTGTTGAACTCTCCCCTCCTTAACTAGAAAACAGCCATTCTTCCTCGAGCAAAAAGAGAGAAAAACAAAACAAACAAAAAAACATAGATGACACCACGCTTCCTCAAACATCGTTATAATCACTCTCACGCTCCAGGCAGCTGCTTCACAGTAATCACGACGAGCAGGAAGACACCGATCTATTCGGCTTTAGTGTTCAGCCCAAGCCTTCTGTTCTAATCCCTGATTGGCAGATTGAGCGGCTGTGTTTTCCCCACATGATCTCAGGCCGACTGCTGTTTCCCCGCTGATGGATTCACCAGGTGAAACTCTTTGATAGTTTGAGTGATCGCTCCATTTTGCAACGCAGACGTTCCTAAGTTGTATTTCTATGTGGAAGAAAAAAAACAAAAACAAATATAAAGCAGCTGTGACTGACAGCTCGAGGAAACTCTTCCATACTTTACTAGACTATTTACATCTATGCGACAGAGCTGACACTGGTCTGGTTGGTGAACCGGTGTCGTGTCTGTCTATTGCTGGTTACAATTTAGATATTTGTGTACATGTACGTCTCTGTTGTGAGTTAGTTCACTGGGGGACAGCTTTACTGAGGTTAAAGTCAGGGTTCGCTATCGTTTGACTGATATATTACTGTATATTACACTTATTGAGATTTCCTTTCCAATTAATTTTGTAGCTCTACGATTAGGTGTGTGGTCAAGATTAGCGTAATTCTAAACAAGTTGACGCGAAAGTGACCAGTGACAATGTGCGTGTGCGTGTGCGTGTGCGTGCAGGTGAGCCAGCTGTGAATCCGTTTCAATCCACGATATATATCTGAAGGACCAGAGCCGTTTCTTGCTATATGCAGACTACGCAGCTGCATAGGGCACCGCAGCCACCAGGGGGCCCCCCAAACTGCAAATTCAGACTCATATTTTTGTGGGGTAATCAGGAAAAGTTAGGAATCTCTACCTCGAGAAAAAATGGGGGCCCCCAAATAGTATCTCGCATAGGGCCCCCAAACAGCTAGAAACAGCCCTGTGAAGGACTCCCTTGTTTATTGTTGCTTATCAAGAGAGCGTTTTTAGTCAAAAACAACTCTGACGTACTGCCTCAGTCCTGTCCTTCAGTACATTCAAAACCAGTGCTTATCGTCACCGTCATGTACGTCTGTGGAAAACAAAACAAAAACACAAGCAGCTGAGGGTTTTGTGTTGTTAAGTGGCTCGGTTTTGGTTGTCGGTCGGTGCTGAAAGCTTTCAGAGAGAGAGAGGGAACTGGGTAACATCGACAGTCCAAAGGCGACCTCTGATCTGTTGGATTGCATCAGTGCAAAAAGAGATTCGCTTATGCAGCTCTGTCCTTTGTTTTTGTTTTATATCCAACACTCAAGTCCACTGCAGGGTCCACTGTGGCCCCCCCCGATACTACGGTTCAGTGCAAAGTCTATACAGTGCTGTATAGTACAGGTACCCCATAGTATTCTGAGGAAACATGCATACGACGAGACAGAGTAGGAAGCACACTATCTTACAGTACAATCCTTTCCTGTGCAGTGTTTGGTGCAGTCAGCGCTACAGGCTCGTCCCTGCATGTGTTTGTGCCTCAGGCGTCACCACAACAACAACGTCTTTGTTTTCAGAGGGTTTAAACTGCATTTCACTGAAATGCTGAAATCTATAATTAAATCTAATTTAATTATACGTGAGTTTGGGGTGAAAAAAAAACCCGACACTGTGTGTGTGTGTGTGTGTGTGTTTGATATTTCAGGGAAATGAATTTGGTTGAACACGATCTAATACTGTATGTGGAGTAACAGCTGTAAACAAAGTAGTTCCCCATAGGAAAACTATAATATCTTATCATACACTTATACATTGGTTTTTCTTGTGTTCTTTTCTTTGCTTTATTACAAAATGATCCTTATTATTATTATTATTATTATTATTATTATAATTAATAAGTTTTATTATGTTAGATTTTGATTATCATTATGGTGACAGGGTCAAGTTGCTTGTCTTCATAAAAAGCATGCATGTTTCCAAGTCTCCTCCTCTTCACCTCAGCGTGGTTTCATTTCCTTGAAGGAAACTGTCTCTGTCGGTCGGTGCTCCTCCTCCTCCTCCTCCTCCTCCTCCTCCTCCTCCTCCTCCTCCTCTTCACTTTCCCACCCTCGCTCTTCTCTTCCTTTACCTTTGGGATGTAAGGCTTACAAAGAAACAGGTGTCCTTTGTTGCGTCAGCTCGCGTCTCGTCAAGAGTCCGTTTCCCGAATCTGTTTTTTTCGAAGAAGAAGAATTCGTCTCGCAAACCAAAAAAAGTCATGTTTGTGATACCTGAAAAGGTACAGATTAATAGATATATATTGATGTTATTACGCTCGTTCCCGCGCTGACTCCCTGATCAGTTTGTAATAAGGAGTCTCTTAAACAGCCAGGAACTCAGTTGGTTGCCATGGAAGCGACAGGCCCCTCCTCTTCATCCTCCTCCTTCTCCTCTAGTGTCTGAATGAGGCCTGAGGTGACATCGGAAGCCTTCCGCTCTGTGATTGGCTCGGCCGGTGGTTGCCCTGGACTACTGCCTCCAGAGGCGTCCCCTTGTTGCGTGGGTGGAGTCAACGTGGCCGACTCCAGCTCCATGCACAGTGTCATCTCCTCCTCCTGCTCAGGACAGACAGACAAAGCCAAACACACACAGCAGGTTCAATCATCTTAGCTTAACCAAGGCTTTGCAGCTAAATATATGAAAGGTCTGTGCTGATGAGTAAGCAGCTATTTTAACTTGACTCAAACATTGTTAGCATGAGCACCAACTGCACAAGTTTATACCCTGATTTGTTTTCTTCACACTTTACACTTTAAACTTACTATAACTGTGTCATTTTTCAAATCCGGCACTTTGTGTTTGTCTCCTCTTTGCTTCAGGGACCGTTTCTAGTTTTGTAATGGCTGACGACCTTGATGCAAGATTTCATATGTCAAGGTCATTTGGTTTGCTTTATTTCTTGCTGGTGTGTCCAGAAGCCTCAGCTCAGCAGATGTAAAGGTTTTGCATTCAAGGGCTAAATCTTTGTCAAAGCAAATGTAAAAACTGTATCGTCATAAACATATACAGTGTAAATGGATGTCGTCTTCCAAATGCTTCAGGGTTTATGTTATGACTGACACCATGTCACATTTTGAAACCAGACATTCACAGGCTCCTATTGGACGATACTAGCTGTCAATCACACTTTTTGTCCACTTGTATGTGCAGAGCTATATGTGCAGCTATTTTTCCTCTAAATAAGAGCATCATTTACAAAGTTGACATCATGTTCTATAAGAAGACCTGACATTAGCGCAGAGCTTTAGAGGTGGAGAGATTACCTCGAGTCATTGGTTCAGTAAGTTTGTGTCAAATTTACATAAAAATGAAAGAGTAAAAGGACAGAATGGTCAAATTGCAGTGACAGAGGTAAAAAACAAAAACATTACCACAATGCAACTAATAAGCAGCTCCCATGAAGGCAAATACCCAACGGAAATGTTTCAAGGTTAAACCAAGGTCATTTTGGAATATACATTTTGTTTTTGAAGTTTATTTATGTATTTTTTGTACCTTTTTTGTTTTTAATTCTGTTTTCCTTGTTTCCTGTTTTATTTTGTAGTTTCTCCTTGTGTGTACGTTATTAACTTGACTTCCTGTGCTGTCTTCCCTGCTTCCCATTTCAGTCCAGTTTGTTGCTGTGGGTTCCTTGCGTTCCAGCTCTCTACAGTTCAAGGTATTTTAGATTTTACTTGTTGCCTTCCCTCCTTTGGATTGTTTTCTGCCTTTTTGTGATCTTTTTGTTAATTTTTTGGAACCTGCATTAGGGTTCTCCATCTTTGCATTAAAACATTATTATAAAATGTACAAATTAGATGAAAGACAAGCTGCAAACCCTCACATTCGAGGAGGAGGAAGAGCTAATGGACTTAATACTTCAACAGCAGATCTTATCACCTCAAGCAAATCCACGTCTAGAGGATTAGAAAGAGAAAAATGGCAAATGTATGATGAAGGCAAACGCTGTGTCATGTGTGGTTAATTGAATAAAACCATCAGTGTGGTCTCATATGGTGCAATCGCTGCACTTTACAGATAAAGAATTAATCACAGAGGATGAAAATTGACGGAATCAAACTCGATGTCACCTCACCTTGACCTCGTCCTCATCCTCCTGCTGCTCCAGCAGGGGGGAGTGTTCTGTTCCCACCATGTCATCTCCAGACATTACAGAGAGACCCGGCTCCACCACCGCCGCGACGCCCATGTAGCCTCCGGCCTCGGCCTGATAGGCCTCCATCTGCCCCGTGTTCCACAGATCCACCAGCGGAGGGTGAACCTGATGGACCAGACTGTGGATGGTGCTGTTGGGCGTAGCTTGTAAAGAGTGGTTGGCGCTGTGCAGCCTGTGCTCCAGAGACTGAAGGACAGAGGGATGAGACTGTGATCAGAACGCTAAGTGGTAAGTTATACAAATCAAATCTGCCTTCAGGGCATGATGAAGGGTCAAAGGTGGATAAGATAAAATATGATTTTATATATTATTATTGTCTGTTTACGCGGAAAATTATCTTGCATTCACCATCCTGGCGTAGACAGTAGAGAGACATGAGACCCAAAAATTCAGCTGTGCACTTTTAAATATGAATATTAAAGGTGCATTATGTAATAAATCATAAAATCCTCCTAATATGTCACAGAGACTCAGGAATAATGTTCATATAACAAACTGAACTCACCAACAACAACAGTACAGACAAAATATTTGCATTAAAAAAAATAGACTGCAAATCATGTTTATGTTTTGAAATCATGTTTTAGCATGTGGCGCCACCTACCGCCGTCTACCAATCATTGCAGTCAGTAGAGTCTCAGCTGCCGAGCAACCACGGGTTGCCAGTTACGTCAAACAAAGAAACCTAAAAGACCTCTGTATTTTGAATTTGAATGTAGTAACCGTTTTTGGCCACATTCTTACATATGGCACCTTTAAATATAAGTCCCTAAAAACCTTCTCAACCACATTCCTACAGGATTACTTTTGGTTCAGGAGTGTAATCAAGTAATGAATGAATGTTTGTATCTGTTCCTCCTACAGCTGAGCTCCCTATAACGCCTTCCTGAAGGCAGGAGCTGGTGTTCCTTAAACAGGACATGATCTGGACTGTGGAGATCTTTGATGAAGCAGCTTCTCTAAGGGTTGACTCACCACCTTTAGAGCAGATGTTGAGGTCTTAGTATCCTGGTCTTCAGTTGTACAGAGAGTCACCAGAGCCCTCCATGCTGCAGGATACTCTGAATGACGAGTGCTGGAGCTAAAGTTGTCTTTCAACTGAAAGGTTGAGGGTTTGATTCCCAGCTCCGCTAGTATCTTGCCCAGGGACACATTGGCATCTACATGTCAATGTGGGCAAGACACTGAAGAACAATCTGACAACTCTGTTTGAGCTAATAATGAATCATGATTGGATGATTTGATGTACTTTACGCTTGTAAAGCATCCGACCAACAGAGCAGTTCAGCAACATTTGAAGCTGCTCCGTTCAAAGTGAATGCAAAGTGTTTCAGTTATTAAAATACACAAGCAAGTCAATCCTGTTTACAATGCAGTCGTTAACGATACAGGAATCATTAGGCGCTTTCACAGCACAGGATCGTTTACACTGTTTGACAGAACTGTGGGTAAAATATGGCCTTTCTGGCACGCTCACATTGTTTAGGTACTGGGAATGATCATAGTTCTGTGTGACTGATGTTTCCTGTACGTTAGCTGTCCAAACTCATAAGCAATGGAGTATCACTTAGAGCATTGGTTCTCAAAATGCGGCCCGGGGGCCAATGGCGGCCCGCAGAAACATTTCTGGCCCCACAATGAATTACAGTTGATAGTTTTAATCCAGGAGCTACTAAGCTTGTTAAATGTTTATTGGACATTACTGGATACAGACCAATAAGTGTAAACAAAAATTCTGGGTATTTACCTGGTTTCTATATGGTGAATTTTAGTGTATTATTGTGTTATAAGCTGGTAATAAGCAGGTAGCTACAGCCCCCAATTACTAGCTATTTACCCAGTAAATATATGGTAACAGAAATGTGTTACTTGGTATTAACCTGTAATTAGAAGGTAAGAACAATGGCCAAAATACTGGGTAATTACCCAGTAAATTATAAAGCGTTATTATATTAACGCTTAAATTACATTATATAATTGTATGTAACTGCGGGTTGCCAGTTACATCTGAGCTACAATGGCGGAGCAGACCTCCGTATTTTGAATTTCAGTGTAGTGACCGTTTTTGGTCACATTCTTACATATGGCGCCTTTAAGTTACACTCACGATTAAGTTAAATTAAATAAAGTGGAAGTTCAATGTAACCTATGATTAATAGCAAAGTTTTGCCAGAAATATCATAGTTTCTGAGTGAAACCTGCGTCTACATATATTAACGCTAAACTGTAGAACTGCAATCTGGTCATTAAAATGATTACAAATGGGATTTTTTTCTGTTTTTGTTTTTCCTTTGACGGCCCTCAGTCCAATGTTGGGTTCCTAAATTGGCCTCAGGTATCAACACTTTGAGAACCCCTGACTTAGAGCTTCAGCTAAAATATAAGTCAGCTCTTTACTGCTGGTCAAAACTTGGTCAGGGAAGGCGAGTGATTCGTTTCTTTAGTAGTTAGTCTTGGGGACCTTCAACATGGCCTAAAATAGAAAAGTCGTTCAAATTTCAGCATCAAGAGGGGGACAAAAGTGGAGCACTGCTGCATTTTGCACAGCCTCCACTAAATTCTATAATTTGTCACTAAACACTCAGGGTCACAGACACCATCTGCAGAACATCTCTGCATCTTTGGCCGACTGCTTACCGATGATAGTCGGGACTGGCTTATTGAAAAACTGGGAAGAGACCGTGCTTCAGTTCTGGCAACGGATGGGAAAAACCATTCTTCTGTTCTATTTATAAGTTGCACAGATGGGATCTGTTTTTATAATGTCTGCCATGTTTGTTCAATAGCACATAATGGACAAATCAAACACTGACTCTAGGGAGGGCTTTTTATGTGAAGGCCACTATAGTTTACCTGTACAAAAGCAAAAGGGTGTTGTGTTTGGTTGCCATCTGCAACTTCATGCCTAAACGCCATTAAATCTTACACACTGGTCCTTTAAAAATGTCAGTTTAGATATTAAATAAGTTGAACTTGAACAAAAACATTTCCCATCCATTTAAAGGTGCATTATGTAATAAATGATAAAATCCTCCTAATATGTCACAGAGACTCAGGAATAATGTTCATATAACAAACTGAACTCACCAACAACAACAGTACAGACTAAATATTTGCATTAAAAAATATATTTTGCAGACTGCAAATCATGTTTATGTTTTGAAATCATGTTTTGGCATGTGGCGCCACCTACCGCCGTCTACCAATCATTGTAGTCAGTAGAGTCTCAGCTGCCGAACAACCACGGGTTGCCAGTTATGTCTGAGCTACAATGGCGGAGCAAACCTCCGTATTTTGAATTTGAGTGTAGTAACTGTTTTTGGCCACATTCTTACATATGGCGCCTTTAAGTTACACTCACGATTAAGTTAAATTAAATAAAGTGGAAGTTCAATGTAACCTATGATTAATAGCAAAGTTTTGCCAGAAATATCATAGTTCCTGAGTGAAACCTGCGTCTACAATAAGACTCAAAGAACCATAAAGAATCATTTCTGATAAATGAAGCTTGTTGCTTTGAAAACAAAATAAATAATCCATGAATTTCAGAGATATCTGAAGACACAGAGGGTCATGTAAACTGTTATTATAGTGTTATTTGTTATTTTTTGCTTGATGGAGACAATATCTTGATATAATGTGTCTCTGCACTGAGCATGTGAAGTCCTCAGTGACTGTTCCAGTGCTCAAGTGTTTATTCTGCGCACATATTACATTTCAGCCGCTTGTGCTGGAGCATCTCACTGCAGCTACATCCACACACACGCACGCACACACACACACACACACACACACACACACACACACACACACACACACACACACACACACACACACACACACACACACACACACATTCTTGTACTTGCTGCATACTGAGGACCAGCATTTCCACTTCATAAATCAACACAATTACAAATATCTACTTCATGAATGACATCTATATAGAACTACTGGTTGCAGTTACATAAAATGTTTGCAGGTGGAGCCCCAGAGCAAAAAGGGCTGGAAAACTTTTTTCGATTTTTTTTTTAATTTTTGGTCAAATTTTGACAAAAACATCATACTTATACTATGTCGACCAAAATGTAAAAAAAAAATTTGGTCCAAAATTTGACAAAAAAAATTTGACTCAAAATTTGACCAAAAAAAATTGGGTCCAAAATTTGACAAAAAAATTTGACTCAAAATTTGACCAAGAAAAATTGGGTCCAAAATTTGACAAAAAAAATTTGGTCCAAAATTTGACAAAAAAAATGGTCCAAAATTTTACCCAACATTTTTGGTCCCAAATTTTACCCAAAATTTTTGGTCCAAAATTAGATTTTTTTTTTTTTTGACAAATTGAGTATAGCATGTTATAGCAACCTAAGGAAGTGATTTCAATGAAAACAAAGTGAGGACCGACCAAAATGTCCTCACTCTGTAAAAATGACCTCACTTTGTTGGTTAAAATCCCTCACTGGTCCTCAGTATGCCACAAGTACAAGAACACACACACACACACACACACACACACACACACACACACACACACACACACACACACACACACACACACACACACACACACACACACACACACACACACACACACACACACACAGAGAGACCTGGGCCTCCACCAGCTCTCCAACAGTCACCTGTTGTTGCTGATACTGCAGGAGCTGCTGCTGCTGGTAGTGCTGGATCTGCTGGATCTGCTGCAGCTGCTGTAGTTGATTCTGCTGCTGTAGACTGAACTGCTGCTGCTGCTGCGACAGTAAGTGAGTCGTCGCCTGCCCGTCGAACCCGTTGGTCCCCATTACGTAGGAGCCGGCGGCCGGAGACGCCACGCCAGAGGGGTCGCTGTTGATCGGCTCCCAGGCGTCAGAGGAGGAGAGGCAGTAGTGGCCCTGGGACACGTATGTGTGAGGCCACACCTCTGCTGATGAGTGGTGCAATATCTGATCTGAAATAAAACAACAACAAAAACAGCAGCTGCCATGAATATGTTTCATGCTGATGACGGTGAAGGTCATACTTTTGCATGTCGTCCAAAATTTGACAAACGATTCATACTTTAGTATCGTCGTCCAAAATTTGACCAAAAAGTCATAATTTAGTATGTCGTCCAAAACGTGACAAAAAAGTCAGTTTTGAAGTTTACATGATAAGATATACAGTTTTGATATAATGAATTTTTTTTGTCCTATAGAAAACCAATATAACAACGTTGAATTTCACCAGTTCAACACAATCTTGTAACCCTTTAAACTTAGCTGTTAATAAACTAAACTATTACTTATGTGGCAGACATCAGCATTTACATCATATTTAGAGTTTATCATAGTCCAATTGACTTTCCTTTTTGCGTTATCTGATCCAGTGATTTTGTCCAGTGTTGTTGTGATTGTTTTATGAGCTGTGTGTTTGTATTTAGAACTCTATGAGGACTAAAAACATATACACATAAGGAAGTGAGGACATGTTGGAGAGTCCTCATCATTTTAAAAAGTGCTTTTTCAAGGTTAAGACTTGATTTTAGGGTGCAGTTAAAGCTTAGGTTGAGAGTAAGTTTAATGTTACGGTTAAGGGGCTCGTGCGCAGGTGCAGTGGCGTGCACAGACATTTGGAAGGGCAGGGGTAAAAAGTTAAAATGGGCACCTACTGCAGACATGCTCACACACCTGTGTATACAGGGACATTCTTCATAGCACAGCATGATTTTCTATCTCAGAGATGGGCATTTTCTATACAGCACTGAATAATATCATTTCCTATGAGGACACCCTTTGGGACACTGTATTATGGACAGGGCCGTAGGGAACTTCATCATTTGATTGCAAGGACTCCCATTGTTGCAAGGTCATCATACAGGGCACTGCATCATTTTCATCCACTTGAAAGGCAATCCTTCAGAAATGATACATTTTTAAAGTTTATATTCCTGTCTAAGTCCTGTGACTCGAGGGCACTTTAGAGTCCAGCGTTTTTGTCCATTAGGGCACGAGGCTATTGCCCCCCCCCCTCCATGCACGCCCCTGTGCGTACGTGCCTGTATGCATATGCAGAGGCGATTCTAGAGTCTGTAGGGGCCCTAGGCAAAAAGGGGGGGCCCTTCCAACCAGTGTTCATCACCATTATGTACCTTGTAATTAAAAAGTATGTGAAAATATAAATGTAAAGAACAATAAAATACTGTAAATAGCTTTTAAAAAACTATATAAACTTAGTAAAAAAAATACATTACACTGTAAAGAACCCACATTATAAAACAGTATAAATATATAGAACAATAAAATACTGTAAATAACTGTAAAAAACATATATAAACTGAGTAATAAAGATATGCATTACACTGTAAATAATCCTCTTCATTTTCCAACTTGCAGAACGATAACTTCACACAGGTTAAAGTGAGGTGGGGCCCCTTTAGGGAGGTTTACTACTGACATGTCATTGTTGTTTAAGGGGGACGGGGAGACGGCTGCTCACTGCACATTTCAGTAAAAACAGCCCTCATGCTCTGAGTGTCAGGGGCCCCCTATCAGCTCGGGGGCTCCAAGCAGTTGCCTGCCCTGCCTGTTCACAAACTGCGCCTCTGTGCATATGTAGCCGTGTGAGTGGAAGGTCGAGAAAGAGAATAACAAGAGAAGTTGAATGAAATAATCTCAGTGACGATCAGTGACAACATTATAGTGGAGACGACAAATGACTGGATGTAAGTGAACTGAGAAGTGTGATCAAATTACTCAAGATGGATGTTAATGCCTTGCTTAACGGAGCCACACACACAAGTCCTGAGCCATTTTAAAACTCTAATGACCTGGAATTTCAGCGTGTAACAACGCAAACATCGTGGTTAATGTTTAAGGAGTAAATCAGGTTAAAGAGAGAACGAGGAAGTGATAAGTTTTGACTTTGGTTTGTCCTGAAGAAAAGTGTTTGACTGGGATCTCGACCAAAGAAATGAAACGCTGGCAAACAGCAGAAAAGTTTTCATACTGGCTGAGTAATGTATTGACGTTAACTCTCTGGCAAACCTTAGACTGTTCATTAATCACTTATGTCATTTTAGGCAGTTTATCTTTCTCACAAGAGAAGAGAATAAACTGGGCCCAAGAGTAAACACTGGAAAACACTGTGCTACAGGTTCATTTGCTTAAAAAAGGGATGATAGAATTTTAAGTAAATTAATTAATAGAGCCTCATACCCTTAAGGAAGTTTATCTTTACAGCAGCTCACTGTCGCTGTAATGAGAACGAAGTTTGCACTGCTGTGGTGTGGACTAAAAATAATCTGCAGTCATGATACTATAAACAGATACAGTGGGCGCGATTACCTTCCAACCATGTTGTAAAATGTGAAATTAATAATGAGTGAACCCTGCGCCCTGGAGATGGAACAGTCTGTTCTCGTCAACAAGACACATGTTATACTACAGAGTGACAGAAACTACACAAACACAAACATTTGACCCAAATGTTTTAAAGCTTGCTGAGCATAAATGGCACTTATTAAACATATTTTACGTTACTTACTCCTACATTTCAGAGGGAAGTATTGCTGCTAAGCAATATGTATTTTTTATGTATATATTTTACTTCATTTGATTAAAGGGAGTACAAAATAGTGAAAAGTGCATGCTCTGGCTGGTTTGTCTATTCATGCTGCAAGATGGCTCCCTCCACAAAGCAAGGTTCTTGCCTTACTTACATAAAGGCTTATTCTACAGCTACATAAACAAACCATATTTTTATTTTAAAGCAATTACACACTTACACAAACATACTTTTGAGAAGTTTGTTGTAATATGTTCTATATCTATCGCTTAAAACGTTAAGTTTACTTTGACCTATTACCCTATTTAATCATCTTGTTGTGTTTTTAATATTATGAATTAATGTAATTCTACAACCAAAGAGTTTTGTCATATTGATTATGTAGAAATGCTGCATTAAAGATGAGGAAGGAATAAAGAATAAGTACTAACACATATTTAAATCCACAATAAGGCATACAACATCACGGAGGCCAACTGTACTGAATTAAATGTATAATATAAATGTAATTCAGTATTATAAACTTAAGTGTAATCATGTTTATGTTTTTAAATCATGTTTTGGCATGTGGCGCCACCTACCGCCGTCTACCAATCATTGCAGTCAGTAGAGTCTCAGCAGCCGAGCAACCACGGGTTGCCAGTTACGTCAGAAAACGAAACCTAAAAGACCTCTGTATTTTGAATTTGAGTGTAGTAACTGTTTTTGGCCACATTCTTACATATGGCACCTTTAATCATTCCTGCAGAAATGGACAGACAGTCCAAGGTGCACAAAATAATTGGCTTTAGTCAAATTAAAAAACTAAATTGGGCACAAAAGCACTATGTGTCTATATTTACTGACTGGGATACCTGCAGTGTGGTGCTCAGTTCCATTACCTACATTTTACACATCTTTTATGCTAAGCTAAGCTAATAATCTGCTTGTTGGAGCTTTGTATTTTCAGTACAAACACAACAGTAGAGGTTGCCCAGGGTGGGTTTTTCTGTGGCTGAAATATGATGCTGATATTTCATGTTTATATGAAGAAAAAAAAATGTTCTCCAAATAGCTTTTTATTATTATCTCATTGTCACTGCTGTATATCTTTTGTCACATCTTTTTCAATCTTTGTTGATATGAGTTGCAGTCATGTTTGCAGTCCTTTACCTCGACTGGTGATGCTCTCCTGGTTGATCTCGCTCAGATGAGCCACGCTGCCCTGGTTTGATCCCGACCTCGGGCTCTCTCCGTCCATCGACGTCCAGGCTAGAAGAGTCGCCTCTGAGATTGCAAACTGCTGCAGGATACCTGAGGTGAGGATTCCAAGGTCGAGTCAGGATCATTGCGAGGGCCCTGCCTTCTGTTAAACTGGCAGAACGGCTGGCATGCATCCCACAGAGTGAGGTGATGAGCACGTAATTCTGCTGATGTCAGTTAACGAGCTCTGTGGAGTGTCTGTCCTCATAATATCTCCCTGTGTGTTTTTGTGAGAGTGTGTTTGCACACCTGCAGCGAATCGGGCCTCCTTCTCTCCATCGCTGAGGTCACTGTAGGCGTCGTTTTCCAGCCGCCGCTCCTTTTCCCGCTCCTGTGTGGTCAGTCGACACTGGGCGATGCCCCCCGCACCGGTCGTCGTCATGCCCCAGTTCTGCCATTCGATCATGTGAGCGACGCGACCCTGAGCCATAGCCGTGGGTTTAGTGACCCTTTCCTTCATGGTGCGAGTAACTCCTGGGGTAAAGAAAGACCGCAATGGAAGAGTGGGATGTATGGCAATGGGGAGGATTTGAGTCAGGGAAGTCGTGGTTGATTATACGAGTGGATGGACACGGAGTTGTGGCAGGAGATGGGAAAGAAATTGAAGTGGATTTGATAGTTGAGTATAAAGTTGTGTCGACAGTTGATGGATAGAGAAGAAGAAAAGACAGACAGAATTGAAATATGTTAATCTCAAGTGAATTTTACAGTTTGGTTATCGGAGCTGTGATGAATGATGGATTTCCAGTAGGGTTGGACTGATAAACATTGTTGGTCATGTCATTGCATATCTGTTGAATTTTAAATTTCGACATAAATGTCATACTATACTATGTCGCTCAATGTTGTCCAAAATTTGGCAATTTTTTGGGAAAATTTTTATTGGATCAAAATTTGAAAAAAACGTCATACTATACTATTGCCTTAAAAATTAGAATTTCATTTTTGAAAAAAAAATGTTGGTCCAAATTTCGACAAAAATGTCATGCTATACTATGTTGTCCAAAATTTGACAAATGTTTTGAAAAAAAAATGTTAGTCCAAAATTCGACAAAAACGTCATAGTATACTATGTCGTTCAAAATTTGAAAAAAAATGTGAAAAAAATTTTTGGGATCAAAATTTGACAAAAAAACGTCATACTACACTGTCACCCAAAATTTGACAATTTCTTTGAAAAAAAATTTTTGGATCAAAATTTGAGAAAAACATCATATACTATGTCGTCCAAAATTTGGAAATTTTTTTGGAAAACATTTTTGGGATCAAAATTTGACAAAAACATCATACTATACTATGTCGTCCAAAATTTGGAAATTTTTTTGGAAAAAATGTTTTGGATCAAAATTTGACAAAAACATCATACTATACTACTGCCTTCAAATTTAGAATTTCTTTTTTGAAAAAAAAATGTTGGTCCAAATTTCGACAAAAATGTCATGCTATACTATGTTGTCCAAAATTTGACAAATGTTTTGAAAAAAAAAATGGTCAAAAATTCGACAAAAACGTCATAGTATACTATGTCGTCCAAAATTTGACAATTAAAAAAAAAAATTGGATCAAAATTTGACAAAAACATCATAGTATACCATGTCAAGTTGTAGTTGAGTAAATTTAAGTTCAAACTTTAATTTAAGCTATAGGATATTGTTATAAAGTATTATCTATTGGCTCACTTAAAGATAATCCCTTCAAAACATCAGTCAAATCCTGCTGTATTAAATGATGGTGTGCGTGAACATGGATTATGATGAGATTGTCTTAATGACAGCGGTGGTGGAGATGACTGTTGCGTGTTTAATGAGACTAAGCCAACGTTTGTTCACTCTACATGAGGGAGAAGAGGCAGTGGATGTGTCTGACACAGGTGCATCATGGGTTGGAGCGGGTTAATTGGGGTGATGTGGCGTGAGTAATGAGAGGTTGCCTTGTTGACATGATCACTTACAAACCTCTGCTTAACTGCTCTGGCTGAGCAAACAAACACATAACACTGCTCCTCTTCCTCCTCACTGACTGACTGAGAATCCAACTCATGAATCACTACAGAATGTTTGTTGTTGTTGTTGTTTTTTTTTAATTTGGAAAATAATTGCATGCAACAAAGAATAACAAAAAATACCAGCTAATGTCTTCATAATGGCTGCATTCCATTTCTCATGTGACCAACGTGTGACGACAAATGCTGTAACACCCTGTATCTGTGTGATTCTCTCTGATGGTGGAGCATGAAGATGAGGTTTATGAATAAATCAGAGGACAAATCAGTGCCACAACACACAGCGCGGCCGCTGTACTCCATTACACTGTGTACTGAAATACAATTCACTGCACTCAACTGCACTGCACTGCACACAACAACTGGAAGAAACCAAGGACACTTTATGGGCCAATTCCAATTCCTATCTTAACCCTCAAGCTCAACCCTTAATCTTAACTAACCCTCAAAACCAAGTGTTGAGGGTTATTTTGTCACTTAGAAATGGGACACCCCTTAAATGCAGATACGTCTTCAGACTGTAGGGGGCAGAATAACGCGAAAGCTGCGTCCAGTCTGTCAACTCCAAAAAAGAAGAAGAAGAAGAAGACATTTACGTCAGGATTATTTATTCTGATCCGTTTGTCAGTCAAGTTATTAGGTTGTCAGTTAGTTATAAGATGATACTCATACAAATATTCAGCTGACAGTTACCACACACCACGACTTATTGAAAAGTAAACCATAGCAAACCATCGCTTGTCCGCACCGGCCGGTTATTGACAAAAGATCGTAAAATAAAAATAAATGTTACGCAACAATGACGTCAGTAATCCATAATATGGGCCTAAACTAAGATAATACAATGGTTTTCATCATTTTTATATCTCTATTAACAAAGAAAATACTTCATTTGTATCGTACTCGTTTCGCTGCTTTCGGCGCCATCTTTGTTATGTGAAAACACGCAATGCATTCTGGGTAGCCCTTGCTCCCAAGGGTGGTCTTGGAAAATCTCAATATTGAGGGCGATACAGCCCTTAAACTTGACCCTCAACTTAATTTTTCTGAGAATCAGGACAGAACTTGCACATTTTTGAGATTGAGGGTTAAGATTGAGGGTTAAGATAGGAATTGGAATTCACCCCTAGGACTAAAAGAAAAACACTTTACTACACTGCACTGAACTTCCCACAGTACGACAACATCAATGCTAACGCTTGTTCGTGGACACACCACAGTTTCACAACCATTTAACATAAAAAAAGAAAACAACTACACTTCATCACTCACCTTTTTCTTAGAAAGAGCAACAAGCTGCATGATGATGTTTGTGTGCGTGTGCGTGTGTCGTGTTTATCGGGCTGAATTCATTCCGTCAATGACTCGCGAGGAGCCATTGACGAGTGTTATCACAGCGTGGAGGGGGAAGTGATACAAGGGGAACCCGTGAAGGGTGCCATGCTGACTCCAGCTCCCACTGAGGAAAGGAGCCAACATGGGGTCATTTACCAGTTTACAGCACAGACACACACCTGACACACCTGACAGAGAAGACTTAGCCAGTGCTCCGATGCCGTAGGGATTTGAGTTCCTTTTGAGCCTTGGCAGGATTGACGTGGTGTCTTCCATAGACAGCTAGAGGGAAGTAAAAAAAGAAAAGAAAAGAGAGAGGAATGGAAGAGGGGGGGGGGGGGGGGTGTGGAGGAAATGACCGTATGGCAGGTGTGACACAAACACATCAGGACAGTGGGTGTTAGAGGGTGAGTGGAGAGGAGATGTTGGGTTAATACAATAGATAAACACTGCATTACCCAAAGTTATTCTGAGTGATTCTGACTGTGCTCACTACTGTGCACTATACTGCCATAAAAGTGAGATCGACTGTAAAGCCAAGGAAGTGAGGGAGGGGGGGGGGGGAACAAGCCGATCGCTAAAGGGTGAGTTAAATCAAATCAGGAGAACGAAAGAAAAGGATAAAGAAAGCAATGCTGTAGATGAAGGAATGGCGTCACAACACTTACATTGATTCCTTCCCATGAAAATTCTGAACGTCCATGCTGAGGAGGAGAAAGGAGGAGGACAGAAGGATGGGGAAAGAGTGAGAGTGACAGGACAGAGGAGAAATCCACATGCACGGAAGGGAGACGACAAAGAAGTTTGCACATGGAACATGCGGAAGGAGGATAAAGGAATACAGAAAAAAAAGGAGAGGAGGGGAAAATAGACGGACATAGAAGGTTTTTCCAAGAACGAGGAAAAAACAAGAGTCGAGGAGCAGGATGACAAGGAGAAGGGAGGGGATTAAACAGTTTATATTTGCTTATTGTTTTTATGTACAGCAGAGTGAATATGCGACAGACTCCTCCTCTGTGGTTACACCAGCTGATGAAAACACTGCGAGGCAGCTGAAAATCATGTGTGTGTGTGTGTGTGTCTAAGAGAGAGATGTCAAACAGTATCTGATGCAGCAGACAGACAGGACCGAGGCTAACACCAGTGTGTGTGTGTGTGTGTGTGTGTGTGTGTGTCTGTGTCTGTGTGTGTGTGTGAAGGCAGATGCTGGGGACAAAGCAGATAAGCAACAGCCGCCGCTGCTGCTGCATCATGTCTCTCTATCAGGTGGACTGACACAAGTGAGAGGACATTCAAGGGTTAGTAGCTGCACCGATTTGTTTTGGTTTTAAAGGTGCATTATGTAATAAATGATAAAATCCTCCTAATATGTCACAGAGACTCAGGAATAATGTTCATATAACAAACTGAACTCACCAACAACAACAGTACAGACTAAATATTTGCATTAAAAAATATATTTTGCAGACTGCAAATCATGTTTATGTTTTGAAATCATGTTTTGGCATGTGGCGCCACCTACCGCCGTCTACCAACCATTGCAGTCAGTAGAGTCTCAGCTGCAGAGCAACCACGGGTTGCCAGTTTCGTCAGAAAACAAAACCTAAAAGACCTCTGTATTTTGAATTTGAATGTAGTAACAGTTTTTGGCCACATTCTTACATATGGCACCTTTAATGTTCCTGCAGAAAGGGACAGACAGTCCAGGGTGCACAAAATAATTGTCTTTACTCAAATTAAAATGTACTATGTCTCTATATTTACGGACTGGGATACCTGCAGTGTGGTGCTCAGGTCCATTACCTACATTTTAATTTAACATCTTTTATGCTAAGCTAAGCTAATAATCTGCTTGCTGGAGCTTCATATTTGCAGTACAAACACAACAGTAGAGGTTGTCCAGCGTGGGTTTTACTGTGGCTGAAATATGATGCTGATATTTCATGTTTATATGACAAAAATTGCTCCAAAAAGCATTAAATACACTATACTTATATCATTTCCACCACTGGTCTACAGACTGCAAAATGGAACGTGCATGTAATTTGATACTGGATGACATAATGAGGAGGAGAGACCAGGGCGGTGTTCACTATCTCCATTAACCACATGCAGCAGATATCCAGATAACCCGTGTTAATCGATATATATCAGCCTCTTCCCGTTTCTTCTCTTCTTCTTTTTCTTGTAATGATATTCTTTGCTCTATCTCCGTCTCTGCACTCATCTCTCTCACTTTGCTTCCTCCTCTCTCATGTGGGTGTGTTGACAAATTCAACAACACTATAATGGTAGAGCTGAGCAGCTTTTCCAATGTTTGTTCCAAAAGGCATGACAATGCTTCTCTGTGTGTGTGTGTGTGTGTTCTTGTACTTGCGGCATACTGAGGACCAGTGAGGGTTTTTAACCAACAAAGTGAGGACATTTTGGCCGGTCCTCACTTTGTTTTTGTTGAAATCACTTCCTTAAGTTGTAAACATGCTATAATCTGTTTTTAACAGCAATCCTCAATTTGGTGCAAAAATCCGCTTTACAGCACTGGTGTTTCACACACTTTTTGCTCTGGGGCTCCACCTGCAGACATTTTATTGTACTGCAGTTAGTAGTTCTTTATAGATGTCATTCATTTAGTGTAATTACTGTGTATTTTACAGTTTATTTACCGTGTATTTACAGTGTATTTACTGTCTATGTTATAGTGTATTTACAGTGTATTGTCACTCTCAAACATTTCATGAGTTCAGTGAAGATATTTGTAATTGTGTCGATATACAAAGTGGAAATGCTTGTCCTCATTTTGTCAGCAAGTACAAGAATGTGTGTGTGTGTGTGTGTGTTCTTGTACTTGCAGCATACTGAGGACCAGTGAGGGTTTTTAACCAACAAAGTGAGGTCATTTTTATGGAGTGAGGACATTTTGGCCGGTCCTCACTTTGTTTTCATTGAAATCACTTCCTCAGGTTGCTATAACATGCTATACTCAATTTGTCAAAAAAAAAAAATCTAATTTTGGGCAACATTGTATAGTATGACGTTTTTGTCAAGTTTGGACCAAAAATTTTGGGCCAACTTTTTTATTTTTTTCAAATTTTGGATGACAATATAGTATGACATTTTTGTAAAATGTTGGACCAAATTTTTTTTTTCAAAGACTTTTTCAAAATTTGGACGACATAGTATAGTACGACGTTTTTGTCAAATTTTGGACCAATATTTTTTTGTCAAAGATTTTTTTCAAATTTTGGACAACATAGTATAGTATGACGTTTTTGTAAACTTTTGGACCAAAAAAAAAAAAAAATCGAAAAAGTTTTCCAGCCCTTTTTGCTCTGGGGCTCCACCTGCAGACATTTTATGGTAGTTCTTTGTAGATGTCATTCATGAAGTAGATATTTGTAATTGTGTTGATTTATAAAGTGGAAATGCTGGTCCTCACTTTGTCAGCAACCCGGTCCTCAGTATGCAGCAAGTACAGTGTGTGTGTGTGTGTGTGTTTGTGTGTGTGTGTGTGTGTGTGTGTGTTTGAGTTTTCATCCTCTCCATGGGACCTGAGGGCATTCCAGGGCACAATACATGAATAAATGATGGAATTAGTCGACAGTGCATTTGCTGGAAAAGTTTTCAACATTTTAGTCCAAAAATGGTTTCCTCTCCTGTGTCCTGTCTCAGAGGAGGAGACGAGGAGAGGAGGAGAGAGGAGAGGAGAGGAGAGGAGAGAGGAGAGGAGAGGAGAGGAGGAGAGAGGAGAGGAGAGGAGAGGAGAGGAGAGGAGAGGAGGAGAGGAGGAGAGAGGAGAGGAGAGGAACCAGCAGTGAGTGTCTGTGAGACACTGTGAGAGGAGCATCATCAACAGTCAAGGTAACAACAATCATCTGAACACACCAGCTGGCTGATGTATAATGTAGTGGAAGTTAAGTGACTGACATTGAAATGACCTGCACTACTTTTCTAAACTACTAGCATAAGCACCTTGAGTTGCAGAGTGCTATAGTATTGGAGGTGTTGCTGATTTCAACCCGCAGCCATTTTGGTTCAGAACAGTCCACTGTCAATAGAATTCAACAAGCATATCAACGCAGAGATGGATAAACAAACACATACCTGTTCTCCATCCTTCTGGACCGGCACACCGTCTGCCGCTGAGAGCAGAGTGAAGGAAGAGAAGGAGAGACATAAAGAGGGAAAGAAGGCAGAGATATCAGTTTATTATTGGTGTTTAACTTAGTTTGGCGATTAAACTCATCTTGAATCAAATCAAACAGGAGATTTGCCTTCACATGGTCCATATATTCATGAAAAGGCAATCAAACTACTCTAATGTGGAGTTTGTATTGCCAGAGGCGATTCTAGAGTCTGTAGGGGCCCTAAGCAAACATTCCCAGGGGGCCCTTCCTTCCAACCAGTGTTCATCACCATTATGTTACAAATAATCTGACACCAACGAAAAATGTAAGAGTTCAATTTTTTTTTTTTTTTTTCAAAATGAACGAAATAACATGGAAAAACCTTGTAATTAAAAGTATGTGAAAATATAAATGAAAAGAACGATAAAATACTGTAAATAGCTTTTTAAAAAACTATATAAACTTAGTAAAAAATACATTACACTGTAAAGAACCCACATTATAAAACATCAAAATATATAAAACAATAAAATACTGTAAATAACTTAAAAAAACATATATAAACTGAGTAATAAAGATATGCATTACACTGTAAATAATCCTCTTCATTTTCCAACTTGCAGAACGATAACTTCACACAGGTTAAAGTGAGGTGGGGCCCCTTTAGGGAGGTTTACTACTGACATGTCATTGTTGTTTAAGGGGGACGGGGAGACGGCTGCTCACTGCACATTTCAGTAAAAACAGCCCTCATGCTCCGAGTGTCAGGGGCCCCCTATCAGCTTAGGGCCCCAAGCAGTTGCCTGCCCTGCCTGTTAACAAACTGCGCCTCTGTGTATTCTCTGTGTAAATATCTTTCTTACAGTCTTACAAATGCAACCTGAGCATAAACAAACTCATAGAAACATACCAAATCATACTTATTAATAAAAACACATCATATTATGAATTAAAAATAATAATAATGTAGGGTTTTAACAAAGCCTCTCAGCACCTGGATTGATTTTCAGTCCTGAGATGCATCAGGTTACCTCACACGTGCTAGAAATCATTACGACACAAGGTAACAATAATTACCCATAATTAATCTCCAGTGAAACAGAGGGAAGATTACTTTTCAGCAAAGTGCAAATAAGTCATGGTGTCCTCTTGGTGATTACATTCTGATTTATTTACATTCACAAGTGGGAAATTGCCATATCTGACTAATTATCTTTCTGGCCGAGTTCCTCAAGAAAATCACTCCTTGAATATTGGCATTTAAATGTGATTAAAATTCTGTGTTTTGTCACACTTTCATTCACATGTCTTCCATATAAAGTATGTTTTCTATCCCTGTCCTCTGACGATAAAGCCAAACCTCTTCTAAAGGTTTGGTTAGCAGTGGCTAGAGATAAAGGCCTGGATTAAATAATATGTTGTAACTTTTAAACATGAATAAATGTCCATTAGATTCAAGACACAATGTTGATGAAGCCTCCTGTATCCTGGGTTCCTCATTATAGATCTTGTGTTTCCCAGTGACATTCCCATGTGCATAAACAATAGATTTGTTTCATGTCTACACTGACAGTCTAGACAGCAACACTGCAGTAGTAAAGTAAGACAGTGGCAAACAGGTTGGAGTTTGACTGAAAACACAAAGAAGGATCCACAAAAAGTTTCAGGAGTGAACAATTCCTCTTAAATATCCAGGTTGTTCAGCAGTTTGATGGGATAAATGCACCCCTGCACTTCTGCTGTATACACACAAACGCTCCCTCAGTCAGGTCTGATAGTACAACACTGCAGCTTTAACGTTAGTATAACTTCCTCATAGACACAATTCTATGTGTCACAAATATTAAAGTGGACCAAGACCGGAAGTTCCAATTAACGCTGTTTTTTAGTGTGTATCTGCGTCATTACCTTGTTTATGAAGCCCTGAAGGTTCTAAACAAACAGTTCAGTCACTGCTGAGAACGCTGTGTTTTATTGTAATCTCAGGCTCAGAGAGATCTCTGAAAAAACCTGGTCCGGTTACGTAAACAGCGGTTCTCCTGAACAGCAGATCCTCCTGCTCCGGGCACTAGTCCGGGCACATCCGGTTGCGTACATTGAACCACAGAAGAAGAATAACGTCCGTTGTGGAGGTGTTTCACGAGCGACAGTGTCTTCTGACTCTGGGTCTGACTCTGGGTCAAAGGTCGTCAAAGGGACTGAGGCGGGGAGTCGTGAAGAAGCTATTTTTAAACACTGTTAAAACAATGTTTTGATAATGAGGAGCAGTGCATCCACCGTTCCAGAGGGGGGAGCTGTGCTTCTGATAGCGGGTGTGCTGATTATGTCACTTCCGGGTACTGGCCAATCACAAGACAGTTGGGAAGCCTCTACGCTGGCTGGCCAATCACAACACACTCTGTCTTCTGGGTGTGAGATTTATGTCTGAAATATCGCAGCTGAGGAGAGCGTCAGTAAGGAGAGATTTCTATCGGCTCATTTACAGCAACTAGGAGGTTTTTGAGCATAAAAACAAGTTAATGTATGTAAGTAGACCTCCATAACTAACATATATGTGCAACAGGACCACTCTATGTGAGCTTTAATGTATGGTTTCCCGTTCCATCCACTCTGAGCTGCTCTGTGTGCAGAGCCTCTGGTTCTATGATAACATCTCTTGACCTCCTCTATTATGGTTTTATTTTTTTTTATTTTTTTTTACATACATCCACTTGCAAACATTATTTGAATGCGAACATTCTTTATTTCTGAAATATATATATATATGTACACATATATATTTGCCAAATAGAAAACAACAACATATTAAGCTGCTGCGTAATCATCCCATCATTCAGTCTGACCATTCAACAACTCACCACATCTCTATCATCACCATGACCTTCATGACGTCCAGCTAATTTAACTGAGGCTTTGCTCCATCACAACCTCCACAACCACGACTGTTTTGATCCTTGAGAATCACTCATAAGTTCACGTTGTCTTCACTGTTTCAATGCTCTTCTAATCTTCCTCCACTTATTGAAGCCCTCGACATGTAAATGACATCTGCACAATGTTTAATATGCCCCTATCGACACCAAGTGGATGATCATACACAAACTCATCCATCCAATCATCTGGAATACACTCTCTGTTGGATAAATTAACATTAGTATGGCTCCTGTCTCCTGGCTGTCCAAATCCTAATTAAAACATTGGTTTAATTAGATAGACTGTACTGGTAATGGAGTTTAAACACTGCTTTGGTCTCTGGGTGCCTGCTCTCTGTATCAGAGGGTCTGTGCTCTGTGTGTGCAGCTCTCTGAGGGGGAAACACTCCTGTGTTCGCGCTGTGTGTCGTTGTAAGTGTGGAGTCACGTTTTTCCAACAGCTGCACTTGGCAATCATGAGTGATTCCTCCTGAACTCGGAGTAACAGCAGGGTTGTTGGCTTTCTGGATGTCCGGCGATGCCTTTGACCCACTGACCCAGTGATTCAGAAACATCAGCTTGACTTTGTCTCTGTTGGGCTCCCAGTTTCTACCCCAATCCCTCTGAACTCCATCCAAACACATCAGATCACGGCAAGGGCAGCAGGCAGGGGACAGACTCTTCATTCCAGAAAATTGACCCTTTGTACTCATGCAGGGAATGTTGTGCCAAGTACCAGTCGACCAACTCGCTTTATTTGTGCAGTTAACAGAATGTTTGTATTGCATATTTATTTTGTTGTTTTGCATCCTGCTTTGTTTGACCCACTTTGATTCAACCCACTTTTGTTATTTCTTCAATAGTTAGCAGCATCTCCATTCTATACCTGTGGAGATCATCACAGACGGTACATGAAGTTACTGTATGTATAAATAGCTGCCTGCGTTTATATTGCCAGGGTAAATTTACCTTAAAGCGGCACACTGCCAATTTTATGTGTCACAGTCGATTCAGTAGTCGCGCAGGAGGCTACACAGCCTAAACAAAACAGATGTGTAATGTATTCTATAGCCGTGCAGAAGGAACTTAAACCGATATTACAGTACAGATATTCACCACAAAACCTGTCTTACAAACCCTTAGTGTGTGTGGATGTGTTACAAAAGATACAGAGGACTTCTGAGTGATTACCAAAACACTGCCAGTATCTCTACATGACCTATCGCTTCTATGCTTCTGTGGTACTTTGCTAAGTTAAGTGTTGTACATCTGTCTTTTATTGTAGCGTTACTCGTCCAGACTGCATCCAGGAAACTTGTAAAATGCATCGTGCAGAAACAGCAGCAGCTGTGATGGACACATTCAGACATGTAGTCACCGTGCGGTTGTTTTTGTGAGTGCTTGGTCCACTTTGTGTTCAGCTGGAAGATAATGCATTTTCAGTGTTAGACGATCGCATTTGTTGGAAACCTGATCAAGATTAGAATCAAGTAGAATCCACTTTTTCCACAAATTTTTCATTTACAGCTCTGTCACTCTGCTAAGACTGTGTAGCCTCCAACTTGCCTCCATCTGTTGTGATGTAAATGGTAATTTTTTTGTTTTATAGCTTTTCTCATGTTGATGACCACTCAAAGCTGCTTTACACTACAGTTTAGCCACTCACCAAACCACTCACGCTTTCACACAGCACATCCATGTGCAGCACATGTTCTATCACTATAGAATATTCTATACCATTCACACAGTGACACCGTCAGATCCTGCATGGGATTAAAGGTGCCATATGTAAGAATGTGGCCAAATACAGTTACTACATTCAAATTCAAAATACAGAGGTCTTTTAGGTTTCTTTTTCTGACGTAACTGGCAACCCGTGGTTGCTCGGCAGATGAGACTCTACTGACTGCAATGATTGGTAGACGGCGGTAGGTGGCGCCACATGCCAAAACATGATTTCAAAACATAAACATGATTTGCAGTCTGCAAAATATTTTTTTTAATGCAAATATTTTGTCTGTACTGTTGTTGTTGGTGAGTTCAGTTTGTTATATGAACATTATTCCTGAGTCTCTGTGACATATTAGGAGGATTTTATGGCCAGTTGATTTAGATTTATTACATAATGCACCTTTAAGTGTTTTGCCCAAGCACAATAGATTAGTGGACCCGGGAATCGAGCCCATAACCTTTGAGTTGAAAGACGACTCGCTCTACCACTGAGGTACATGCATCACTCTGCTTCACTCACTGTGCAGTATAAAAACATGGAAACACATTGCTGTACTGGGAAACACAGAGATAGTCCTGTGGAGCTGTAATCAGTGTGTGAATTCATTTGAACGAAGCAGACTTTTGTTCATTTAAAGCTTTTGCACTAAAGCTTTAACTACTTTAAAAGTGTTTGAGGGCACTGTAGCTGTGACCTGAACCCACATTTTCTATGATAACAAAGTGCTTTGGATCAGCTGGAGGAGACACATAACTGTCCATGTACAGACACTAGCATTGGGTTTGGCATTTTTAAATTCTCCAATTGAACTTTTACAAATGAATTCTGTGTGACCACAGAAGGATTAGCCAGGCCGTGTTTGATTTTTGGCACTGTGGAGAGTGTCGTGAGGTGATTGCTTATTGGCCGATATCAGTCAGACAAAGAGAGTTATTCATTTTCTGCCCGGGCTGGAGAGAGAGTGTCCCAGATTTCCTCCTCTTCTCAGTCGAAAATTCTGCTCCACAAACACAAACTATACATAAACATATGCACACACACCCACACACACTGTTACACTGTGGGCCTGCAGCAATGTACAATATAATGTAAAGGGACACACACCGTGCCTCTCTCTCATATCTTCATCTAGTTTCTCTTCAGTCCTCTCATTGCAATTCTTCAATCTCACTTGGCCAATTAGTAGATTAGCAGTCACTCAACCCCCCATGACTCATTGTATGGCTCAAGAATTCTGTGGACTGCAGCAGTACAAACTATGACTTGGAAACCCTCCAGCCTGAGCACAGCAATGCACCAGAGTGTGCACCGTTGTGGCTGTACGATTATTATTTACCGTCTGTGACCCTCGTATGTGATTACATCAGAGCACGAGCTATATCAAGCTGTGATTAGCCAGAGTTGGTTATAGCTCTCAGAGTGTCACTATAAACGATGGTTCAGTAGTCACTGCCCTGCATCTTATTATTGGTCATGTGGGACACTGAGTATTCTGAGTATTCTTATCACTCTGGTACGTGACGCTCTTGAGCAGCAGCAGCAGCAGCAGCAGCAGCAGCAGCAGCAGCAGCAGCAGCAGCACAGTAAGCAAATGCGTGATTCTGCTCCAGAGAAGGCAGACAGGATGCCTCCTTGAGAAAACAGCAACAACGGAGCACATGACCAGAGCTCTGAGCCAGTTTTTCCCTCCCCTGGTGCTCTCCCTCCTCCCTCACACACACAGCACTGGATACCCCCCTGTGGTCATAGGAGAGCCAGGCTGTGCTCAGGCATGGAGGAGGAGGAGGAGGGTGGGAGCAGTGCGGCCATGCGTAACGAACAACCAAAGATCTGCAGCGACTGCACTGTCAAGTCGAGCTCTGGCCGCGGCGGCCTGACGACTCCTTCTGAAGTGGGAAGCGTTTGAGCATCATCTGTCATTTTTACTCCTTTAGCCCTGCAGCAGCAGCAGCAGCAGCAGCAGCAGCAGCAGCAGCAGCAGCAGCAGCAGCAACAGCAGTAGCGAGGAACCAGGGGTCTTGGTGCCTGTTCACTGTGACAGCTGCAGAGAAGCTGGTTGTCACGATGGGGTACCAGCTTGGACCGCAGCCCTCTTACAGCGATAGGAGCAGATGCTGAGTGACTGAGCTCCAAACTTCAGCACAGAACACAGCTGAGCGCCTCGGCCCAGATGGTTGCTTGGGTTTTTGTAGTGGAAATGGAGTTAAAGTGTGTCTCAGGAAAGATAGAGTCCGCTCACACGCAGAGGCTCTGATATACTTTGATATACTTTTTTATTTTTTTACACTCAAACACAGCACACGTTGCTCACATTAAGTTGGTGAAATGGCATTCCCACTCTGTGTGTCATCTGTCGGCCTGACACGTCCCATTAATCTGTTTAGGAATAGATGTGACTGCCATAAGCAGAGGCGATTCTAGAGTCTGTAGGGGCCCTATGCAAAAATTCCCAGGGGGCCCTTCCTTCCAACCAGTGTTCATCACCATGATGTTATAAATAATCTGACACCAACGGAAAATATATGAGTTCAAAATATTATTTTTTCAGAAATGAAAGAAATAACATGGAAAAACCTTGTAATTAAAAAGTATGTGAAAATATAAATGTAAAGAACAATAAAATACTGTAAATAGCTTTTAAAAAACTATATAAACTTAGTAAAAAAAATACATTACACTGTAAAGAACCCACATTATAAAACAATATAAATATATAGAACAATAAAATACTGTAAATAAGTGAAAAAAACATATATAAACTGAGTAATAAAGATATGCATTACACTGTAAATAATCCTCTTCATTTTCCAACTTGCAGAACGATAACTTCACACAGGTTAAAGTGAGGTGGGGCCCCTTTAGGGAGGTTTACTACTGACATGTCATTGTTGTTTAAGGGGGACGGGGAGGCGGCTGCTCACTGCACATTTCAGTAAAAACAGCCCTCATGCTCCGAGTGTCGGGGGGCCCCCTATCAGCTTAGGGCCCCAAGCAGTTGCCTGCCTTGTCTGTTCACAAGCTGCGCCTCTGCATATAAGGCTTCATCACTAACACTTACTAAATAGGTAACAGTTGTCATCAGTGCACTAAGTGAACTCACTGAACACCTTCAACACATCATATCTTGGCACAGTCTGCTGCAGCTCACTATCATAAAACCCGATCATACTCTGAAACATCCTAATGGCCTGTTAAATATATAATGAACATTTAGACCTGAAATGGAAAAATGCAGTTATTATCTTTTCATTCTGTCAAGATGATGTGAAGAAAAATCATCCAGTAAAGTGAAGCAGCAGATCAGTCCTTTTGCAGGAAAGAAATCTTTGTGTTCTTGCTCTTTGATATTCAAAGTAGAAATCTTGTCTTTGAAAAATAGCATTTTTCTTTATCAGCGCAGTGGTTAGGGAGGTGCACGCAACACAGACATCATCAGCACAAGCTGAACACATTTACACATGCCCATAAATTCACACACACACACACACACACACACACACACACACACACACACACACACACACACACACACACACACACACACACACACACACACACACACACACACACACACACACACACACACACACACACACACACACACACACACACACACACATACACACAGAGAGATCAAATTGTAGAGTTGAAATTCTCCATTTCATCGCATTATGTTTCAATTCCGTAACTTACTCACTCACTGTGGCTGAGTCACATTGTTTACAGAACAGGCCTTAACACTTGACAGGTCTTTTATATATATATATTTTTTGGAGCATCCACATACACGTACAGGCTGAAGATGACACTCACACATACGCCGCTATAAACATTTTAATCCTGAGTCCTGTCTATAATGACCCTGGCACCGATGACAAGGCAAACCCTAACAGCACACATTAGAGAATATGACACACTCACATACGTACATCTGCAGCTTAAGACTAATGCTATATAATGCTATATAGCACCAAGTCCTTGAGATGTATGAGCATATGCACTCGTGCCCTAACACACTCATGCAGGTATAGGGTCATCAGGCTGCACCATATTCCTGAGCTACGACATCACTGAGTCATTCACCTTGAATGTGTTCATGTGCTTCAAGGCTTTCACCAACCTGGACAGAAGCCAATCAATCAGCCTTTTGCCTCCGTCTGTCAGATTTACCGTGTTTACACAGGGAGTCTTTGGCAGAACTGCCAAATCCTGGAAATGGCTTGAGCTTTTCACTGGATATGTCTGAAGGCATGGTGCAGCAGCGGGGGTGTTGTGTTTCTTTTTGTTTTTTTGTGTTATTTAATGAAAGGGAATCCCACTATAATGCAGTAGAAAAGACAAGATGGTGGTGAGAGAACGTGGTGAAGGGACTCACATTCTCGTGCTACGGTTAATATTTACACACACACACTGGCCTATAGGCACATGAATATAGCAGCAAGAGTATACATGATGAATGCATGAGGTAAACTGGAGGTCAATCACAGAGGGAGGCGTAAACGTGTGTGCACGTGACTTTACACACACGCACAAAGCCACAAAACACCTGATTCAAATAAATCAGCTCATCATCAAGTTTAACTTTTTTATTTTTAAAAAAAAAATTATATTTCAACTTTTGTCAAATTTCTTCCAAAAAAATTAATCTTTCAACTTTCATTTCATTCATTTTTTTTAAATTATAATGTTTCAACTTTTATCTTTAAAAAGAAATAAATTAAAAATAAATATATATCTTTTTTTCCAAAAATGTATGTTTTACTGAGCCGAAGTGACATGAGAAAAAAAAAAGACAAAAAAATGACCTCTCGAGTTTCAAAGCCGAGATGAAAAAAAAAAAAAAAAAAAAATGTTTTCTCTCATGTCACTTCAGGGGCTCCATAATGTTTCAGCTTTTGTAAATAAATAATTTAAAAAAATTAATGTTTCATCTGAATCAGGTGTTTTTTTGGAGCAGGGGGCAACATCTAAAACATGGCATGGCCGCGTTCCCTGAGGACCAGGGTTGGGAAACACTGTACTATATCACCTGCAATCACATTGGTGTGGACTCATATGTGCCATACTTTATCATCTATTTTCTCATAAATGGGAACTTAAATTACACAATTGGCACCATGTTCTATGGAAGAAGTCCTGGAACTAGAAAACGAGACTATGAACTTTTGAAAACCCAGGAAAACGTTTCCTGATCACGTGAGAAGTAGAAACTCATTTTCCCATAGACCAGCGGATTCACCCCCTGGTGGCGAACTGCTACTTCCGTATTTCTCCCTATGTCCATTGTTCTGTACTAGTTACTATGTAACTTTTCTACACAATGAACTTAATGCCTTAAATTATACCATGATTCATGTTCCCAGCACTCACTGGTACAGTGAAGCCCAGTAACTGGATTAAAATAAAAACGTCTCTGAAGCCTTCAGCACATTTATGGCTAACAGCATTATCAACATTACATTTAAAATTGTAATCAATATTAGAAGACTATTACAAACTCTGTATTCAGCAGACGAAGGAAATTGCTCTGAATGAAGCATAATTATGAACAACACACATTGATTCACAGTGGGACAAAACATGGTTTGCCATTATTGTGTGCACCTCCCATCGACTGCATCTCAAGGCCTGTGCTCTCTGAGAGGGTGATGGATGGATGGAGGACATCTCATCTCCAGTGCATCCGTCAGTGTCTGTGCTAACAGTGATGATGGAGCGCTAAACCAGATGTACCTTTTCCTATTGGTTTAAAGCACAGATGAACTTTGGAATCAGCCTGTTGTGATCGATTCTTGGTAGATTTAATCCTTTAAACTTTGTGAGAATAGCATCTGCACTCCTAAAATTAAAAGTGAATTTCATGAAGTAACATTTTGCACAACTAAAACTTTTGATGTTCTTTGTTTTAAATAAACACAAGTCAATAGGTAGGGCTGCAATAATTCAACAGCAGTATATACAGTATATATCATTTTGTTTCAGTATCAGTATAATAAAGCTTCATTATATATAATATTATGTATACTGTGCAAACCCGTTGCGAGAAGGCAGGCAAACCAAGCAATTATTTGGGGCCCCGAGCTGGCCTGGGGCCCCAAGACAACGACTGGTTATGAATAGTCAATGCAGTAAAGTGCAATGACACTGTTATCGGGATCCCCCTCAAGGGGGCCCCCTTCTCAGTCGTCGCTGACAGCAGCCAGTCAGGTTACATGTCCATTTTGCTTGGGGCCCCCAAATTCCTTCAAACGGCCCTGTGTGCAAACACACAACACTTTTTAAAGACTCCAGAATTGTGATTTGGCCTGCGACGTGTTGAGGTTTTGCAACTGGAAGTTCAGAAGTTTCACCTGTAACCAGGCTCCCATTGGACGAGAGTATCCACTCATATGTGCTACTATACTTTATCATCTATTTCCCTCTAAATGAGGGAACAATTTGGAGAATTGAACACATCATGTTCTATTAAAGAAGACCTGAAACCAGTTACTTAAATTAGGAAATAGATTCATTTTCCCACGAACTCGCCCCGTAGTGACTATTCAATATATTTTTACTTCCTGGTTGGCTTCAGGAAGATTATTTAAATCTGTTTAAGTATACGATCTATGATCTGCTCTCCTGAAAGTAACAATGCATTTCATGGACTAACAACTTCCATGTGACTGCAACTGTTGATGTTTGGGTGCATTTTGTTTGAAATAGACTAAACTAAACAAAGAGACCTCTAACAATCATAAATAACAAGGTTAGAATCATGGGAAGTACAAGGAAATTTTATTAATATTTCCATGACCATTACAAGTATGAACAAACTATGACTCTGTGATAGTTTTTTTCAGTCACATTATGAATTTTGGTAGGTTTGCCTGCAGATGTAATGCAGATGTATTACAAATAGATACGACTGAGTACTACAGCAGTCTGCAGGTACAGTTGGACATCAGAGCCGGACCACGGAGCACACTCCCAGATTTGATGGAGGTGGAGGAGATAGTGTTACCAGAGGGCAGACAAATACGTCAGGGGCTACTCCCGTGCAGAAACACATCCAGTCCTGCTGCTCCTGTTGATCTCTGCTTGGCAATCTGGACTGCAGTTGAGACGGCGAGGATCAATAGCACACACAAAAAGCCATTCTCACCCAGGATAAACACAACCACGCCTCTTACACCAACAACAGTACAGCTGCTGATTATTATTGCATTCACCGACTTCTCTGGCAAACAAAGCTGCTCGGGCTTCCCTTCTCCGAAGTGCTGTTTGTTTACGTGTTCATGTGAGATTACATAGGGCACAGCTTTGGGTAATATTTGCTAAAATGCTAAATTATTCTATTAGAGAGATGTACATGAGACTGACAGCAGACGCCGTGCTTTGAATGTGTACTCAAGCAATTTTATCACAGCTCCTCATCGCTGATTAAAGAATGTAACTCATGTTCACAGACTTCCTGGATGTGTAAGCTTCTGTGATCACTCGTATATAAATGAGCATCAGTGTTCGGGCGTCTCACAATCAGATTAATGTGGATCAGTTACGTTACGTTCAGCATCTGGAGCTGCTGAGTGTGTGTCTGGGCTCCTGTCTTGACCTGAGTGTTGACAGATGGATCCTGAATCTTCTTTCCTGCTCTGCAATGAGCCTGAGCTCAACTCTGCTGTTGTATTCAGTTCACACCTGCCTCCATAACTGTGTCACTTCGTACTGCTTTTACTAAGTCCTGAACAATGAATTGTTGTCGAATCAATAGCAGTTTGAAACAGTGGAATTAGTGAATCTCAAAGGCTGCAATTTAATTGTTCTTCTTTCTTTTTTGGATTTAAAACAAATGGATTCCATAAATGCTAAAAACAGTTCTCATCCTTGTGTTTGAGAGTTAAAGTTGTTAATATTTTGAAGATATCTTGTGTGGTTATGCTCCATCTTCTTTTAAAGGTGAAGTAAGTAGTTTATAGTGACATCTAGAGGAGAGGCTGAAATTTTCTCCGTGGTGCGGGCGTACGGTCACGTACTGGTGTTCCTTTATCCGCTGTAATATACGTGTGGTCCTTCATTCTAAACGCGTAAAAAGATCCGCTCTCAGCCTCGTCTCGGCGCTCGATTTGTTCTCTCGCGTTTGTCCTTACAGGCTCCCGTAGAAACATGGCGTCTCTCTGCTAACAGTGGCTATGCAACCGCGGCCCGCGACCATGTTATTTTACATGACTTTTTGAAACACTACGAAAATGAAACAAAAACTATTATACAGCGACTAGACAATGCAGGAGCACATAATATGTATAAAAAAGTGGATTTTGGGTCATTTAAACCCATAAATACTACACAGTGTCCCTTTAAATATGTACCACAGTCAATACTGAACTAGAAATTGAGGTAAAAAGTTGCAATTGCAATATATAATATATAATATTGAAGATTTGCAATTGCTCAAATCACTCAGCCATACTACTGCACTTTTATGTTCTACATCATCCATCCATCCATCCATTATCTACCGCTTTATCCTCCACCAGAGGGTCACGGGGGGTGCTGTGCCTATCTCAGCAGACATTGGGCGATAGGCGGGGTACACCCTGGACAGTTCAGTTCTACATCATTTAAACATTATAAATAGTTTTCATTAATTGCATTTGTGTTAAAGAAAGCAGTGAGTTGCACACATGTGATCCTGTCTGTGACCTGCTTCTGGCACCTATGACTCCTGTAAAGAGTGACACTCGCAGTGTTCAGGGGGATGTTTTATATATTTAATATTTAAGAGCCTAATGTGCTAAGTGACTCTTTAATATTAAACATCACCGGAGGTCTGTGTTTATTTTTACTTTGAGCGTGAGTCCTGCTACGTGCAGTACATGCACGTCCGGTGAAGTATACCTCAAAATATCTTCTTTACTCAACCCCTCCCGTCCTTCTCTTTGCCACTTAGCATCAGTCCCCGGTTGTAGTTTCTTTACATGTCATAATAGTTTTATCCAGGAGAGTCTTCACCTGCAAACCCCTCACACCATTGCCTTCACACGTACGCCCCTCCCTTTGCCCTCTCTCCATCACTGTCCATCCATCTCCCCTCCTCCCTGCCAGCCTGCATCACAATTCTTCCTCTTCTCCTCTCCTGTGTCTCTCTCTCTCTCTCTCTCTCCCTCTATCCCAATACTATTCATGCAAATAATAAAACGTGTCATAACCCCTGTAAATGGCATTATCCCCTTTTCTTCTCTTTCTCCAAGCCATGCCGTACCTATAAATAAGCACTATCAGAGCATTTCCATCTCCCGCCTCTCTCTCCTCATCCTCCTCTACCTCCTACTCACACACATACATACATATACTGCCATACAGCATCATAAATCAAGAGATGGGAGGAGGGAGGGAGGGAGGGAGGGGAGCATGAAGGTGGGGGATGCAACCACACACTCACACAGTAGCACATTTTAGCACATACTGCCTCTGACATCTTGCCTGTACACTGTGTATCCATACACTCACAGCTTGCTTTAACACTGTAATTATTGCAAACACAGCTTGCACACACACACAAACCCAGACAAAAAACACACACATGTACACAGCCTTGTCCTGTCTCTCCTGCAGGACCCTCATCCTCCTGCTCCTCCTCCTCCTCCTCCTCATCCCACCACCCTTACACCCCCCAGCCCATAATAAGCAAAGGACGAGAAGCTTACTCAGTCTCCTGGAGCCGATGCATCCCATGGTGTATTCACAAAGGCCCTGGATACAAGCGTGGAAGTGTAACCCAGACACCGTGCATTCTCCCTTCTTCCTCCTGCGACTCTCTCGTTCCCTTTTGCTTCTCTTTCTTGCTCTCCTGTGCTCTCTCTCTTTCTCTCTCTCCCTCCTGCGCTTGCTCGATCACTCACTCTCCCTCCCTCTCTCTCTCTCTCTCTGTCCCTCCCTCTCTCTCTCCAGTGCAGTGTCTTAGAAGTGATCTGGTTAGTAAGTCAGTATGCCTGAGGGAAACAGATTGGACTAAATAAAGATGTGAGGCATCATCAACAATCAAACATATACTTATTTTAAATAATAAGAATCAATATTCCTGTAATATTAGATGAATAATTGTAATAATAACAATTGTTACTTTGGACCACATGTATTTAACAGCTCAGTTAGTGACAGTGACACTGCTAATGTGGTCGGATTATTTGTTAACCGGAAAACAACCACAGGCGATAATCTAATGAGAGGTTAAAACAGCAATTAGATTGACTGTGTGTGTGTGTGTGTGTGTGTGTGTTGGTGTTGCCAGCAGCAGCAGATCGATAGCACCGAGCCCAGAGTGCCCGGCTGCCATTGTTGTAGATATCACTGCACTGCTGTAATATTGTTGAGCTAAAATGGGGGATTCTCTCTCTCTGTCTCCCTCTCCTGTGTGAGCTCAGACTAACAATACACTGCAGCGGTTTCCTCGTGCCTCTCCCCTCTCCATCTCCCTCTCAATCACCCTCCACCTCCTCCTCCTCCTCCCTCCACCACCTCCTCCTCCTATCCCTCTCTCTCTCTCTCTTTCACACACATGCACTGACCACTGCATGCACACAATACCAAAACTAACACACACACACACATTACTCACAAGTCTAGATCTTCCTCTACACCCTTTTTTCACCTCTCTTCCCATAATATAAGAGGAGTGGCTTTTTTTGATATTCATCTCTCTCATCTGTATCTCTGTTACAACACTTAGATCCTGTCACTGCGCTTTTACACTTGTACACCAGCACTTTCTCTGTTTTCATGTTTTTACTCCCGTCTGTGTGGGCAGACCACGCTGCAGCCTCTCCACGCTGATTACAATGTTGTGTGTGTGTGCTGTTTTTCGGGGAAGTGTTTGCCCTGCAAATGATGCAACACAGTCTGGAGAGTGTGTGTGTGTGTGTGTGTGTGAGAGAGAGAGAGAGAGAGTACTGTATGTGTGGACGGGGGAAATGTGTGTAATGTGGTCACTCATGTTTTGTTGACCGAACACACACTAAGCAAAGAAGAAAGAGGGAAGTTGAGCCGGACAGATGGAAGGACAGAACAAACATGGGGGGGAGTGATGGGCACGGTTGAGTCATGTGCCAGTAAGTGGAGATTAGTCTGTGTGAAATAATAATAAAAAATAGCACTCCATCATAGACAATCTTACTTATTTAAAGACCTGGATAGATTAAAAGCTAGATCAATGGAGCAGTGACGGGTTATACAGTGAATGTGTGACTTTCCAGACATAACAAATCATATAAAATCCAGCCAATCCCTGCATTGTGGGTTTATATATAGATGTGTTAGCGCTCTCTGTCTCCCACTGGAGCAGAGGAGATAAGGCTATAAAATGCTGCAAGGGTCAGCTTCACTCACATGTACGTAATTGCTGATGAAGGAAAACTGTCGCTGTTGTCTATCGAGTCTAATGTTTTCTTTACATGTTTCCGTCTCTGAGTCTCTGCTCCCCGTCAGTGTTGTGCACGATGTGGATGTTTTCTTGGGACATGTTGCTCCTTTATAGGTCATGCTACATGACTCCAAGTGTGGTTTATCTGGAAATTGTAGTGTTGTCTTTTGTGTTGTTGTTGAGGAGATAACATCTGTGTTCAAAAACAGTATCAAAAATCATATAAGTAAAAAACACTTGCTCTGTGAACGCTTATAGAAGGTCTTTTGTCCCAGCTGCACTTTTCAAATTCAGGTGAAACTATTTTCATTTGGCAGAAGCTGAAGACAAAATACTTAATGTTTTGTATTTTTAGTATAATCAACTTGATATTTCCGATTTTTTATTTATATCAGGGGTCTATAGGTCAGCTCAACTTAGGCCACCATTTGGTGCCATCCTGTTTTTACAACAGTGGACAACACTACCTTTAATGCACACTTCTAAGATAAGATTGTATAGTTTTTACTGTTGTATGTGTGCAGAGGCCATTCTAGAGTCTGTAGGGGCCCTAAGCTAAAATTCCCAGGGGGCCCTTCCTTCCAACCAGTGTTCAACACCATGATGTTACAAATAATCTGACACCAACGAAAATGTATGAGTTCAAAATATTTTTTTTTTCAAAATGAATGAAATAACATGGAAAAACCTTGTTATTAAAAAGTATGTGAAAATATAAATGTAAAGAACAATTAAATACTGTAAATAGCTTTAAAAAAACTATATGCAAAAAAATATAAATGTAGTAAAAAAAATACATTACACTGTAAAGAACCCACATTATAAAACAATATAAATATTTAGAACAATAACATACTGTAAATAACTGAAAAAAAACATATATAAACTGAGTAATAAAGATATGCATTACACTGTAAATAATCCTCTTCATTTTCCAACTTGCAGAACGATAACTTCACACAGGTTAAAGTGAGGTGGGGCCCCTTTAGGGAGGTTTACTACTGACATGTCATTGTTGTTTAAGGGGGACGGGGAGACGGCTGCTCACTGCACATTTCAGTAAAAACAGCCCTCATGCTCTGAGTGTCGGGGGGCCCCCTATCAGCTTAGGGCCCCAAGCAGTTGTATGTGTGCGCCTCTGTATGTGTGAACTGTTTTGGTGACAAATGAGATTCCCCACTCTGGGATTAATAAACTTTCTCTGATCTCTAATAAAATGTTGTTTTGGACTGCTGGTCGCACAAACAGCATATCATGTTTTAATGAAATGGAGTTCCAGAGAGTAGGACCCAGTATTTGTCATAGTTTTCTGGTGTTTTGTGCTGTAAAGTGAGTCTTATAGGATCGACCAATAATGGAAATAATTGTTACCTCTAGCCCTATCACACACACAAACTAACATGATTCATATTCATCTGTGACAACATGATGATCTATGGTAAAGACCATCAATGGCAGACAAGGTCGACCAAAGAGGGAAGAATTTCTTGACACTAATCTCGCTCATGATACACGAGACGTTCACAGAGCTGACTGTTTCTCATGGTCTCTGTCTGTTCCTTTTCTTACTGTGACACACACACACACACACACACACACACACACACACACACACACACACACACACACACACACACACACACACACACACACACACACACACACACACACAAGCATGTTCCATGACATGAAACCACTTTGCACCAACACATGACACAGATGTCGTCTACTATGTTCCTGTCAACGCTTCTGTTGTGTTTCCTTATCTGGCGTGATGATGATGATGATGATGCTGCTGCACTGCATTTAAAATGCAACGCGGCGCCTGATTAATGTTATCTTGAGGGTTTGCACACACCTCAATCCTATAATCAGTGACTTTCATGTATCTGTCACTATCCCTCTATCAGCTCCTGGCTGTTATGTCAGATTGCAGCTCAAGGGTAATGAACAACAGCTTTAGTACTGAGTCGTTCACATTGATGTCACAATCATCTGTGTGTTATAAATATAATATTCATACATTTTATTTATTCCCTGCTCTGTTAATGTCACTGTTGCTGGTCTGTGTTACAACATGTGTGCGTGTGTGTGTGTGCGTGTGTGTGTGTGCGTGCATGCACGTTACCTCATTAGAGTCTTTTCTGACCTTGTCCAGTCGTCCTCATGTGGACCAAAGCCTGGTCCTAATGAAGCCTCATGAACCTCATTTCCGAGGCCCTTATTTGAGGTTAAGCAGAGGCGCAGTTTGTGAACAGGCAAGGAAAGGCAACTGCTTGGGGCCCCGAGCCGATAGGGGGCCCCTACACTCGGAGCCGAGCTGTTTTAACTGAAATGTGCAGTGAGCAGCCGCCTCCCCGTCCCCCTTAAACAACAATGACATGTCAGTAGTAAACCTCCCTAAAGGGGCCCCACCTCACTTTAACCTGTGTGAAGTTATCGTTCTGCAAGTTGGAAAATTAAGAGGATTATTTACAGTGTAATGCATATCTTTTTTACTCAGTTTATATATGTTTTTTTCCACTTATTTATTGTTCTATATATTTATATTGTTTTATAACGTGGGTTCTTTACAGTGTAATGTTTTTTTTTACTAAGTTTATATAGTTTTTAAAAGCTATTTACAGTATTTTATTGTTCTTTACATTTATATTTTCACATAATTTTTAATTACAAGGTTTTTCCATGTTATTTCATTCATTTTGAAAAAAAATTTTTTTTGAACTCATACATTTTTCGTTGGTGTCAGATTATTTATAACACAATGGTGATGAACACTGGTTGGAAGGAAGGGCCCCCTGGGAATTTTTGCTTCGGGCCCCTACAGACTCTAGAATCGCCTCTGAGGTTGAGGTTAGGTTAAGATGAAACATGTAGTTAAGGGTATAAGGTTAGTAGTCGTCATTAAGTGGTTTTGGTTAAGGTTAAGGGTTTGCTTGGGCTGTCTACCCTAAATGAAAGTGTGTGGTATGTCCCAACAAGGAGAGCTGCACTAATGTGTGTGTTGAGGATCAAAGGAAGAAATCGATGAAGGGGAGTTGATATAAACAGTAAATACTGAGTGGTTTGTTTTGAGGGAAAGGGCGTAGATGGTGGGTGGGGTCAATGGAGAGATACAAGTGTTGTCTTTGATAAGCTGATCTCTCGTGGTCATACTGATTTGTTTTGGCCAGTGGGAGATGGAGATGATGTTGATGACACTGACTGTGTGAAATAAGTTGATGCTCTGGGTTATATATTCAGCTCACATCTTTATGGATGTGTTGTATTCTTGTTTTGTTTTAGTTGATCTCTGCACATTTGATGTCTGTGTTTTTTCTTTGCACTGCAGTTCTTATGCACTAGGAGTTCCCAGCTCTCCTCTATTATTTACACTTCTCTCTCCCTCTCTTTCTCTTTCTCTCCTCAATTACCCTACATTCACCCTAACCCTCCTTGTCTAGACCTCCACCAGTTCTTCACTGTTTATCCTCAGTGATGCTTCTGTGTTAAGCTTGTGTCTCTTCAACAGCGACACAGTCAGTATCTACGCGTTTACATTTAATGTACCTACCTTTTTATTTCTAGCTAATGTAGATTTACTTACTGTCTGATATTCCGGGGGAATCTTCTTCCCCAGAGGCATTTTAGTCTGGTTTGTGAGGCACATTACAGCATGTGTGTCTGACATCTGCTGGCAGAACTGAAGTACTGCAGTCTAGTCCTAAGAAGCCAATTGATCAGAAATCAAAACAGATATTGATATTGGCCTGTCAGATATATTTCAGTTCATTTATTTATTTTATGTGTTTAGTAAACAGGGACAGTGTACATTAATTAACATTTCTGTAAATGCACCAGAGTTAACCAGAGGACTATTCTTCATCTGTAGTGGACAGATGTTTAGAGTCAAACTAAAAGTAAAATGCAATATTAAAATACAAAGTACAATGGAGTTGACAAAATAATTGTATTAGATGACATAGGGTTTAGCAAAGGGGGGGGGGGGGTACTGACTCACAGGCAGCAGGAGATGGAGTAGGTGGAGTGGAAAGAAAGATGAGGAGGGAAATAAAAGAGTAATGTATGAAAAGCATGCAGGGAAATGGAGGGATGGTGGAGTGGTGAAAGAATCCAGCGTGGGGGTGGTGGTGGTGGGGGTGGTGGTGGGGGGGGGGGGTATGACACTTTCAAGAGGGAGAGGAACTGCTCGTTTCAAGGTTTGGCTGCATTCCAGGCTGTCTGGCTCTGATTCTGTTGGCCTCCTGTTTTTTTTTTTGTCTTACCTCCAGACTGACTGGACCCTAGAGCTGCCTTCTCCTCGCCTGATTCAAACTTTCCAAACTTTAGACAGTAAGGTTACCACCCATCGTCTGCAGCTTGCTGAAAAGGGACAGAGGAATGTTATTATACATGTGTCGCTTCTTACTGAAACAGGAAACAATATTAGCTCATGGATCAGCAAGAACACACACACACAGACCTCCACTCACAGATCATGCATATCATGGGCAATTTAAATGTTTTTTTTTACATACAGTGCAGCACCAGAATGTGTGTGGAAATATTTGAATGGTAATACGACACATTTTTTCTTCCCAGTGGAAGTGGGGAGCCTGGAAACATTCTTGCGGGACAATGGGCTATCAAAGACCCCACTGACCACTCCCTGTCGTTCACAAACACGAGTCAGGGAACAGCAGGTTACACAACAGTTACTGCAGAGGTATGTGTGTATCATAACTCTATCAAGACCTTGGCCATGCTTTCACAACTTCATCAAATGTAACCCTGCTCTATCTGAACCTGAGAGTCAGTGACAAACTCACCAAGACTGAAGTGAATCACATCATAGAGACCCAGTCTTACATAGGCTGTTCACAGTTTACAGTCGATCAAAATGTGCTCATCAGATTCAAACAAGAATGTTATAGTTTCTTATAGATGACGTGAGCTATTAAAGGTCACATAGAGTGGTCCTGTTGCACATATATGTTAGTTATGGAGGTCTACTTACATACATTAACTTGTTTTTATGCTCAAAAACCTCCTAGTTGCTGTAAACGAGCCGATAGAAATCCTCTTTTCTAACAGTGTTTCCCAGCCGCGATATTTGAGACTCAACTCTCACACCTCGAAGACAGACTGTCTTGTGATTGGCCAATACCCGGAAGTGACATATTCAGCACACCCGCTCTCAGAAGCACAGCTCCCCCCTCTGGAACAGTGGATGCACTGCTACTCATTATCAAAACATTGTTTTAACAGTGTTTAAAAATAGCTTCTTCACGACTCCCCGCCTCAGTCCCTTTGACGACCTTTGACCCAGAGTCAGACCCAGAGTCAGAAGACACTGTCGCTCGTGAAACACCTCCACAACGGACGTTATTCTTCTTCTTCTGCGGTTCAATGTACGCAACCGGATGTGCCCGGACTAGTGCCCGGAGCAGGAGGATCTGCTGTTCAGGAGAACCGCTGTTTACGAGACCTCGGTATTTTGAATTTGAATGTAGTAACTGTTTTTGGCCACATTCTTACATATGGCACCTTTAAAAATGTAGTCAGAATAATGTACACAATTGGTAATTAATTAATGAATTCATTTTACATTTCTAGCATTGCGTGTTTGTGTGTGTGTGAGAGAGAGATAACATCAGCTTATGTAATAGATCCTGCAGGATGGGAGGTGTCATTTATTGCCAAGTTGTCACATCCTGACAGTTGCAACAGCTTGTTCATGATTTGCCCGTGATGGTCAGAAGTGTAATCTGGAAAGCCATTAAATGTGTATTCTCTACAATGGAGCAAACTAATCCTGTACAAAGAAGATAGTTGTTTAGTGCAAAACAATCAAAGCAATGTGTCAGACAGAAATAATGCCTTTACAATGTGCTTTCGTGTGAAGACAAGTGAGAGAAACACACAAAAATCTGTCTTCTGTGTTGTTCCAAGCAGTAACTGTCAACCTTTATAACACAACGCAGCTCAGTTTAGACATACTTCCTTCAGCCACTGTACCTCGCAGAGCGCCTTCACTGTCTGTATCTAATCAAAGCCTCTCGCCCCATTATCTCTCCCTCCCTCATGGCTCCCTCATTCCCTCAGTCTGACCTTACAAGGAGAGGCAACAGGGTTGATGTCACTGAATGAAGAATGCTGGAGGAATCCAGAGAGAAAAGAGAGCAGGAGGAGGAGGGGTCTGAGTGAGTGACACACACACACACACACACACATTCTTGTACTTGCTGCATACTGAGGACTGCCCCAGAGCAAAAATGGCTGGAAAACTTTTTAGATTTTTTTTTTATTTTTTGTCTAAAATTTTACAAAAACGTCATACTATACTATGTCGACAAAAATGTAAAAAAAAAATTTGACCAAAAATGTTTGGTCCAAAATTTGACAAAAACGTCATACTATATACTATGTCGTCCAAAATTTTAAAAAAAATTGACCAAAAATTTTTGGTCCAACATTTGATAAAACGTCATACTATACTATGTCATCCAAAATTTGAAAAGAAAAATTTGACCCAACTTTTTTCGATTTTTTTAAATTGTTGGTCCAAAGTTTGACAAAAACGTTATACTATACTTTGTCGTCCAAAATTTGACAAAAAAATTTGGTCCAAAATTTGACAAAAAAAATTGGTCCGGAATTTGACAAAAAAATTTGGTCCAAAATTTGACAAAAAAATTTGGTCCAAAATGTGACAAAAAAAATTGGTCCAAAATTTGACAAAAAAATGTGGTCCAAAATTTGACAAAAATAATGTGGTCCAAAATTTGACAAAAAAATTTGATCCAAAATGTGACAAAAAAAATTGGTCCGATATTTGACAAAAAAATTTGATCCAAAATGTGACAAAAAAAATTGGTCCAAAATTTGACAAAAAAATGTGGTCCAAAATTTGACAAAAATAATGTGGTCCAAAATTTGACCAAAAAAAATTGGTCCAAAATATGACAAAAAACATTGGTCCAAAATTTGACAAAAAAATTTGATCCAAAATGTGACAAAAAAAATTGGTCCAAAATGTGACAAAAAAATTTGGTCCAAAATTTGACAAAAACGTCATACTATACTATGTCATCCAAAATTTGAAAAGAAAAATTTGACCCAACTTTTTTCGATTTTTTTAAATTGTTGGTCCAAAGTTTGACAAAAACGTTATACTATACTTTGTCGTCCGAAATTTGACAAAAAAATTTGGTCCAAAATGTGACAAAAAAATTTGGTCCAAAATTTGACAAAAAAATGTGGTCCAAAATTTGACAAAAAAAAATTGGTCCAAAATTTGACAAAAAAAATTGGTCCAAAATTTGACAAAAAAAATCGGTCCAAAATTTGACAAAAAAATTTGATCCAAAATGTGACAAAAAAAATTGGTCCAAAATGTGACAAAAAAATTTGGTCCAAAATTTGACAAAAAAATTTGGTCCAAAATGTGACAAAAAAAATTGGTCCAAAATGTGACAAAAAAATGTGGTCCAAAATTTGACAAAAATAATGTGGTCCAAAATTTGACCAAAAAAAATTGGTCCAAAATTTGACAAAAAAATTTGATCCAAAATTTGACAAAAAAATTTGATCCAAAATGTGAAAAAAAATTGGTCCAAAATGTGACAAAAAAATTTGGTCCAAAATTTGACAAAAACGTCATACTATACTATGTCATCCAAAATTTGAAAAGAAAAATTTGACCCAACTTTTTTCGATTTTTTTAAATTGTTGGTCCAAAGTTTGACAAAAACGTTATACTATACTTTGTCGTCCGAAATTTGACAAAAAAAATTGGTCCAAAATGTGACAAAAAAATTTGGTCCAAAATTTGACAAAAAAATGTGGTCCAAAATTTGACAAAAAAAAATTGGTCCAAAATTTGACAAAAAAAATTGGTCCAAAATTTGACAAAAAAAATTGGTCCAAAATTTGACAAAAAAATTTGATCCAAAATGTGACAAAAAAAATTGGTCCAAAATGTGACAAAAAAATTTGGTCCAAAATTTGACAAAAAAATTTGGTCCAAAATGTGACAAAAAAAATTGGTCCAAAATTTGACAAAAAAATGTGGTCCAAAATTTGACAAAAATAATGTGGTCCAAAATTTGACCAAAAAAAATTGGTCCAAAATTTGACAAAAAAATTTGATCCAAAATTTGACAAAAAAATTTGATCCAAAATGTGAAAAAAAATTGGTCCAAAATGTGACAAAAAAATTTGGTCCAAAATTTGACAAAAACGCCATACTATACTATGTCATCCAAATGTGAATTATTTTTTTTTTTGACAAATTGAGTATAGCTTGTTATAGCAACCTAAGGAAGTGAATACAATGAAAACAAAGTGAGGACCAGCCAACATGTCCTCACTCCGTAGAAATGTCCTCGCTTTGTTGGTTAAAAACCCTCACTGGTCCTCAGTATGCCGCAAGTACAAGAACACACACACACACACACACAGAGAGAGAGAGAGAGAGAGGTGCTGTTTACATAGTAATACACAAGTCCTGGGCTCAAGTCAAACAAGAAGGAACTTGTTTGGAAGGATGGTGTCATTCCTTTTCCAGACTGAAAAGCAGCACAGGGGGAGGGTCTAGTCTAATAGCTGGAGAGGAGAAGAGAGAAAGAGAAGTTCCCTCTGCAGAAAAAAGTTTTTCACTCAGCTGCACCTAGAAGAGAAAAAGGAGAACAAAAGAAAGAGGGGGAAGTAGTAAAAGGGATATATCCACACGGTAGCTGCATCACTGAGGTAAGTGATTGTATCTAGATAATAATATGATGATAATAATAATAATAATAGGAGGCAGTGGTCAGTCCTACTTTTCTGGAGTGGGGGCAGACTGGTTAATAAAAATATTTTATTAATGCATAAGGACAGATTTCCTTATCAGTCACTTGTGTGTAATATTTAATTTAAATTAAAAAATACAGAAAAGCATTCAGTGAGCTTGTTCCTCTGTCGCCTCTGTGTTTGTTTGGTAAATGTAAATAAACGTTGCTCCAGCAGCAGCAGCTGATGTTCACCGATGATACGGAGTGAGCAACGCGGAAGCTTCAGGAGGAGGAAGTCAAGCTAGCTAACTAAAAAGAAAAAGTTGACGCCGGAGCTTTTGCTAGTCAGCCATGCAGCTGTAAGCCTTTATGTGCAGCGGTTCTCAGTCATTACTCTTGATGACAGCGGGGTTCAGAGAGGCCGTATGAGGTAAGTACAAATGGGGGCGGTGTTATTAGGAACGTTTTGCTACACATTCTAGCTGCTGCTGCTGAGCCGGGAGCTCAGGGAATTGGTAGAAAAGAGAGAGGGAGTGTGAAGCTAACGTAGTAGCTGCCTGCTGTGATTGACGATAAGCTCCGGAGCTAACGTCACCTACACCTGTGGGTGAGTACACGTCTGTCGTTAGCGGCTAACTTGTGTTGAAGCCGTGACGCTAAGTCAAATGGAGCTAAAAAAAAAACATGCTAACGTTGATACTAGTATTAACATTAAAGTGACTTCATTCAGCAGCGTTCGCTTGTTAAGGGGCAGCTATAGCTAACATGCTCAATTGAATCTTTTACAGTTTCACGTTTTATTACATTGTGAGAAGTGTTTAGCCCATTGCTGTCAGCTGTCAAAGCGCTAGCTAACAGTAGGCTATCTAATCAATGACCGATATTTAACGGGGCGGTGACTAAGTGACGTCATTGCACACAGGTTAGAGGCGTACAATAGACAGGAAAAGGTTTGTACGCAGTCTGATTAATTATTAATTATTAATTATTTATCATGATTATCTGTCAATCGATGCCAGAGGCGATTCAAGAGTCTGTAGGGGCCCTAAGCAAAAATTCCCAGGGGGCCCTTCCTTCCGACCAGTGTTCATCACCTTTATGTTATTAATAATCTGACGCCAACGAAAAATGTATGAATTCAAGAGGATTGTTATTCCAAATGAATGAAAAAACATGGAAAACCTTGTAATTAAAAGGTATGTGAAATATAAATGTAAAGAACAATAAAATACTGTAAATAGCTTTTAAAAAACTATATAAACTTAGTAAAAAATACATTGTAAAGAACCCACATTATAAAACAATATAAATATATAGAATAATAAAATACTGTAAATAACTGAAAAAAACTATATATATATATATATATATAAAAAAAGATATGCATTACACATATGTAATGCATAATATGATAGATATGCAAATAATTCTCTTCATTTTCCAACTTGCAGAACGATAACTTCACACAGGTTAACGTGAGGTGGGGCCCCTTTAGGGAGGTTTACTACTGAGATGTCATTGCAAACGGGGACGGTCACTGCACATTTCAGCAAAAACAGCCCTCAGGCTCCAAGTGTCGGGGGGCCCCCTATGGGCCCAGGGCCCCAAGCAGTTGCCTGCCTTGCCTGTTCACAAGCTGCGCCTCTGATTGATGCTCATCTAAAACTAAACAAAAAGATACAGATGGAAAAAACATATTTCTATTAAAGAACACTTTGTGTAAATAGGTGTATTTACAATTGCAAAGCGTGATGCAGAGCTTCACAAACTTTAGATGTTTTAGGCCTCTACATATTCCTTTAGAACTTCTACAGCAGTAATGATTTGTGGGAGAGGGACAGAAGAGAGGAGACTGTAATGCAACATTACTGATGCCAAGTTGCCAACTGCAGTAAAACGCCAAAGAATAAGAAAAAGAGCTTTCAGGGTCCACACCCAGATTTGTACATTAGCGAGAATGTAGCTCAATGCTAAAGTAAACTGCGGCAGAACTGAGAGGAAAATTAAATGCTTCAAATAATTTTTATATCCCTTGTGGGGCCTACACTTTTGGGAAGCACTGATGTAGAGCAGTTCAGTACTACACGCACATCAATAATTTGGGTTTTGGTAACTGTAAACAAGACCAGCATGGGGATGACATTTCTATTTTATTATTTTAAAGAAAAACACATTGATTGATAAATAGAAAAAAAAATACCACTTTTTGTTCAGACAGAAGAAACGACAACATCCAGAAGGAATGACCATGTATATGTAGATAACCAGGTCACTCGTGTTTCATGAAAACGCTTATATTCAGAAAGTGATCAAAACCAGGATGAGAGCCAAAAACTCAATAATAAGATGGATGTCTGGACTCGGGAGATTACATGTTAAATACGGCTATTTTAGCATAGAATTACTACAACTGTAGAATGTGAAAATGCAGTGATTATCAGTCTCAGCCACTCAGCTGTTGCCGTGTCTCTCTGATTTGTCTTTTCATCTGCGAGATAGGAAGTGAGCCTCAATCTGCAGCCACAGTAAGCCATGTTCAAGAATAATTTATAGTGAGACAGCTATAGTCTGAGGTTTGTGTGGTGCGTCTGTTTGAAGAGCCTGGGATTATGGTTACTGATGCCACAGTAAATTAAAGTGAGGCAAACGTAAATCTGTGAATGAAGATGATCTATGACTGGATATATGCTGCTCATCACTCACTGGGGTGACAAGAAATTCTCCTTAATTGTGGCCAACAGAAGTCAGGTCATGCAAGCTATTTTAGGGAATTTCTTTGCCTCAAATCACTGCATGTGTTGTCTACCTCTTTGAGTTTGACTCCCACTGGCTTGTGACTGTTCATTGTGCTACACCATTTCACTGCATGTCAGTTCAAGCAGACACAACTGTTCTTGTGAGAGCTTGACACGGAGCCCATCGGCTTATGTTGTCACCGGTTTCAATCATTCACCAACCGCTGTTCTTCAGAAAGCACCACACTGGTTCTGATTGCATGGCCAGTGACCTGTACGATTGCTCTGAAAAGGGTCGTCTGTCCCCACATTAGTGACCCCCCAGCCCAGACACGCTTTCCCAGAAACTGTGTGCTATTTACATCAGAAAAATAGAGAGTTTCGTAAACAACACACCAGCCACCGATGTAATGACTGACCCGATACAGAAGGAATTACTGCACGTGCTTTCTGATTTTCAGGTTCTTGTTTGGTTAATAGATTAGGAAGCTGCTTTATAAATATGGAAAATATTTCTATTTTCTTTCTTATTGTTTTCTTTCATCATTACTTCAAGCATTGATCATTAACAATGGTCAACCCATTAAGGATGTTTACCAGAGTTGTTTTTACAAAGGGATATCCCCAAATGTTTAATTAAAGCGTCATGGCACATTGTGGTTAAAAAAAAACATTCTGTTTTGAAACATTCCGCTGCACACACATTTTGGGTGAAAAAGGAAGAGGTTTCACTTAGACATCTTCCTATGACATTTCCACAAATAACCCTTTGGAAAGTATTAGCTGTATGTAAACCAGAGTGTAGTTCTTCTGTGACCACAAGACAATGAACTCCTACTCAGTGAAACTGTAAAATGTGTAATAAACTCCACCTCACAGCTACTCTAGCTCATAGTCTGTGCCTCTATGTGAATCTTATCAAGAATGAGATTAAACACAAGGACAATAGAAAGTGCAGGTCCTCAAGTGCTGAGTCTCAACTAAGTCTGTTTTCCTGTCATGAAGAAGTGTCAGTTTTCTAGGGCAATGGTTTTTCAACTACGTCACTGAGTGCCATAGTCCTGCTGGTTTTATTATGCTACAAGGCAGTTGGGCTTATTACCGTCTCCCTCCATCCCACGAGTAAGTCAGTCCCTGATAAGATGGAATGAAAACCAAATGGGCTGTGTTACCCAAACCAGAGCTCAGGACCAATTGTGTAGCCTGTAAAAAACATATGGAGTTTATACAAAGTTCAAACGCTACAGTACAGTATGTGACATAAGCTGAGGCCTATGCAAAGACTACACAAGGTTTCCTTCATCACAGCTGTAAAATAGAAATAATCAAATGCAGCCTCTACTGATGTTATTCAGATCAAACATTTGGGGTGACACCACTGAGAATACAAGGAATGTACAAAAAAAGTGGTGAAAAATGGTTTTAGTCTGTCGGCTTTATGAGAGTTAGGGAATGAAGAGAAGGGGGTTGATTGTAGTGTAACTGAGAACAAAAAAGGTGATGTCATTCAGTTGTAGTGCCAAATATGTTCCTTAGCTGAGGGTCCCTCTCAGCGCAAGCATCAGGTTTCAAGATAGATTTGAAGTAGGACTGTTGGGGCTGAGTGTGTAGCTGATCTCACCGTATTAAATCCCTTTGGACCATATCAGGCACCAGATGGAACCTGACTGCAAGTTATTATGACTGTTGAATAATTGAGAGGGTCTTGGCTCTTAAAACATGGTAGCTTAAGTGTAGTAATGAAAAGACTAAATCGCACGCTGTTGTCAAGTACTTATTATAGAAAGCCATTGTAATTCCAGGTGTTAGGTTTGAGTACTCTGTTGATATTCAAACGCTCAAACCGTCTTTAAAGCCAAGAGCTTTATCTTCTTGACCAGCCAATCTGTTCATATTAAGAGTCTACTCCACTCAACATGAAGAAGCCTCTTTGATTGTGTAGCCAGCTATTTTCTAACTTAAAAAGCACCCGTCTCATAGTTTTTTAAGGGCTTTTGTTTAGTGTGTGATTTGTCTTTATGTTGCTGCATATAATCAGGCTGCCATATTCACACAAAAAAAAACACTGTCTAGAGCTTCACTATCTTCCAGGCAAATAATTTAATTAAAGGTGAAGTAAGTAGTTTATAGTGACATCTAGAGGAGAGACTGAAATTTACAACAACAAACTGCTCCTCTGCTCACCCCCTCCCTTCCCTGAGCGCTACGGTATCCTCGGCCGGTCAAATGTCGTCCTCGTCGTCTTTCTCCGTGGTGCGGGCGTACGGTCACGTACTGGTGTTCCTTTATCCGCTGTAAAATCCGTGTGGTCCTTCATTCTAAACGCGTAAAAAGATCCGCTTGGGACTTCCGCTTCAAGTAAAGCGACGCTTGATTTGTTCTCTCGGGTTTGTCCTTACAGGCTCCAGTAGAAACATGGAATCTCGCTGTTAACAGTGGTTATGCAACATCGGCCCGTGACCATGTTGTTTTACATGACTTTTTGAAACACTACGAAAATGAAACTATTATACAGCGACTAGACAATGCAGGAGCACATAATATGTATACAAAAGTGGATTTTGGGTCATTTAAACCCATAAATACTACACAGTGTCACTTTAAGTAATGTATTGTAGTGGTATAACTATGTTCAATTGCTGTGATTAATCATTGATATTGTTGTCAAATGTCTCATCTGGATTTGTCAAGGAAAACCTCGTCTAGTAACGCAGAATTCATTACATGACAAAACCACAGTGTTGTAAGTGTTGTATGTAGATAGCAGTCTACCTGCTAGAAATGCATAGAGACTGAATCATGACCATGTGGGCTCTGTTGTGTAATCAAAAGTTTGAATACATCGATGATTCATAATGTGATGGTCTTATGACACAAAGCAACAGCTGACACCTCTGTCATGGCCTTGGTCTGGCCATATATGGATAAAATAATTTAGCATAAAATAAAATAAATCACAGGAGGAAGCTGATCCAAAAAAGAAGAAGCATAGCTTCCTTATCAGAGGAGCTAGTTCTCTCATAAGCTCATAAGCATAAGAGATGTTTTCAGGGGCTGTGAGGGTTTTTCTGTCTTGTCAGAACTTGACGTATACCTGTGTGTCCCAACAACGAGGAATGAGGATGAAACACTCAGACTTGTCCTGCTTTGTTTGTTTGGTTTTTACCGATAAGTCTCATCTAGTTGATGGTTTTCAAGTCCATGTCAGACTTGATCTTATTATAAAAAAGGATGTTCTGCAAGCGCTCACTCAATTACATATAAATAACTCTCCTTTGCTTTTGGAGAGGAGCAGCTGGAGATGCATGAATATAAAAAGTTAACAAATTGGCAGAGATACCACAACTTTAGCTAAAGATACTCTACAAAGCTCTACATTTAAAAAGTATTGTACTATTTGCAGTTTTATATATATATGTATTTGTGTCATAATGTTTCTGATAAATGTTCCCATTAATTGAGAGTGTGTGTGCGTGTGTGTGTGTGTGTGTGTGCGTGTGTGTGCGTGTGTGTGTGTGCGTGTGTGTACGTGTGTGTGTGTGTGTGTGTGTGTGTGCGTGCGTGATACAAGAGGAGGACTAAAGGACTAAAGGTTATGTTTAAAGGTCTCGTGGCCTTCAGGGAAATATGTTCAGACTTGGTGAGAAATCCTGATAGAGACACTGAAGTAACGTCAACCTTTTTTCTCTCCCTTTTTTTTAACCACAAGAGTGTGAGGTAAATTTTTCCGTAAACCCACTCTCTGACGCACCTCTCATGAAAATGTTATGCCAGTTGCTATATCTTGCTTTAAAGTAGTGTCTTTCTCACAACCTTATTACTGCAGTTGTATAAGTCACTATGTGTGTTAAATATTGCACTTTAGCTTTGGTGTTGAGGAGCGTCACTATGTCCACCTTGATTTGCTCTGTACATAAACGTGCCCTGAGGATATGTTCACACTCGCTCTGTGTTCACTGTAGCTCCTTTGGCAAGTTGTTGTGTGTGTCTGTGGATTCAACTACGCTGGATTTATAAAATGTGCAGCATTTGTTTGTTTTACTACTATTTCTCTGCATCCAGGCACAGTCCTTGCCACATTTTAAGTAGACATTGTATGCAACAATAAACCTCCATTTATGATTGGTTTTGGCAAAACAAAAGGAGTCAAATCAGCTGGAAGCAAGAGTTATCAAGTAAACAATAGGTACCAGTCTGCATAGTGAACTGATTTGCCAGTTAATGTAAAAGTAGTTCATGTTTTGTATGAATAGGAAATTCCAAACAATATGCACATGTTAATTATAGCCGCAAGCAATAAAGAAGCTCCTGCCAGTTTAAAGCTGCAAACTAAACAGAGTGAAAGAAAAGCTTTATTAGTGTAGTTACCTCTGCAGCCGCCTCATCACCATCCACAATTTGTATTATATTTTACAAAAAGGAATTGCTTCTTTGTTAACATTTTGCAGTGCATCAGAGGACTGCTGTCCATCGACGCTGCTCAGAATGTAGTCTGAGTGCAATTGAATTCAAACCTTTGTGTGGATTGGAATTGTGACAGGCCATATGTTTAGTTGAGGAGCTGTCACCACTAATTCACCTGCAGAAGAACCAACATGCATGCGCTGACAGTTGGCTGATTTATGTTTTCCTTCGTGTAAGAGCGATATTCTGCAGTTGTTCGAACTTTACTGTGGCCTGTTCCACATCCTTGTTATGAAACAGCCTCCCAAATAAGAAATGATGCTGTCCTGTATAGCATCTTACCGTTATCCATCATGGTTCTTGTGTTTGTCCACAGATAAAAGCATAATAAGATGGAGGACTCCAACAGCAGCAAGCCGTTCTTGGTTACCTCCTCTCTCAACTTCACAGTCACCGCCCCATCGTTCTACAACCAGCCAAAGAAGTTTGCCTCTGTAGCACCGCCGCGGCCCAAAAGCCAGACACCTCCGTCGGCTCCATCACCGGTACCAGTTGGCACTGGTGTGATTGGTCGGGTGGGAGATCTGCCTCCACCACCCCCTTCGCTATGTGATTGTAAGTGCTATCAAGTCTATCTAATGCTTAGGGATGATGTTGTCACAGTTTGGCACAGTAAGTAAGATGGAGGGTACCAAAATAAATCATCTGTCCCACTATTTGGCACAAATCTGTTGCCTTTTGGTTGAGAATTACTATTCCATGACTGAACGAAATGGGGGGGAAAAACACAAAACCTGCCATTATAAAATAAACCCTGCATTACAACAGAGAGAGGATTCAAGACCAGGTGTCTTTCTTTTATATGAATAATGGCAGCGGGCTGGCTACACTGTGTCAGCTATCATCGTCCGGCTTACAAGCCTGCAACCGTAACACAGGGGCTGAACTGCACTGTACCTCTTAGTGTAAATGCAGCTGATACAGATGAGATTTGAAAGAAAAACACAACTGAGTGTAAACACATCACAGAAATCCCACAGGGAAACATACATATACATTCTTCTACACCTCTGATGAAAGAAGTCATTGGAGGATCAGACAGAGGTTATTGAGTATTTCTTAAACTGACCAAATCTGAACAGACAGTCTTTTTGTTTACTTGTCCTTTTGTATTCATGTTCTTTTTTAGCTATGAACTCATTATTTTAAGCATTGAGGATTTCTGATATGATTGACAGTAAAAGTACTGGGGTAATTAAGGGTGCATTATGTAATAACTGGCCATAAAATCCTCCTAATGTCACTCAGGAATAATGTTCATATAACATACTGAACAACAACAGTACAGCCAAAATATTTGCATTAAAAAATCATGTTTATGTTCTGAAATCATGTTTTGGCATGTGGCGCCACCTACTGCCGTCTACCAATCATTGCAGTCAGTAGAGTCTCAGCTGCCGAGCAACCACGGGTTGCCAGTGACGGCAGAAAACGAAAACCTAAAAGACCTCGGTATTTTGAATTTGAATAAGTAACTGTTTTTGGCCACATTCTTACATATGGCACCTTTAAAGACTTTTCTTTTGTCACAGCTTTTAACCAATCAACCCTGCTCATTTTTGTCAGTCTTCCCACCCCCGCCTCCTCCTCCTCCACTGGACGATGATTTGCCAGCACCTCCCCCTGAATGTCGTACCTCACCCTCTGCCACTGATGCCCCCCCTCCTGCATTTCCTGCTCCACCCCCAGTGGCAGATGACCTGCCCCTCCCGGCTCCCCCTGAGGAGAGTGCCTGTCCACCCACCTGTCCTTCTCCCCCTCCTCCCCCACCCCCTCCACCCCTCCCTGTGTCAGGTACCAGTCTTCCCAGTGCTGCTGTGAATCCACAGGTAAGTCATGATGGTATCTGAAGTTGCCTGGGCTGTCTGCATGTTTCTTGCTTGTGCTACATGTAGCTACGTTTAGGTATAACTTCTAAGACGCTGTGTGTCTTGTGTCCTTTGGAGATTTTCCTGCAAATTATGTTAGGATTAGTCTAGGGTGAATTGCTACTAACAGGATTATTGCACATTTATGCCATTGACATCAGACATGCAATGAATGGCTTATTGTATTCATGTCAAGCATAGGACAGAGTTAATTGCAGTTGGTTCGTCAGCAACAAATGCATCAGTTAACAGAATTGATTGAATTATCGAGTGCTTCAAAACAGTACAAAATTTAAAAAGTTGCTTGAAGAAAGCAAGCTCTTTCTAAATGCCTCTCAGAAAAACACAATTAATCAAAAATTAAATAATTCAACATTCAATACTCATCCAACCAGGATAATAAAATTCAAATGCTATTCATTTATTCATCCTCATTTATCAAGTCATTCATTTTGTTTGTTTATCATTCATTCTTGTGTTCCTGGTGTCCCACCTCAGTGACTGCAAGTGACTGTGTAAACAATAAGACATTTATATTTTGTAATTTTTCTTCTTCTTCTTTCTGTTGTCCTCTACCAGAGACAGATGGAGAAGCAGACTAGCTTTGATCAGCAGCTGGACTCTCTGACTGACTTACTGTCTGAGATGGAGACCAGAGGACCCTTTAACCCAAAGGTAGCAGTATAGGAACAGGGCAGCACACTGACTGAAACAAACGTAAGATTTTATGACACCAGTAGATTCTGTAAAGAGCCAAAGAGCAGATGACAAGGTGGGAGGAATGACATCAGACTTTAACTAAGAGGAGACTCACTGCACAAACAGGAGAGTCAGACAGCAGCAGAAAAAATTAACACTAGGTAGGTCAGTGGAAGAGGTTTGGAGAGATGCCAGGCTGGTTTTATGAGTCTTTCCTCATCTGCTCGGTTGAAAGCTCAATGATAAGTGAACTGCTCACACAGCACACAGACCGAAAAAAAACAAGATGTGAGGTAGCTGGTGATCCAGGGAGAAAAAATGCACACAGAACTGAGTGGAGATCATGAGAGTGTGATGAAAACAAAGTGTGCTGCCAGAGGCCCAGTGAAAGGGCCATAAATGGAGAGTGTTTTTATCCAACCGGGAGGTACTGGATCAGGCAGAATAATGTTGGCTCAAAACTGCAAAATAAATGTCAAAAAGATGAAGCACTTCTGATAAGCTCAAACTGCACGGTGCTTCCAGTGTTTACTCTTCATTAAAGTACCTCATTCAATATGATAACAGTATCTTCTTAAAGCATTTCAGTGTGGTCTTTAACACTAGATGTGAACTTTATGGTAATGATAACGTTTAATTTTTTTCTGAATAAATTAAAAACCATTGTTTTGCCGTAAATCGATATGTGAAAAGCTCATTAAATGGTGTTTGTGTTGTTCTATCCTCAGTTACCAAGCCAGTATTCTTCAGCACCAGCACCAGCACCCAAGCCTTCAGGTCCTCCTCCCACTGCTCCCAAACCAGCACTCTCCTTCCTCCCGCCACCTGAGATGGGAGACCGCCCCCCTCCAGCACCTTGGGCCGAAGAACTAAGAGCCAGAACTAACCGTCAAGCCAATCACAACTCTGCGCCAAACTCCGCTGCTCCGTTTTCCAAGGCCCCAGCAGTGGCACCCAAGTCTGGTTTTGGAGGGAGGACAACTTCAGCGGCTGCTCTAGCACAAAAACTGAACCAGAATCTGAACCAGACCCCTGCTCCAGTCAGTGTAGCACCGAAACCTTCTCCCCCCTTTGCCTCCAGCTCTTTCCCTCCTCCTCCTGCAGCACCTCCTGCAGCACCTCCTGCAGCACCCCCCGCACCTCCGACTCCACCAAACAGCATGGTAGCTGCTCCAGCCTCTAATCACGTAAAGAGTTCTCCCTTTTCCACTCAAGTGAACCTGAACCAAAACCCTCCTGTGGCTGTTCCTCCTTCTCAACCCAAGACGATGGTATCTCCGCCCTCTTCATTTAACCAACCAATGAAAACTCCCCCGTCATCAACGGTATGTTCCTACTTTAAGACGGAGACTTTATTTGTGTTGTACAGTTGAGCACTAACGGTGTTTTTAGATGATTTATTTATGCTGTATGACACAATGTAAATAATGTATAGGTATGCACTAATGGCTGTGTGTGTATGTGTTTGTGTGTCAGCCCTCACCTCCTGCCCCAGTTCCTATCCCAGGTGGAGGCGTTCCTCTAAATATGAGGGAAGTGGAGGAACTCGAGAGAATGACTCAGGATTTCATTAAAGACATGGATAAACATCCATCAGTCATCACCTCCCCTCCTTCAGGTACACACATTCATGTTCAATGATATTATGTACGTTCATGAAATATCACATTCAGGTTTTTATACTTAGGGTGAATTCCAATTCCTTGCTTAACCCTCAATCTCAAGTTCTGTCCCGATTCTCAGAAAAATTAAGTTGAGGGTCAAGTTTAAGGGCTGTATCGCCCTCAATATTGAGATTTTCCCGAGACCACCCTTGGGATCAAGGGCTACCCAGAATGCATTGCGTGTTTTGACATAACAAAGATGGCGTGAAAAGCAGTGAAACGAGTACGCTACAAATGAAGTACTTTCTTTGTTAATAGAGATATAAAAATGATGAAAACCATTGTATTATCTTAGTTTAGGCCCATATTATGGATTACTGACGTCATTGTTGCGTAACATTTATTTTAATTTTACCATCTTTTGTCAATAGTCGGCCGGTGCGGACAAGCGATGGTTTGCTATGGTTTACTTTTCAATAAGTCGTGGTGTGTGGTAACTGTCAGCTGAATATTTGTATGAGTATCATCTTATAACTAACTGACAACCTAATAACTTGACTGACAAACGGATCAGAATAAATAATCCTGACGTAAATGTGTTCTTCTTCTTCTTTTTTGGAGTTGACAGACTGGACGCAGCTTTCGCGTTATTCTGCCCCCTGCAGTCTGAAGACGTATCTGCATTTAAGGGGTGTCCCATTTCTAAGTGACAAAAAATAACCCTTAACACTTTGTTTTGAGGGTCAGTTAAGATTAAGGGTTGAGCTTGAGGGTTAAGATAGGAATCGGCATTGGCCCTTAAAGGGAAGTAAAAATGTCTTCTTCTAATAATAATTTCTGGCAGGCTGTACACTAAGATATTTAACACAGTTTGAAGTTTATCACAGTACACATCCCGATAATTGCTGAAACAGCCGTGGATGGAAACGAGAATAACTGAACGTTTGTTTAAAATTTGCGTTTGTTTAACATTTTAATGGAAACCAGGTTGTTGTTGCTAATTACAGTCAGCGAGTACAGTCGCTTGAGCAGTACATCAAACCATAAACGGAGTTGGCGAAGATGCAGTGTTGACAAAAGTTAAGAGGTTGACTTGGTGCCTGTAATATTCTTTGTGAAATCAGAAACAAATAGATTCATAAAGTACGACCAGCAACTGTTTAATTTGTTCTTTACACAAAAGAGATAAAAAGCAAGTTATTTTGTCATTTTGCTGACTGGTGGCAAAATGCAAACCATTAATGGTTATTAAAATATATTTATATTTCATCCTTTACATTCTACAGTTTAAGTGGTAGATTTACTGTCATTTCTACTATTTGATTGATTATATTTGTAGACTCTTGACTATCTGCATTCCTCTCTCAACTCTCTCTCCTTCAACATTTCAGAGGTTTGCGGGAAATGTGGGGAAGCTCTATCCCGAAGTCAACCAGCAGTGAGAGCCATGGATAAACTCTTCCACTCTAACTGCTTCTGTTGCCTGAGTTGTCATCGCCCCCTGCAGGGCATGCAGTTCTATGACAGGGATGGCGCTCCTCAGTGTGAGGACTGCTACATGGTGAGGACGTTTTCACACGACCACAAACAGAAACATGCTGAAAGTACACGAAACAGACTATCTGCTGAGAAAACACCAACAATTAAGTGTTTTGGTGCATAATCACTGTCGACTATTCTGTTTTCCAGGTTTATTGTCTTTCATTGTCTTTCATTGTCTCATCTTATTTTCCTTCTTCTCTGCCTCAGAGTTCCCTGGCTGTGTGTTCCAGATGTGGAGAGAAGATCACAGACCGTGTGCTGAAGGCAGTGGGCCAGTGTTTCCACGCCCACTGTTTCCGCTGCAGCACCTGCTCCTGTGTACTTGAGGGGGCGCCCTTCATCACAGATGACAACAACAACCCCTACTGTGTTCAGGATTACCACAGGTGGCTACTGGCTTTTCATCAATTAGTCATTAAGCTAATAAACTCTTACATATTCATTCATGTCGTAGGAGTATTAATAGCCAAAGTGTAAACGGAACCCTAATCCTGCTGATTTTCATCTGTGTAATATATCAGTATAAAGAACAGTTGGTCAGCCTTATCTTAACACACACAGCACATGTTTAGACTCTAAATGGCCAATTTCTCGCCTCAAATTATCTTAAAACTGCGTTCCGTGACACAGAAAAGTGGGAAACGACCACTGTTTCAACAACAACAGTCTTTCTCTCTCGGACGCCATTGCTCACTGTAGCCAGAAGCACAACAACCTTGCGTAGTGACCCCTACTGATCGGGCGGGAAATTGCAGTGCGTAGCCGTCACCACGACGCAGAAGTATGAAGGCTCGAGGCGTCTCCATGGTTACTCAGTCGGAGAAGTATAATGTGGCCTTTTCAGTTAACTACATTCACTTCCTGATTTGTTCTTATTGGCCACATCTGTCAGCTGTGAACAAAAAGCTCCATGAACACTTACTTGTTTCCTGTTTACACCAGCACATGCATGCTCCGTGTAATGGTCATGTGACATGCTTTTTTTGTAGGTGTGAAACGGTAGTGTGAACACTGAAAGTGATGTTTTTAAATGAAAAGGTTGCCATATGGCTGTAGCCTTACTTTTCCACCTCCTGCTGACACTGAATGAACTGATAGGATTTGACAGGGTTGATTAATCCTCACTGTGACTCTGTGTGTGTGTGTGTGAATGTATGAGAATGTGACTGAGGCCGATCAACTGACGGCCTCTTTTCCACCTCTCTGTTCCAGGCGTTTCTCCCCTCTGTGTGTGAGCTGTAATGAGCCCATTATTCCAGCTCCAGGCAGCGAGGAGACAGTCAGAGTGGTGGCTCTTGACAAAAACTTCCACCTCAAGTGTTACCGTTGTGAGGTAAGACTTCTGTCACATTCAAATATATAAAGTAATATCGTGTATTGAACAAACCGGTGATAAATATTCTTGTTTTGTTCAGGACTGTGCTCGCCCCCTGTCCATAGAAGCGGATGATAATGGCTGCTTTCCACTGGATGGTAAAATCCTGTGTATGAAATGTCACACTCAGCGAGCCAAGCAGGCTGCGCAGTGATTGTGTTTCACCAATGAACCAAATCCAAAAGCACAGGATTCATACTCGGCTACCATTTTGCCTTTGCAACAGGGCTTTGTTCAGTATGTGTTTGCAGGCGTGAATGTGAACGTGCGTGAAAATGTTTGCATGCAGATACAGTGTAGTGTTCCCCCTCGACTTTGTTCACTTCAGTGCAGAAGTAATGTACTGCATTGGAAAAAAAAAAATAAATACTCCCATCATCGTTTATTCCTAATCTCTCCGCTCTCCGATCTCACATTTAGCCAATCTTTGTGAGCTTGAGCGTTTATTTTTATGCCAATCTTATGTTAACTCTTAAATTTCCAGCATAACTTGCACAAGAACAGTTCAAAAAGTCTGAATATAAAGCTGCCTTTGTTTGTTTCTCGCCTCTACATTGGTAGTATAGCACATGTACTGAGATACTTCCATCTTAAATCTTTCAGTGGCTGCTCTGTTTCCCTGTGAACATTTTAACGATAACAACGTTGCTGAAACAGATTGCTGCCATAAGGTGAGGAGCAGTAAGAACCTCCCACTTGACCATTCCACAGTTTTACCACTCTGGCTCTGTCCATCGAGCGTAACTTTAACTTTTTGGCAATTGCTGCGCCTGCAAGCATGGTTAATGATGCTTCCCTAGAAAGTGCTTTATATCAGCTGATCTGCTCTGATAGCTTTGTGAAGTCATCTGGGGCTTAATGTTGAATGCAAACAAAAAAAAAAAAAGATCAAAACAGTGAATGTCGGTCTTAGTTTTTGTGATGTGAATCTGAGCATTTATGGGCATGCGTTGAATTCTTTAGAAAAGAGAAGAACAAAAGAAAAATCAGCTTTAAAAAAAGAATAATAATGTTAAATGCTGATAGAACAGTGTTAAGTATTTTTAATTGCATGCTTTTTAGATGCACAAACATGTGAACAAACAGTATGACGCAGATTTGCCGCGCACAGATCCCATCCCAGTAGTTAAAATATCAGCTGTATGGCTGACAATAGGACCTAATATGTGATTGTTGCACAATTTCATAATGAAATTAAAGATTTCTTCAGAGTCACTTTGACTCTAAAGCCCCTGCACATGATAAAAAGTTTAGGTAAACACCATCTAGAAACATGATACTATAGTTTTTGTGTTCTCCTTTTGCTTTAATTCATATATTTTATTCATAATTTAAGGATTTTCTTTTTCTAATATGTATTATGACTTCACATGAATCAGTACTAAAATGTTCTGTTGTTACAACAGGATATGCATCATCAGTAGAAGTGGTAGCTTTGAGCTTTAGGTAGCAGATGTTAAACACAGTGACCAAATACTTCAGAGCTGTTAGAACGATGACGAGCACTAAATCATACACATGTGATATTTCATGTATGCTTTTGAGCCCTCTTTCTTTTTTTTTTTTTTTATCTTTTCTGTTGATTCAGTAAATACCACTATTCTGTCCATTATTCAGCTTTTGTACTTCAGTCTGTTCATGACGGTTAAATATATTACTTTATTCTCCTCTTGCTGTACTGAATTTCATAGATAAAAGGCCTAAAATAATATGTTTTCGTGTCTATTTTGGCCATGTGCCTACACTTCCTCTTGTTTCCATACTTCCTTTTGATTTTAGCCCGATTTTCAACCACAGTGGTGAAATTCCTGTGTAAGAAAATAGTTGTTACTCGTGCTTGCGTTGAGCCTGGTGCGGTGTAACATAACAGCAGTGATTCAGCATTTTGCATGTTAACTGTGTAGGCAGTGGCAGCATCTCCTCTAGTATTATTCTGTCTTTTGTTTGCACCAAGCGCTCCACCTGTGTGGAGGCCCTGCCTTTGTCGTTACCATGTGGTATTAAACACATGACGATGCCTTCACAGTTGCATTTAACTTTGTTTAACTGTGTTTTGTCCTATTGTATTACATGCTAATGCCTCGTCTTTTCATATAACTTTTTTTTATAACTTCCTGTGTATTATGTGTGAATGTGTATATGTTTAAAAAAAAAAAAAATATATATATTTAGCCCCACCCCTTTTCTCCACTGGCTGTATCAAAAGACGAACAATTAAACAAATAAAAAGCTAAATAACAACATGTTTATTTTCAAATCTTTAAATGTTTGTCGGTCATATTTGTTTATTTATTTATTTATTTATTTATTTACGCCAGCAGGTTCTCTCCATGTGACATCATGAAACACGTTTCCTCCCAGATTCTCAATGTGCTGCCTCTCACACGAGCATCACAACTTTAAAAACTGCTATCAGCTGCGCCCAGCCATATGTTGTGCTGATAGTGACGACAGCATCCATGTGTGCGTCTGCTTCTAAGGTGTGTTTACTTTCCAAGAAGTGTTTGTCTTTCTTTCAATGCAATATGACAATGTGTAGGCAAAAGCAAACGTGTCAGCCTTGATCAACCACTTCCTGCTCTCTGTTCCCAAGCCTTTGCAAAAACTCAAAATACAAATCTTCATGTCGGTTTTTCTTTACAAACCATAGAACATCCCCACGAATGCGAGGGAAGTGATACCACAGCCTTTGCTTTTCAGGGTCACGTGTTGCTTGCAGACTTATTTTTATCAGTGTGGGATGAGGAGAGAGTGATAGAAAGAGATAGAGGGCTGAGATGACAGCTGTTTGACAGAGGGACAGCAGGAGGGGGGTGCACATGAGAGACATCACATTTAAAAAGACAGAAGAAACCCAGAGCAGGACGTCCACATGCTAAGAATGAGTGAAACTCCAATAGAGCTTGAGGTAAGCTAAGGTTGCTATTTTGTTATGAAGCCGTGTTTACCATATTCACATGGTAACGAGGCTGATGTGGGTTTTAGTTGCTGGAAACTGGAGAAAAGCCATATAAGTCAAGTTATGAGGTTTTCAAATGTGGGGGTTACTGTGAGTGAGGTCTGCACTGCTGAGTAATGCTGGGAACCAAAGGGCAAATAAAACAAGCTTGTGTTAATCAGCATTTTCCAGTAAAGTTTACATGCTGCTCATATTATGGTTGTTTTTGGTACATTTCTCAACGTATCACTAATATTTGCACAGCAGCATGTGCACTTCTTGAAATAATGAGTGCAAACAACACCACACAAAGTGTGTGTGCCCCAATAGTCAAATACAATCCAAGGTGTTGTTGAAATTTTATCGTATGAGTTTATGACTAAATGAGGAGGGGAAAAGTTGCTGAGTCATTGTTCACAAGTATGACATGCAAAATGTTAAGCCATGTGTCAGCTGACCTTTTCCCATGTCAGCTATGGCGGGGGGGGTGTTAACGATAACGATTGAAAATATACATTCTGTGCTTTTTCTGACATACGACGTACTGTATATCTCTGTCAACAGTTACTCATCGCTGTATGTGAGAGATAACAAGGGACTGGAGAGGATCCACATTTGTAATTTACTCTACTGTAGTTGTTGCTCTGTCAGCGATGGTCTGTTAAAATACGAACAGTATGTGTATAGTATTACAGCTCAGTGTTGGAATAGATACCTGTTCTCTATTGATAAGATTCACCTCTATGTGATAAAGTGTTAAAACGGTCCCTCTGTCACCACTGTGATGTAGTCCCTTCAGTCCATATACACTCACCGGCCACTTTATTAGGTACACAGGACACATTATGAAGTGTCTAGGATTAGGAGTAAGAATGGTGTGTATACTTTAGAATGTTGAAATCAATATTAAAGGTGCATTATGTAATAAATGATAAAATCCTCCTAATATGTCACAGAGACTCAGGAATAATGTTCATATAACAAACTGAACTCACCAACAACAACAGTACAGACAAAATATTTGCATTAAAAAATATATTTTGCAGACTGTAAATCATGTTTATGTTTTGAAATCATGTTTTGGCATGTGGCGCCACCTACCGCCGTCTACCAATCATTGCAGTCAGTAGAGTCTCAGCTGCCGAGCAACCACGGGTTGCCAGTTACGTCAAAAAAACAAAACCTAAAAGACCTTGGTGTTTTGAATTTGAATGTAGTAACTGTTTTTGGCCACATTCTTACATATGGCACCTTTAAAGGTCCATTGTGTAACATGTAGGATACATTATGGGCAGAAATGTAATAACATTAGTAAACAAACAAAAACATTAGTTTTTTTAATGCCTCAGAGGAAACTTTGTACCTTAGGAAAAAGCCATTTTAAAGCAGGTCACATGGAACAGAAAAAAGCCACAGTGTGCATTTCATACAAAGAAGAAGAACATGGTCTGTGGTGTGTGAAGGTCACTGACGCACTTGGGAATGTGAGTGTTGAGCAGCAGAGTCCTTTGTTTTTTACACTCTGCAGTCTCACCACACTGGACCTTTAACTCTTCTGAAATTGTTGTGGGTCAACTCTGCACTTTTGTGCAGCTTATCAATTATGATATTTGGGTGAAGATCATAGAAAATGTGTTACCAGGTGATTTATCGGAAGGAAGAGGAAAAACACTCAGCAACACAAAACTCTGCTTTCATTTCCTGTTGTTATGTTTGAAACTTCTTGGAAGGAAAGAACACTGTTTGGTAAAATAGCTCATGGACGTCAGAGGAGTTAGTGAACGTTGCAACTATTACAACAGCTTCTTTCAGCTTTTCTCTGTCGGTCTCTTGTCTCCTCTCCCCATGATCCAACATCCATGACCTTTCTCTGTGGTCTTCCTATGTTCTTCTTGCCTGGCGGCTCCATCTTTAACATCCTTTGTCCAATATAATCACTCTCCCTCCTCTGCCCATGATCAAACCACCTCAACCTTGCCTCTCTTACTTTATTTCCAAACTGATCAACCTGAGCTGTCCCTTGAATGTGCTCGTTTCTAATCCTGTTCATCCTGTTCATCATGGTCACTGCCAATGAAAATCTCAGCATCTTCAGCTCCGCCTCCTGTATCACCGTCTCAAAGCCATATACATGATAGCAGGTCTCACACTGGTCCACTCCTCTCCACCCTCCTACAATCTCTTGTGCTCTGTCCATTGCTTTACGTGTTTGACCCCAAGTGTTTAAACTCATCCACTTTCTCCACCTCTGCTCCTTGTATCTTCACCACTTGTCTCACTTTTATTGAGTCTGACTTGCTCCGACTAACCTTCATCCCTCTCCTCACCAGTACATACAGTAACTCCACCTCTCCTACCCTCACCGCAGATGACAATATAATCTGACGTAACCTGTCTGCAGGGCCGTTCCTAGCTGTTTGGGGGCCCTATGTGAGATACTATTAGGGGGCCCCTATTTTTTTTCAAACTCGAGGTAGAGATTCCTAACTTTTTCTGATTACCCCACAAACACTTACATGCTTTGCAAATATATGCATAATGAATGCATCCAATACATGCAAATAAAGACAGGTACTTTTAAGTCTCAAAAATATAATAAAATATGAGTCTTAACTTGCAGTTTGGGGGCCCCCTGGTGGCTGTGGGGCCCTGTGCAGCTGCATAGTCCGCATATAGCAAGAAACGGCACTGCCTGTCTGGCTTCATCTGGCAGAAGAATATAAAATACTCTTTGTAAACAAAGATGGGCACAGAAGTGGTTCTCACACTGTTGTTGTATCTAGTTTTTAGGATATGGTTGTATTGACTTTATTTGTTCTATTCTATCTCCTCTTTATTATCATCTGTTGAATAGAAAGAAATCAGCATCGCTTCTCTCACAATGTTAAACACAATATTTCATTTTAACCTTACTTCCTTTCAACAACAGGAAGTAAGGTTCGTATTTTATGACCCCTGAATCAACACCCAATGAAGCCCTCACCCTCCCCGTTTATGGCACTTCCGTGCCCCATAATCTGCTTCTTCTCCTGCCAACCTGTCCATCACCACTGCAAACACGATGTAGTCTCACCCTCACCACTGTCTCACTGTCCTCACACATGTCCTGCACCACCCTCACATACTTCTCTGCCACTCCCTGACTTTCTCATACAGTACAACAGTTCATAATGTGGGTTCTTTACAGTGTACTAAGTTTATATAGTTTTTTTTAAAGCTATTTACAGTATTTTATTGTTCTTTACATTTATATTTTCACAAACTTTTTAATTACAAGGTTTTTCCATGTTATTTCATTCATTTCGGAAAAGAAAATATTTTGAACTCATACATTTTTCGTTGGTGTCAGATTATTTATAACATAATGGTGATGAACACTGGTTGGAAGGAAGGGCCCCCTGGGAATTTTTTTCTTTGATTAAGTCCATTAGCCTCACACAGCTCTCAGTGCAGTAGAGTGTCTCAGTATAGCAGTGTTTAGCTCTTGTGTCACCTGCTCTGCATATTTGGAAGTGATTTGTTTCATGTCAGGACTGATGGAGGCAACAGCAACATTGCACTAGTAAAGTGAGACGACTACAAACAACAACATCAACAACAAATGTGATTGCAGATTCAAGAACATTTGTTATATTTTTACTCAGTGTGTGAAATACCCACATTGCCCATCAAATGGGTCCCATCTCCCATTTGATGTGGAATACTATTCCACCAGCCCAGGTGCCACCCTGCATTATTGGCTATCTTCCCTGTCAGATGTGGGCTTGTTTGGGCCTTTTCCACATAAGAAAGCATGCAAAGTGTATATGTACATCATATACTGTGTGTAAAACTGAAATTTTGCCTCTGAGGCTTTCAGGGGGTCTCGAGTGGGGTCTAACCCCCCAGAACCCCCTGGATTTCGCACAGTGTTTCTACCACAAAAATGGTCAAATGTAAATACCATCTGCAGGTGGTATATTTTATTGTTTAAACCAGTGGTCCCCAAACTACGGCCCGGGGGCCACATACGGCCCGCCTCCACATTTGGCCCGGCCCCCTGAACAATACCAGAGACCATTATGATTTTCTTTTCTGGCCACGTGAATCCTGGCTAACCCCTGAACGGAATAATGGCGAAAAGGTTAGTTAAGACCATTTTTTTCTGTGAAGATGCCAGAGAGGGTTATTTGGTTATTATTTATTTCACAAATAGTGTTATTATTTATTTCCTGACTTTTTTTTTTCTGTGCAGATCCCAGAAAGGGTTATTAATATTTGGAAAACAATAAATGTTAAAGTATGGGCACCCCTGTGATCGTCACACTTTATCTGTTACAAACGGACTCCGGCCCCCATCAGAGGATGGAAAAGTTATGTGTCCCTCACAGGGAAAAGTGTGGGGACCCCTGGTTTAAACACTTGCTCTCTTCCAACCTCAGCTGTCAATCCCACCATCATTCCAGCCAGAACGTGAGAGGAGTCTTCAGCCTCCTCCTTTGTTACAGCTGCCACTCCTGACTGACGCTGAGCAACAAACACAGATTGAGCGTGAGACAAACCGAGCAAAACCACTGTGGATAAAACACAGAAAGCTGCTTCTCCTGTTGTTGGTGTTTTCCTTGTGCGCTGCCTTCGCAGGATGCATTTACTTTATCTCTCGGAACAAAACTCAGACAGACCCTGGTAAGTCTCCACAGAGAGATGATGATGATGTTGCCCAATAATGAAGTAAAATGAAGAACTCTTGTCTAACTTTCACTCTCATTCTTTCCCATAGTGTCATGTGTTTCTCAAGCCTGTCAGAAGGCCTCGGCCCGTCTGTCGGCGTCCGCTGACCCCTTCACGAAGCCATGCGACTACTTCTTGTTCACGTGTGGATCTGAGAGGTTCACACCAGAGAGCAGGGGGAGGAGAACGACCACGGGCGTTACCGGATCTCCGTGGAACCAGACTGAGAACAGAGAGAGAGAAAACAGAGAAGTGAGAGAGGAAAAAATACTGGACAGGGAAACAGAGCTGCTGCAGTATCTCAAGGAGATTCTGGGTAAGAGGAACGATGACCTTTGACCTCTGAGCGTTACTGCAGGTCAATAAAAGGTGTGTGTGTGTGTGATCTGAACTGTGTTTTTCACAGAATCCAGTGATAGAAACAGTAGTTCAGCTGTGCAGAAGACCAGAGCGTTCTACCACTCCTGTTTGGACACAGGATCCATAGAGACAGCTGGTGTGGAGCCATTCCTCACACTCATCCTTAAAGTAGGACTTTCATATACTATACACCTATACTATATAAACGCTTATTTAAAACAAGCTGTTTGTAAAGTAATGACTTACATCCTCGTCTACACAGTTAATATGAGTTCCTCCCGCCACATACAGTAGAAGTCTACAATCTAGAGATGTATAATATCATTTAATCCAGGGGTTCTCAAAGTGTTGATACCTGAGGCCAATTTAGGAACCCAACAATGGACTGAGGGCCGTCAAAGGAAAAACAAAGGAAAAAAACAGAAATAAATCCCATTTGTAATAATTTTAATGACCAGATTGCAGTTCTACAGTTTAGCGTTAAGTAATATAAGCGTTAATATAATGTAATTTAAGCATTAATATAATAACGCTTTATAATTTACTGTGTAATTACCCAGTATTTTGGCCATTGTTCTTACTTTCTAATTACAGGTTAATACCAAGTAACACATTTCTGTTACCATATATTTACTGGGTAAATAGCTAGTAATTGGGGGCTGTAGCTACCTGCTTATTACCAGCTTATAACACAATAATACACTAAAATTCACCATAAAGAAACCAGGTAAATACCCAGTATTTTTGTTTACACTTATTGGTCTGTATCCAGTAATGTCCAATTAACATTTAACAAGCTTAGTAGCTCCTGGATTAAAACTATCAACTGTAATTCATTGTGGGCCGCCATTGGCCCCCGGGCCGCACTTTGAGAACCAATGTTTTAATCCAACAGTCAGTGAAAAATTGTGACAAATAATAATAACGATAATAATCAAAAAGTTTAATATGTTTATTTTTTCTTGCCACATTAATTGTTTCTAGTATTGGTCAAGTGTTTGTGTTTATCATGTATTTAAAGTCTTCATTAGTTGGAGCATGGAGCACTTTTATCTCACTCTGTTCTGTATCTAACACTTAATAATGCTTTTATTTTATGTTTTATGTCATGTCCAGTGTTGGGCAGTTTGCAATACTACTGCAGTATTATTACCCATTAATGAGCCGTATAAGAAACTACAAAGCAGTTATAAATGACAACAACTAATGACTACAACGTAATGCTTATTTACTGCTTTACTAGATTGCATTAGTTTTATGTCTTACCTAAACCAAATGCAAAACTACCTTATAATGATTTGTATGCGCAGCAGGTCATATTGGAAAAATGTTGAAAACAGTGAAAATTGTGATAAGGTGTCTGGAGTTCAGCAGTTTAACTGCTATTCTTTTATTACAATTAAAGGGATACTTCACCGATTTGAATGTGGCTTTGTATTGCTAGAATAGCAGTAGTATTTTTAGAAAATGTGCTTCCCTCCCTCAGTTTTTCACTGAGTTGTAAAAAAATCTGTTTTCCCTTATCCAACTGTGCCCTACTGTGAGTCAAATGACGCGTGTTGCATCACAGTAGGACACATTTTGAAAATGGAAAACAGATTTTTTTACAACTCAGTGAAAAACTGAGGGAGGGAAGCACATTTTCTAAAAAAATACTACTGCTATTCTAGCAAAACAAAGCCACATTCAAATCTGTGAAGTATCCCTTTAAGTGTATTCACGCTCAGTATTTGTGCATCAATTTTTGATTGTATTTACAACAGTAATATTGGAATATAACAAGAAATGTAACTTTTTTTTACTTTTGATACAAGAAATACGTAAAGTAATTTAATCACTTTTGAACTTAAAAGTCATATTCAATAAGTAACTTATTGCACTTCCAGGAGTATCTTACACCAACACTAGTTGTGTCTGTAAGCTATGTGATAAAGATGTGTCTGTCTTAAAACTGCATGTGGGTACAAATACAGGGGCTTGAGAGTAAAAACTGTGTGTGTGTGTGTGTGTGTGTGTGTGCAGCTGGGTGGTTGGGCAGTATCAGGCCCGTGGAATAATACTGACTTCAACTCCACACTGAGCACCCTGATGAGAGACTACGCCACCTTTCCATTCTTCAATGTCTTTGTGGGGAAAGACCCAAAAGAAGCTGCTCATGGAAAGACCAAACAATACATACAGGCTAGTATGCATTAGGACTGTTTGTGAGTACTAACGTACTGTGTGTTAGGGAGGAACGCTGCCACTGCAGAGACGGGTTTGTGTCGTTATTTAAAGTAGATGCTGTTTTATGTAAAATACATATAAACGACCTTCAACATTTAAAATGAAAGTTTATCCATATAACTGTTCACACCAGCATATCTGTCCATAACTTCTCTCCACTTTCAGGTGTCTATATTTTAACACATCTCTAATGTAGAGCCTAGTTTTTCTTCTCCCCTGGTTGAGACGTTTTTGAGCAGGGTAGTGGGGCTTTTTAGGTTTGGGAATGTTTATCATTTCCGACCCATAGCTGCAGCTGCTAGTATGTCTCCTGGCAAACTGTGTGTGAAGCGCTATGAGCTGTGTTATTATGCAGATGGCAGGTGGTTGCATAACAGTCTGTACTCAAGTTTCCTCTTTGTCAATAGATCGATCAGCCGGAACTTTTGATCCCGATTGAATGGAACAACAAGACACAGAAGTCTCGAGCTAAAACTGAGGTTAATGTCCAAGCTTTTCCTGACTGTTTAAATCTTTTGATGAAGGCAACATTCATTTATCTCACTTCTTCTTATTATTATTATTATTTTCAATCCAGGCCCTGCGTCCCTTCTTGGCGTTGTGTCAGAGGTACCTGGCTTTACTCGGTGCTCCTTCCACCAGCAACATGATGCATGTGGGCACGTTCATGTCTCTGTCCTCTGAGCTCGCCGTGGCTGCTACACCTCTGCAGTATCGTCTCTCTAAAGGACAGCAGTATCAGCGTATGTCCATCATGGAGCTCCAGGTACAAGCGGCGAAAGGCTCGGAAAACTTTGCTACAGGGGTCTCAAACTGGCGGCCCGGGGGCCACATGCGGCCCCCCCAATCGACATGGCCCACGACCTCACCGTCTATTAAACACAGTGTGTAACTGAGGCACAGCTGCCAGCGATAGAATATAATGTTTTTTTATAACAGTAATAATAAGACATTTGGTCATAGTTATCCCATTATTAGATGTATCATGTACAACATTCAATGACATATATAAATACACTTGTTAGGGCCCGAGCCACGAATGGCAGTGCTCGAAACAGCTCCTGGTATACAAATTTTAATTGAAGTTGTCCACACTATTATTTATGTCATTGAAATTAAATGTCTGTTTTTGATCTTAAAACATTGATTTTGCATCATAAATAGTGTTATTAAAGGTGCATTATGTAATAAATGATAAAATCCTCCTAATATGTCACAGAGACTCAGGAATAATGTTCATATAACAAACTGAACTCACCAACAACAACAGTACAGACAAAATATTTGCATTAAAAATATATTTTGCAGACTTGAAATCATGTTTATGCATGTGGCGCCACCTACCGCAGTCTACCAATCATTGCAGTCAGTAGAGTCTCAGCTGCCGAGCAACCACAGGTTGCCAGTTAAGTCAGAAAACAAAACCTAAAAGACGTCAGTATTTTGAATTTGAATGTAGTAACTGTTTTTGGCCACATTCTTACATATGGCACCTTTAAGTATACGTGTGATATCATGATGCAATATTGTAAACAGTTGTTTTTTTCCCCACTTCTAGTTCTCTATGCCGCCCCCTCTTGACCACAATAGATGCGCTTTGGCCCCCAGGTCATTTGAGTTTGAGACCCCTGCTTTACTGTGTCTGAATCCACTTAATGATCTGATTTCTTTACATCAATGCTCCCACAGATCCAGGCGCCTGCCATCGATTGGTTGGGTTGTCTGCAGGCTGCTTTCCAACCACTGCCCCTAGAGGAAAATGATCACATCCTTGTGCACAACCTGCCTTACATAGAACAAATGTCCACCATCGTTGGAAAATGGCAGAACAAGCACGAGTTGAGCAGCACGTAGGTAACGGGGAGCTCGAACGTGCAAAATAACATTGACTTTGTTGTCTTTTTGACCCTTTTACTGTCTGGTTTGATTCCACACAGTGATCCTCTTCAAACCTACATGGTCCTGAATCTGCTGAACACCCTGATGCCTGCCATGGACTCCAGATTCTCTGCAACTGCAACAGCTTCATCTGAGGTTCTGGATAAAAGCGATGGAGTGAGTCAGTCAACACGATGAACCATAACATGTGACTACAAGAAAATATACAGGTGTTTGTTTACGAATTGATTTGTCTTCTTTGTGGACTGACTCAGCAGGAAGCTCCTCGCTGGAAACGCTGTGTGCTGGAGACAAAGAGAGGCTTTGACTCAGTGCTTACTCACCTCCTCAGTGAGAGGACGTCACACAAAGAGGTACAAAGGGAATGTGGTCATTTAGATCATGATGAATGCAACGGTTTAATCTGGAGCTTTATTGTTCAACAGGCTGAGGAGATTATTCAAAATATCCTTTCCACCTTCAAGTCTAAATTACACGAGCTAAAGTGGACAAATCAGACGTCTCTCCGGACTGTTATGAAAAGGGTAATGGATAAAGCAAGAATTGATATTGTACTTGTATTTTTAACTGTGTTATGAAATATCCATGATATCATTTGTCTGCTGTCCAGGTTCAGTCTTTAATTCCAAGGACCACGAGTGAGATCTCTAGTGAAGCTGAGCTTGACCTGCTTTTTTCTACGGTACACCACACCCTGACATTACAACAGTTTTGAAGATATTACATTGAATGCAATACATTTGTGTACATTAAAGGGATAGTTGAGGGTTTTCTTAGGTGTGGTTGCACAAGGCATTGACATATTATCAACACAGAATTTGCTGAGCGTGCCTCCACCTCGAGATTCCTACCATTTACACGAACCGGCATGGGATCTGGACGCCTGGACACCACCTTTTCTGGCTGGAAACTGTACTTTACTGTTATCTTGTGACTTCTGTGTTTGAAATCTTGTCCACGTGGGCTTAAAAAAGGCAGTTTTCCTAGTGTGGGAGAGTAAGAGGTTTTCAAACAGTTTCCAGGTGAAACAAAGAAAGAAGTTTAACAATGAGATGAAGCAGCAATCACATTTTAAAGCTCACGTACTCATATAGTGGTCCTGTTGCACATATATGTTAGTTATGGAGGTCTACTTACATACATTAACTTGTTTTTATGCTCAAAAACCTCCTAGTTGTTGTAAACGAGCCGATAGAAATCTCTCCTTACTGACGCTGTCCTCAGCCGCGGTGTTTCAGACATAAATCTCACACCCAGAAGACAGAGTCTTGTGATTGGCCAATACCCGGAAGTGACATATTCAGCACACCAGCTCTCAGAAGCACAGCTCCCCCCTCTGGAACGGTGGATGCACTGCTACTCATTATCAAAACATTGTTTTAACAGTGTTTAAAAATAGCTTCTTCACGACTCCCCGCCTCAGTCCCTTTGACGACCTTTGACCCAGAGTCAGACCCAGAGTCAGAAGACACTGTCGCTCGTGAAACACCTCCACAACGGACGTTATTCTTCTTCTGTGGTTCAATGTACGCAACCGGATGTGCCCGGACTAGTGCCCGGAGCAGGAGGATCTGCTGTTCAGGAGAAATGCTGTTTACGTAACCGGACCAGGTTTTTTCAGAGATCTCACTGAGCCTGAGATTACAATATAACACAGTGTTCTCAGCAGTGACTGAACTGTTTGTTTAGAACCTTCAGGGCTTCATAAACAAGGTAATGACGCAGATACACACCAAAAAAACAGTGTTCATTGGAACTTCCGGTCTAGGTCCACTTTAAGATATCACAGACATTGGTGCACTCAGAAGTATGATATGGAAGTTATGTTACAAAAACCCAAATGTCTGAACTATCCCTTTAATAGTTCATTTATTATCATGAAGACATGGTCACTATTCTTTTAGATGTACATGAAGGAAACCAAGTACTTGGCCTTTAACTGCAACTGAAAAACAAAACACGAATGACGTGGACTTTGTGTGTTTCCAGGTGTCAGTGAGCTCTAACAGCTTCTTCTCCAACTACGTCCAGCTTCTGTCTTTGTGGCAAAAGAGACGCAGAAAAATCTTGAGCGAGCAAACCCAGCCGGTTGATATGTGAGTGCCGGTTCTGCTTCTCTTAAAATGAAATAGAATGAACCATTCCTATCATTGGTTTAATCTTTGCTCATCTCTTGCAGTCTGTCAGTCTCTCCCCTTCTCCTGGGTAACAAGCTCCTCTTTCCCATGGGAATTTTTGTCCCGCCCATCTTCCATCCAACCTATCCCAGGTAAAGAAGTGACTGGTTTTAACACTAGCACTATAGTAATATTAATATAATCATTCATCATTTATATTCCTCTTTTATAGGGCAATGAACTATGGTGTAGTGGGTTTCCTCATCGCCAAAGATATTCTCCACTTGCTTTTGCCCGACAGTAAGAGAAGCTCACGTCTTATTGCAGTGATTCTGATACACAGAGGTGGAAAGTAACCAAATACATTTACTCAAGTTACTGTATTGAATACTTTTTTTTGTGTGTATTTTGTATTTTTTAAGTACAATTTAAAATCAGGATTTTGTATTTTACCTGAGTACGTATTGACTCAAGTATTGTACTTAGTTACTTTATAAATCCTATCCGTTACTGAGTAAAAATAAAAAATCAGCACAATGAAAACCTACAGGGGGAAAATATACACCTTTTGTGTTGTGGTGTTTGTATTTGGCCTGACACCTCTGGGCCACCGTACCCTCACACCCCACGCAAAGTAACTAAGTAACTTTTACTTAAAGTACATTTCAAATGAACTACTTTTTACTTCTACTTGAATAATATTCCATCAGCATATTGGTACTTATACTTGAGTACAATATTTGAGTACTTTTTCCACCTCCGCTGATATACACACTGCATTGTGACAAGTGTGTGTGTGTTGTAGTTTACTCTCAGAGTGAGACGGTGCATGCTGTGGGCGACTGTGTGTGGACTCACTATCTCACAGTGACAGCAAACGCGAGCAGAGGTGCAGCGCTGTCGCTCTCTGCAGCACAGCGACAGGAGGTGTGGGTGCAGTATTCTGCACTGCAGATAGCACTGCAGGTGAGACACCATCTTCACTCTCTCTCTCTCTGTGTGTGTGTGTGTGTGTGTGTGTGTGTGTGTGTGTGTGTGTGTGTGTGTGTGTGTGTGTGTGTGTGTGTGTGTGTGTGTGTGTGTGTGTGTGTGTGTGTGTGTGTGTGCTTGTATGTCAACAACAACAATAAGCTCACAAATTCATATTTTGTCCATTTAGGCTTATCACTTATCTCTAAAGACACGTCCAAGGGACACGTTGATCTTGGGTTTCTCACAAACTCGCCTGTTCCTCTCCTCTTTTTCTCAGGTAATTATTCATTTTGTCTTTTATTTTATTGATTTATTTTTTTTAATTATTGCTTCCCATCACCCACTGATCCCTCATCTTTTAATCCAACCTTCCACCAGGTTAATTGTGACATTGACCTCTACCATGAGTTCATGCCTTTGGAGCCCTCCTTCTTGATCACAGTCATTTGTGCCAAATCTCACCTGTGTCCTACGAGCCTCCAGTGTCCCAGTAAAACCCAGCAACCTTTCCTACAAACATGCTGAGGAGACTTTCCTGGTTTTTGTTAGTTAGTAAATTGTCTGCTAAAATACTGACATCCATGTGTTGCTGTAAAAATAAGCCAAGCTCACAGTGGATGTTGGTAAACTGTTGATAAGATGAAAGTTTATCTACTTCTGTATAAGCCTCGATTGTTTTTAGGATGCGTTTGCATGTTTTGTCAATTGCACAAGCTGTTTAGTATTAATGTAAATAATAATAATAACCTATCTATAAAGCAAGTTGCGTCTGTGTTCTTGATTGATTGATTGATCACGTTACTCCAGACAGGCAGCGGCTCATCAGCAGCAGCTGTGCTGTCTGGAAGCAGGGAGGTGGGAGTGAAGAGGCCGTCTCTGGCTCTCATGGTGGGTGAGACATTTTCACACGGTTCAACGCAGAATAAGGAGTTATACTGAAACGAGTTGGGAGTAATGGTCACATTACTCGGCCATTACTGACAAATCTTCTTCAGCTCCCACTATAGCACAGGTCTCAAACTGGCGGCCTGATAAGAAGTCCTTTATTCGTCCCGCAGTGGGGAAATTTACAAATTTACTGGGGTCTCAAACTGGTGGCCCCCCCCACTTAATACCATGTTATAATGAAAACATGGCCCACGACCTCCCCATCTTTTCAACACAGTGTGTAACTGAGGCACAGCTGCCAACGAGGTGATAGAATATGATATATGTTTGCTATTATCCCATTATTAAATGTATCATATACAACATTACATTACATATATAAATACACTTGTTGTTGTGTGTGATATCATGATGCAGTATTGTGAACAGTTGTTGTTTTGAGTTTGAGACCCCTGCACTATAGGAATGCATACTTCCTATGGGCACTGCACTAATAATAATAATAATAATGATAATAAAAACATTTCAGATTTCTGTACAGAATTGCATCAGTGTGTAAGGAACAGATTACCGTTGTATCTGCTTGAAGTGGAACCAGAGTAGCTTTGTTGATGTTGATCGGCGACCTTGAGTGTCTTGAAAGGCGCCTTAAATATAATGCATTATTATTATTATTAAGTAGGGGAATCCATATTATCTTTGTTTCTACTTAAAAAAATCACAAATTATCAAATGGTAAATGTTTTAATGGAACATTAAATAGCTTCAGGAATCCGTTGCAACATTTGGTAATGGTACAAAAACAGAGAAAGGGAGATTTTGGTAAGAAAATCTGCGTATAATCCACAAGGTGGCTCATATACACTGAGCAAAAATACATGCCTACGCTCGGCCATTCAGTCCACGGAAAAACAGACGTGATGCAATCTTTCCGTCATATCCATGACAAGTCCACTGAAAAAGTGTCCACGTAGTCCCAACGCAAGTCCATTCGTTTGGTCACAGGACACCCCACACCTCCTCAAAGGCAGAGCACATCTTGGCACAGGTAAGCGCCGCAGAGAGCGGGTAGTTACTGATTGACACCGTCTTTTCTGTGTAGTCCACATTCACCTAAAAAAAACAAAAAAAACAGAAAAGATCAGTCACCAACACTGCACGTTAAAGTAATGCAGTGAATGAGTTGCCATGTAAAATGTAAAGCATTTTTCTCACCGCTCCATGTGCAAATGCTCCAATCACCACTGCAGCTGGTCCCTCTGGCACCACAGTCCGGGGACAGACGGCCTCTCCCGAAGAGAAGGAGGTGCTGATGCGAGGGCATCCGGGAGGCAGGTGGTCGGACACCGGGTTTTTAATCATCCTCAGAAGCTTCTGTGGACCATCGGCAGCTCTGACACTCAGCTTGTGCAGCAGCTGAACTGAGATGACAGAAGCAACAAACGGGTGAGAAACTATGACACAAATGTCTAAGACTTGACTGCCTACACATCAAAAATATGTGCTTCATACACAATAAAGACACAACTGAGGTGGTATTTTACCCATAAGGCCACAGAAGCGGGGGAAGGTCCTCGGTATACGGGTCTGTGGGTTGATCTCGATTAAGGCGTTTTTCTCTGTGTGGACGTAAACCTGCAGCAGGCCTGCACGATTCAGGGGACTGTCCATCAACATCAGCAGACACTACACAATGATTCAGGAAATGTGTTATTAGTAAGAAACAAAAAGGAAAAAAGCATCGACTACATCTACTGCACACAAACAAGTCCAATGAATAGCTTGAATTTCAAGAAAACTGGAAAAATGTAAAACTTTTGACAGGTAGTGTACAAACATACATGAATCGATCATGTGATTACTAAACTAATCCTTAACTATGTGGATAAGTGTTTATTTTTTTTATAAATTAAAACAAGCTCCCTGATATTTCAGCTTCTTCAATGTAAACATTGTCTATTATTTCCCCCTTCGTTTAAGAAAGAAATCATTACAATTGTATATATTTCTCAACATTTTCTGGACCAAACAACTTCTATTGTTAGTTTGCCTGTATGAATATTTATACTAAGATATAGATTAATAACCTGTATAAAATATTTGACCAGCCGTTAAAGGCTGTTATGCTTCATAGATGAGTTTACAAATCAGTAATTACTAATCTGATGACTTAAATCCACCTGTACACAGTTGGACATATACTCATTTTGTACCAATAAAGCTGTACAATACAATTGTAATGTAATGGTTACACAATATCAAGTTGAGAATAATAAATACAATTAACCACACATTGCTCATTGTGTGTGTGTGTTATAACATAGTCACACAAGCATATAAGTATAATGTTATGGCTGAGATACTGTATAATGTGAATGGGAGATTTCACAGTTGAAACATTAAGCTGTCAGTGCTCTCTAGTGGCCAAACTGTGTAACAGAAATATTGTTTCTAAATTACTACAACATAGTTCACTATATGATATATTGCAATATAGTATGGCTCCAATCGACCTTTTCATGTCTGATATCAACACTGATATCACAACCTTAATTATCCGTTTATTATCAGCGAGTACCTGATGTGTGATGTCTGGTCTTATGTGTCCTGGATTTCTTCCACTTTTGACGATCATATTTTTGTGCTGATCACAGTTTAACAGCTCAAATGTTTTTCCAACCTAGAGAAAAAACAACAACAAAACACTCAATTCACTTGCTTCCACACACATAAATCAATAATTTTTCCTTTACTTTTTTCTTGGTCCGTACCTTATAGGGTTAATAATGGGATAATTATGACCAAATGTCTTATTATTACGGTTATAAAAAACACATTATATTCTATTACTGGCAGCTGTGCCTCAGTTAGACACTGTGTTTAATAGACGCTCAGGTCGTGGGTCATGTTTTCATTATAACATGATAATAAGTGGGGGGCCGCATGTTATCGATTGGGGGGCCGCCAGTTTGAGACCCCCGGAAGTACTTTAAAAGTCAACGTTATACATTTGTTTCTATTAATTTTCTATAAATTGTATAGAAACAAATGTATAAAGTTGACTTTAAAAGTACTTCCGTATATAACAGATATGGTGTTTTTCATTGGTTCCAGCAGCGATGACAACAACACAGTGAAAGCTTTACCTTGACGGTCTCTAACGACGCTCCCTCCAGAACAACCACCAGTCTCCTCTCTGCCATCCGCGCGTGGAGGCTGCGCATGTATTTCGCAGGTTTAGGTTCATATTCGTCCAAATGTTCGAGGCCACGCTTGTTCTCACCAGGTTCCGCCATGTTGCTTTCTATGAGACTGTCGCGGGCGGTGACGTCAGAGCAGACGTGCGCGTTCACGAGTGGATAGTAAAACTCACGAACGCTTTTATGTTTTTATTTTTTTGAGCCGCGCTGTACTGACGTGTGACATTGTTATTGTTTTTTTTATTGTAAACATAACGGTTCACTTGTGTAACAAGTGGTTAATTTATGTGACACTAGTTTATCTGTGGTCAAATTGTTTGACGCTGAATTTCACTGCCCTCCTTACAGAGGCGTTTAAGAATATCTACATCCGGTTTTCAAAATAAATAGATAGTCATGTCAGAATTTATGGAAAACATTGTTTTGTTTATCTTATCAAAGTTGAGAATTGTTTTCGATTAAAAAGGTGCAAATGTGGGACGTTTAAATTTAAATTTCTCTAAAACTTTACAGTAAAAATGTTTGATTTCCAGTTTTCTGATTACTGTCTCGAACGTTAGTCAGAATGGAGAATTCTCTTCATACAGGCCAATTATTATTATTATAAGGTCTCTGAAACGTATATAGCTATGAGAATTTGAATTGTTTTCCCCATTCAAAGATGTGCTTTCAGGTACAGTGCTCTTGGTGTTTTATTTTGTTGATAAATGTCTTACCAAATCAGCTTCTTCAGCTCATCGATGCTTCAGCTTCACGGAAGATCACGTGATAATCTCGAACGGACGCGAGTTCGTGAGATCCCGCGATAGAATGTGTGTATAAAGGAAACAACAACAACAACAACAACAACAACAGCTTCTTTCATTCTCCGACGTGGAAGAACTGTTGATCTGGTGTCATAAATGATTTAATGTTTCTCCACTTCAACAATCAGTCTCTCGTGGTACATTATGACTCTCAGAGACGCTCTGATTGACCTGGTATCACCGGTCACGACGTAATGTTGATGTGTGAAGTTGAAACAGGCTGTATGACCGGCGTATTGTGTTTTATTTTGAAAGGGGGGCGGAAATGTTTTACTTTGAGTCTGTGTCGGACTTCCTGCCTGAGATCCGGGGCGCGCGTGCACGTGTCACCACCATGACCGCGTCATCCGTGTGCGCCGGATGTTCCTCTACAACGTGCTGGAGGAAGATTCACGTGTGAACATTTTTGGTCTTCCACATTTGTAGCTAGAAGTTGGAACAAAAGTGACAGAGCAGTCGGTGAGTATGTGAAAGTTTGTCGCTGTGATTCAGTCAGGAAGCGAACACTGTGTGCGCGCGTTCATGTTCAAGCTCTGCGTAGCTTTTACTTAGTTATCAACACTGCGTGCGCTCAACTTAAAGTCCGTGTGTGAAAGCTTCGCTAATCGTGTCATTGCTGTTTAAATTTAACACGATGTGTTCAATGAATAACATCATTCAGTTTGGAAATGACTCACTGATATCGTTTAATAACATGTTTGTCAACAGCCATGTCCTGAGTTTAAACGACCCCCCCAAAAAACGTGTGCACATTAATCCTAACATTAGTCAGAGTAATAATCATATAGTAGTAATAATAATAAAAATTATAAGGCAGACAATTTGATAATAATCAGCAACATTTTGCTACATGAGAAATAGGTTTTTAATACAGGGTAATGTATGTACAAAAATTATCAATTTTAATACAATAAAAGATAGTCGGTGTTAAAATAAGTTATATTTATAATAATAACAATACTAATAACAATATTAATAAACGTAAAAAAGAGAGAGGCCTTTTTTTAGGGCCAACACCAAGCAGATGTTTTAGTGCCTTGTATTTAGATGCATTTATTTGCGAAGAACCTGGAAACTAATTTGCAAAGTTCAGATCAGGGGATTTTACAAGGTGTTTAAAGTGTGAAAATATTTGTTGGCAGGTGGATCTAAGACTGACGGGTAACTGACACAACAGTGATGTTTGGCAGTTTTGTCCATAAACCAAAATCGTTCCATTTTAAGGATTTCTTTGTTATATGGAGCAAAGAAACCAAAAGTATTCACAATTAAGAAGCTAACAAGCACAACATGATTAATCGATTGTCAAAATTGTTGGCAATTCATTTAGTAATCAATTATTAATCGATCTTGCCCTATGTCAGCTGGGACTATTACCAGAACCTCCGCAAATCTCAGGTGGAGAATAAAGCGGTAGATGAACGAATGATTAACAATCGATTTATCGCTGCAGACGTTGACATGGTGATTATTCAAATGACAAACTTGATCAAATTCTATAAAGAGAGCCTGGTTCACAGCCCATTTACAATTGTCTTACATTCACCAGCGTTTATCTCCCATGCAGATGAGATCTGTCACATCAGTACTTGGTCTAAAGAGGATACGTCTCTGCTCATTCACTCTCATTCTGCACAGACCGTCAATGGTTTCTTGCCATCTTCTGTATTGCAGGTTACCTGTGTGTAGCTCACCTTGGAGTCATGGGTCGGAAGTTAGATCCCACCAACAAGGTGAAAAGAGGGCCTGGAAAAAAATCCAAGAAACAACAGGGAGCAGAGACTGAGTTGGCCAAGTTTATAACTGATGGTGACTATGGTGTCCTTACTGTCTATCTATCCTAAAACACATCATGTCTTCACTGTGGAAATGTTAGCAAAACACCATCTAGGCTTGTTCACTAAGATGGTCTGTTGTTTTTTTTCTTAGAAGAGGAAACTGGACCTAAACGTATGTCAAGCAGATCCAGGAAAAGGTAAAAATATTGACTGAATATATACATCACACTTTTTTGCAAGTAGCTTATTCGTATTGTTTTGTTTTCAGAGCTGCAAAGAGAGTCCAGAATGTGAAAACGCCTCAAAATGTTGCAGAGAAAAAGCCCAAGAAAGGTAAACACGTCATTATCTGTTAATGTGGTTGTGATGTGTTGCAGCGTCAAGAGTGTGTGTAAATAAACCCAGAGCTCCTCAATGTTTGCTTTAAAGCTGCATTATGTAATAAATGATAAAATCCTCCTAATATGTCACAGAGACTCAGGAATAATGTTCATATAACAAACTGAACTCACCAACAACAACAGTACAGACAAAATATTTGCATTAAAAAAAAGATTTTGCAGACTGCAAATCATGTTTATGTTTTGAAATCATGTTTTGGCATGTGGCGCCATCTACCGCCGTCTACCAATCATTGCAGTCATTAGAGTCTCAGCTGCCGAGCAACCACGGGTTGCCAGTTACGTCACAAAACGAAACCTAAAAGACCTCTGTGTTTTGAATTTGAATGTAGTAACTGTTTTTGGATACATTCTTACATATGGCACCTTTAACTGTTCCCCATAACACTAATAATTTTATAGACGAGAAGATGTGGCTCTATATTCTGTAGATGTCAGAGTATCAGTATTATTCAGAGTGTAATGCAGTGCAGTGCAGGACATAGTGAAATAATACAGCAACAATTTTGGCAAAACATTATTGATTATCTCCGGAAACTTGATAATTTTTGGATTGTGTTTGGAAAAGAAATAAATGTAAAAAATGTTATTGTTTCTTTCTTGCTGAAGGATTCACTGACGAGAACAGTAAATGGTTGACACCTGCAAAGAAGAACCTCAAAGGCGATGAAGCTGAGAGTGAGGACGACAGTGATGAACACTGGGAGGAAGATGAGGAGGAGGAAGACGTGGAGGAGCAGCCAAAGAAGAAAGGAGGAAAAGATCTGGAAAAGAAGGTTGCAAAATCAGAAGTGAAACAAGTAGAGGATGAGGAGGAAGATGAAGAGGAGGAGGATGAGGGCGATGAGGAGGACGACGATGACGAAGAAATGGTTGACGATTACGGCACACTTGATGACGGCAGTGGAGAGGAAGCCGCAGAAGATGAAGAAAGTGACGGAGAAGAAGTATGTGAAACTACCAGCAGATTGTTTAACAAAAAAAAATATTTATACCGGAAAAAACTGCACATTTTGAAAATGTTGAAGGGTTTGAATGTGGTTAATACATAGTTTTTATATCATTATTGTGATTGAATGACTACTTATCTTGTTTTTTATTTCATATTTAGCTCCTTCCTATCGAGCGTGCAGCAAAGAAAGAGAAGAAGCTGAAAAAAAGCATGGGTCTTGAGAGTGATGATGATGATGATGATGACGATGAGGAAGAAGATGATGATGAGAAAGAGGAAAAGAAATCTGATGGTGACATGGACGAGGAAGACACAGTACAAGCCAACATTGATGAAATGGATATATTTAGGTTACCTGGGGCAGAGGAGAGTGAGAAAGAGGGTGAGTCATTTCTTCTATTATTCCAGTCAGATTTCTGTGTTGAAGCACATTTACAATAAACATTTTGTCATTTATTTCTTCTCTTCTGCATTTTTAAGGCGTCCTGTCTGTGGACCTGAAGTCAATTTATCAAAGGATAAAGGATAACGTCGATGTGCTCTGTAACTTCTCCAAAAAGAGGGAGGAGGGGAAAGACAGATCAGATTACATCACTCTCCTGAAGAAAGATCTCAGCACCTATTACAGCTACAACAACTTCCTCATTGACAAATTAATAGACCTCTTCCCGCTATCAGAGGTGTGTGTGTGTGTGTGTGTGTGTGTGTGTGTGTTCTCATTCACCTGTGGTACAGAACAGAACTAAATTTTTCATTTGAAATGTATAATAAACAGCTTAATATAATCTTTTTTCTTTATTTTTCACCAACAGCTGGTTGATTTCCTCGAGGCCAATGAAATCCAGAGACCTGTCACAATTCGGACCAACACACTGAAAACGAGGAGGAGGGATCTTGCACAGGTTAGTGATGCTTTATATTTCACAAACTGAACACTATGTTTGATTGATGCAGAAATAACCAATTAAAGGTGCATTATGTAATAAATCTAAATCAACTGATCATAAAATCCTCCTAATATGTCACAGAGACTCAGGAATAATGTTCATATAACAAACTGAACTCACCAACAACAACAGTACAGGAAAAATATTCGCATTAAAAAAAGATTGCAAATCATGTTTATGTTTTGAAATCATGTTTTGGCATGTGGCGCCACCTACCGCCATCTACCAATCATTGCAGTCAGCAGAGTCTCAGCTGCTGAGCAACCATGGGTTGCCAGTCGGTATTTTGAATTTGAATGTAGTAACTGTTTTTGGCCACATTCCTACATATGGCACCTTTAATGTTTTGGCAGAAGTCCTCATTGAGTCACTTGGTTGTTGTCAAATACTGTTAAATGCTGCCTCACACACTGAACGTTGGTCTGTATGTTTTCTTGTGAAGGCCCTGATCAACAGAGGGGTGAACCTTGATCCACTGGGGAAATGGTCTAAAGTGGGTTTGGTGATCTATGACTCTTCAGTACCTGTTGGTGAGTTTCACTACATCCACGTCAAAGATCAGACCGAAGCAAAGTTAACACGGCCACACAACTTTCAGAGTCCAAGGATCATTGTCCCTCCCACATATGTTAATACTTTTTTTTATAAAAAATATGTCTGGTGAAAACCTGTGGCCTTTGTTTGGTTCAGTCCTGTCTCTTGCACTACACAATATTACACACGGATGAGTATGTCTTGTCACAGATATGTCTGGTTATGAAAACCCATGTAAGAAGTGACATGTGATGTGTTTTCTCTGATTAACCACTGATAAAAAAAAAACCGTATGAAAACGATATCAGGAATGATCAAAGCTGGGCTTGATTTAGTTTCTTGGTTCACCAGTGGACTGCTCAACTTCTATTATAGTAGTTCTATGTGAGCTGGTATTGCCATTTTATCTCTGATTGGCTGTGATGGCTTAAGTCAATCTTAAGCCATCGTCGGATCAAATTTTTAGGATTCTGAAAAATCCGATTGTGGTCAGCAACACAACAGACGTGGTCGGTGGGTCTTAGCGAACCGTGTTATTGAATGTGTCGCAATCATTAGCTGTGACTTTCCGAAACTCATTGGAAGCAGATAATCTGGCTATGACTCTCGGCTCTTCTTATTGGTATTATTGGAGAAAATCTCAGACCAATTGTAGCCTCAAAAGATTGAAGTGTAATCTTTGTTATATTTAAACAGGTGCGACTCCAGAATATCTCTCTGGTCAGTACATGCTGCAAGGCGCGTCCAGTTTCCTGCCCGTCATGGCACTTTCTCCACAGGAGGGAGAGTTGGTGTTGGACATGAGCTCGGCTCCAGGAGGCAAAACCACTTATATTGGTAAGTGCCATTTGTGTTATGGACAACTACTATAACTGTGGAGTTCTTTGAAATGTTTTGAATTACTTTACTACTTACTCTATTTAAAGATAAATGTGAATGTTCTGCCTTTAGCTCAGCTGATGAGAAACACCGGGATTATCGTTGCAAATGATGCTAACGCTGACAGACTGAAGAGTGTGGTCGGAAACATCCATCGTCTCGGCGTCACCAACACTGTGATCTGTAACTACGATGGCAGGCAGTTCCCAAAGGTAACATCCACACGACCATTATCTCTGGTGTAAACGTGTACTTCAGAGTTTTATAGTTAACTTTCTTGTTTGAAACGTTGCACACACACTAGGTAATGGGCGGGTTTGACAGAGTACTGCTCGACGCTCCATGCTCAGGCACGGGTGTCATTGCTAAAGATCCAGCGGTGAAGACGAGCAAGGTAAACCACTCTTTACACATACACCCATATAGATAGATAACTTCCAGTATCGGATCATGTTTAATGCTGTGTTCCTGTGATCCTTCTGCTTCCTGATAGGACGAGGCAGACATAATGCGCTCTGCACACCTGCAGAAGGAGCTGATTCTGTCTGCTATCGACTCCGTCAATGCTGAGTCAGCCACAGGAGGATATCTGATCTACTGTACATGTTCTATAATGGTAAGTGTAAATTGGTTTTCTGCCATGTGCACTGCATTTATCCGAGTGTGGTGTGGATTATGTTGGAGAAAGTCTTGGATAACGATCATAACATATTCCACCAGGTGGAGGAGAATGAATGGGTGGTGGACTATGCGTTAAAGAAAAGGAACGTCAAATTAGTTCCCACGGGACTTGACTTTGGCAAAGAAGGTTTCACCAGGTAAATAAAATAACCTCAGTGTTTGTTCTCATCTCAAGTATTTCATTGCAAATACTTTGATCATCAAGCCTACATTTATTATTTCATTCTTGTAGGTTCAAAGAACGCAGATTCCACCCTTCTCTGCGACTCTCCCGGAGATTTTATCCTCATTCCCACAATATGGATGGATTTTTTGTGGCCAAACTGAAGAAGTTCTCCAACGTTATCCCAACAGCTCCATCAGGGAAAGGTAATGACTGTAAAATGACTAGAGAACAGCTTTATTAAGTAAAGCTGCAGTTAGAGCTGCAACTAACGATTATTTTCGTAATCGATTTATCTGTCGATTATTTTCTCGATGAATCGGTTGGTCCATAAAATGTCAGAAAAAACATGGATCAGTGTTTGTCAAACCTGGAAATGACGATGTTCTTTGTCCACAAACCAAAATGATTCAGTTTTAATGATTTCTTTGTTATGTGGAGCAAAGACTAAGAAAATATTCACATTTAAGAAGCTAAAACAATCAGAAATCTTGTTTTAATCATGAAAAAAGCTTCAAACCGATGAATCGATTATCAAAATAGTTGGCGATTAATTTAGTAATCGATTAATAATGGATTCATCGATTAATCGTTTCAGCTCTAGCTACAGTACTGTCTACAGCAGCAGGGGTGGGAGGGAGCAAGAATTGTTTATAATGTCCAGTGTTTTGAGCTGTTGAATTCACCAGAATTAATTTTTCTTTGGCGCTTCTGCATTTTCAGTCATACTTGTGCAGTGTCTTGACAAAAACTATCTCAAAATAACAAATTAACTGGAGCTGATGGGCTTAATCGGCATTGTTTGAACTGTTGACAATGTCGTAAATGTGTTTGTATTTAAAAGTTGCACACTACAGATTTAAGCAACAATCTTATTAACTAACATCATATTTCTGTTACTAATGTAGAAGAAGAGACTACAGAGGCTCCTGAGGTGATTGAAGTTACAGAACCTCCTCAGGTGAAACCGTCCAAGGGTGGCAAGACCAACAAGACCGTCCCCAGTCAGGCAGGTGACTCAAAGGAGAAAGCCCAAGCCAATGGAACAGCCGGCAAGAAAAAAGTCAACATGGAGTCGAAACGCAAAAATGCCTCGCCTGCTGGACCAAAGAAAGCAAAGGTGGCCAAGCTGGATAAAGAGACTGTGAAAGGGCCAGGGGCTAAGAAGCCCACAAAGAAGACGGCAGACGATCCCACAGCAACAAAGGCCAACAAACAGGGAGGGAAGAAAGTTGAGAAAAAGCCCGCTTTAAAAGTGAAATCAGGCAGTGAGAAAAAGAACAGAATGGGAAAGAATAAATTCAAAAAACTGAAGAAAATGTTGGAAAAACTTGACCAAGATGTGTGACATTGTACACAGTATGTTAAAAATGCACCAGGTAATGTAAGAGATTTGTAGAGCTCCGTCACAGATTTACTTCCCTGTGCTCTGTTGCCTTGTCTGCACAGTATGAAACATGTACAGATGGTTTGGTCTGGGCAGTGTTGTGCTCATTCAAGTTTAGTCCTTTTTTTTTATTTGTATTAATTGTGTTTCGTGATTAAGTTGCAGAGTGGAACCACTTCCAGAAATCTGTGAGACATAATAAATTTTAACATATTTTCCTCATCATCATCATTTTCTTCATCATTATGATTGTTTATCAGCATGGGTTTTACTTGTCTGTTAGGTTCATCTAAATTGCGGTTTCTCAATCTTTTTAAGGGGCCAGGGATATGTTACAAGAGCTCTGAACACCTAACCAGAATATTCCTACTTCAATTTGTGCTACTGGGTACAGTTAAATAATGTAATATGGTCTTTTTCCATGTCATTAATTCTCACTGTTCCAATACTACACAAGAGAGCAATCATCCTGTGTCATCAATGAAATAGAATACCAGTGAAGATCTCCTTCCATGCCTGTATACAGTGCATAGCTGTTAGTTATTATTATCTCTGTGTAAATTTGAGAAGTAATTCATTAATTAATAACCTATTATCTTATATATATATATCACATTTTAATCAATTTTATTGATATTTAAATGAACTACATATTTGTGTATATATATATAAATCACATTTTAATCCATTTTATTGGTATTTAAATGGATAGTGCCACACAGTTTTGCAGGAGTAAATTCAGTGGGACCCTCCAGTTACGTTGGTCCATTCCGGACAGGAAGCTGTGGTGTTTACATTTTCCAAGATGGCGGCGGGGATGTATTTGGAGCATTACTTGGACAGTAAGCTGTTAAACGTGATTTAAACATGTTTCGCAAACATCTCTACGTCATTAGCTCCTTTACGTGTTGTGTTCTGTCTCGTGTTATAGCTAATAGTCTGTCCAGCAGTGTGAGAAAGGACGCTGCAACTGTTTCCTTACGGTCGGCGGTTTTAGGCTCAGTCTAATTGCTGAAATAAGCGTCGCACTGTAGCGATGAAAGGGTAGATTCGTCACACTCACTCACTGTTTAATATGTAATTAGTTTACATTAACGTCTCGGTGAAAATGAGCTGTATCTGTATCTCTACTTTACTGCCATTACCAATTTGGGAAAGCTAATTTAGTCGCTATTTTAATAGTGAGCTGGTCATCACTCCACACTCTAGAATAAGCTAGCTATCCTGCTTTCCTGATCATTTCCTCTCGATCTCACTGAAAACGGGATAAAACTCTCTGTTTCTTTTTTCCACCAGGTATTGAAAACCTGCCTTTCGAGCTGCAGAGAAACTTCAATCTGATGAGAGATTTAGATCAACGCACAGAAGGTGAGACAAAGAAATCAGAAATAAAACAGCAGCAAACAACTAATATGTGCCTCATTTAGTAAGAGAACCATGTTAAACTCTGGCTAAAAAAAAACATTATGTTTTTGGTTTCTGAGGAAGATTCCATTTGTTGGCCACACGCTTATCATTCATGCTTATTTTTGGACTTTTCATACCTTTTAATCTTTATGTGAAATACTAGATGAGATCATCTTATTGGACATCTAAAATCTTTCCAATAAAACAGTTGTTTGATTGATCTTCTTAAATGAATTCCACAGTAGTGCCATATCATTGTGATGAAGGATGATAAGTAAACATTACTTCATTGCAAAGTTCTGGTGTCTGCAGTACTGAAAATATTGATCTGAGAATAAGGAGACATACTGTATGCAACCAGAAAATTACTTTGGTAGAAGTTAAAGTCGCTCATTGGAGTACTATTGAGTTTAAAATATATCATATTTACTTGAGTATGAAAATTTCAGTGCACGCAAGTAGTGAGGTCCAAGTTAATGTGTGAATTCTGATAGTATTTCATGACCTTAAACATGGAGCATGGAGGTAAAAGAAATGGTCTTCAAAGCCTGAAGGATTTAAAATAAATCAATAAATAAAAATACATTTTTACCACTACCAGAGAACCTAGTGGTTGCTATATCTGAAATGCCAAGGTTTGATGGGAAATGTTTCTGTGGTTATGCCTTTTTGCGTTTGCTCAGGGTTAACCAGTGACTTCAGTCTAGCTTCCCCAATCTTGATTGTCTGTCCCAACCATAGGTCAGTGGTCCCAGCTTCATCAGGCTAACACATACTTCTTAAAAGTAACAGTGTAACAAAGGTGCATGTGGAAAATGTATTGGAATAAAAGTAAGCAATTTATTTAAGGAATGCAGTTGAGTAAAATATAGAAATATAATAGTATATTTGTTTAATACTATATACAGTGTGTGTGTGTGTGTACTAACTAAACAAAATTCAGTATATCGCCTAATGAGTTATGAATAATGATAAACAATGAAAAATAATACACTTAATACGCCGTTAACCATTTATCCTTGATTTACTTGTATTTTTACAGACGTAAATAAAATAATTGTGTGTGTTTGTTAAACTAGAAGGGAAATAAGCACATATCACCACTGTATTTGTTTTCTGTGTATGTAAAGATTGATATCACACTTGTTGTTTTACAATTTTTACTCTTTGTCTCTTTTTCTCAGATCTAAAAGGACAGATAGACTCTCTGGCTAAAGAATACACAGCCAATGCTCGGACTCTTTCCTCTGAACAAAAGCTGTCAATACTGAGGCAGATTCAACAGTCTTACAGCAAATGCAAAGAGTTTGGAGATGATAAGGTTCAACTGGCCATGCAGACCTATGAAATGGTTAGTATGTTATCTATAACCATATATGTTTTTTTTATTAACATTTGTTAAAAGTATTAGTAGAAAGACAGTATATAGCCTTACAGTGCTGACATTTTTTTTTCTTTATTTTGTCCAGGTTGACAAGCACATTAGACGTCTTGACACAGACCTTGCACGTTTTGAGGCTGACTTGAAGGAAAAGCAGATTGAGAGCACAGACTATGATTCCACCTCCAGTAAGGGGAAAAAAGGTGTGTTTCCATAATGTTCCTGTAGTGACATGGGAAACTTTGGGAATCCATTCTTAGTTATAATTGTCACTTGTGGTTGTGTTGTTTTCAGGAGATTCCAGACAGAAGGAAAAGAAGACAGCTAAAACGAGGTCTAAAGTGAAGAGTTCAGATGAAGATGGTAGTCCCAAAAGTGCACAGAAGAAAGTCAAACTTCTTCAGCCGTACGTTTTGTTTACTTTTCAGGTTTGCAGTTAAAAATAATTCCTAGTTTGTTTATGAATGCACACTCATTTGAATATGTTTGGTCCATCCCCAGAGGAGAATTCAACAACCCTTCAGCTAATTTTGGGAACGTACATCCATCGGATGTGCTGGACATGCCAGTGGACCCCAACGAACCTACATACTGTCTGTGTCATCAGGTTTCCTACGGCGAGATGATCGGCTGTGACAACACTGATGTGAGTTTAGTTTTGTGTTGTAGTCGAGACTTGCATGTGCGACTGCCATTGCTTGTTGCAATTTTAAATAAGAAATTCACAAAAATACATGCAAAGAAATTGTGTCATAAAATGAGAGGCAAAAATGTTTTATTATGTCATGGCAGTATTTAGAGACAATTATTATATTCTAGGTATCCTCAAAACAACATATTTATATTTGTACAAAATGTTATTGGGAAGTTCTTTAATATTTTTATATAATGCAAACTTATAATAAATAACACCCTGCCCATAGAAGACATCATTTTATTTTATTGCTGTATTAAATAACATAAACATTACGTATAATTCACATATCACGTAAAGGTCAGCATACTTTTATGGTACAGTCGTGACACTGGCAGGATAATTGCAATACATTTAAATCATAATAATGTTATTTATCAATACTTACTATACTATAGTTTAAAAGGATTGATATTCATTGTTCTGATAGTGTGAGTAATGTAATATAGCAAATGCTGTTTTGTCTCTATTCAGTGTTCCAAATGCAGGACAAGTAACAGTGTGTTATTTATTTTTTTTCTCTGTAGTGCTCTATTGAGTGGTTCCATTTTGCGTGTGTGGGCCTGACGACAAAACCAAGAGGAAAATGGTATGACAATGAGACTGAATCCACAATCCAAGCTGTAATGCAGTGTTTTATTTGAACTGTGCAGGAGAATAATAACATCTATATATGTTATGCAGGTATTGTCCAAGATGCTCCCAAGACAGAAAGAGAAAATGAAAAGCCTTGGTTTTCCTGGTGATGACCAAATGTGGACAGAGAACAGTTGGAAAATGAGAAGAATATTTCTTTTTAAGTTACTCAAACATTTGGTTTCTCATTTCTTAACGTTTGGTGCTTTTTCTTTTGGTTTATAATATGTAATTTGCCTTGGTCTGATGCAGTGTGTGAGGGAGCCAAGTGGTTACAATTATATTTAAATATTGAACTTTTTGTGTTAACAATTATTTCTTTTTTTGTTTTGTTTCTTTTGGTGCTCTTATGGTTTGTGTGTGGGGGATTTTTTTTTATACAGATAAATAGTGAACACTACAACTGACCCTAATGGTTTAACAGTTTACATTTCCATGATACTCTATACTGTATCTATGTATATGACCACAAACTTTAAGCATTTTCTCTAAAGGCACATTTGCCATGGGTATGTTTTTGCTTTGTTGTATGGTTACTTTCTCGTGCTTAGCCTTGGAACGGTTTTATTTTTTTAGTGTAATGAAGGCAAAAGAATATGACGACTAATGCTGCATCGTGACAGTGTTGGTCATCTGTGGTAGTGAGTTCAACCATTTCATTATAACATCTGATTGAGTGCTGTATAGAAAGTAAAACATTTTGTGAAAAGTATTTCTGTAGCTGAAACATTGGTACAGGACAGAGGGGTTGATTTTGTTGTCAATCATTTGAATACAGCTACTACCTCAAAAACTGCCTATGTGTACTTTGTTTTGTATTTCTGTCGTATAGTATCGAGGACGACGTTTTAAATGCGCCGCTACAACTTTGCTGCTGTTTGTTTGTTTGTTTGTTTTCCAGTGGGTGGCGCTGTTGTGCCACTCCTGGTAAACGCATGCGCTTTTAAATGACGTCAGAGGTCCGTCGCTTTGGCGCGATGTCGGAGCAAATTTAAATCTGAACGTTCAGTGGCGGTGAACGCAGAGCAGAGCAGGCTACACGGGCTACACGGCTGATACAGGCTGGCATTTACTAACGGGACTGTCGGCAACAGAGGTGAGAATTATCAATAATTTCGTTAAATGTGAGTTGAATGTTAACCGTAGCAGTCTCCCCCCCCCCCAACAAGTTACGTGAACACTCGGTATAGAGGTTTTCTATAATTAGCATTAGCGAGTTAGCCTGTGAACTTTACTTGCAATAGCCGCTAGCTTGTTAGCCTAGCTAGTACACAACAACAAAGCCATAGTAGTGTTTGGTTATTATGAAAAGTTGTTAAATTGTCGTGAAACATTACAGCTCGTGAATAGTTCTTGTTGTTCTGGAGTTGTTTTTCAGACACACTATTTAAGTATCGATGTGCTTGTTGTGGCCATTATTTAAAACTACGTGTTTGCCATTTTTTGTCGTCTGCTGTTCGTATATGGATCAAAATAACACGTCCATTTTAGTTTTCCACCATGTTTCCCGCTGTTGCTGGTAAAATCATGCTATGGTGTGTCTGAAGAACGTAGTTCTGAGAAAAAACTTATAACCAAATGTACAATATGTAGAATGCATGTTTTCCCAATCATACATTTAATCTTGATATTTTGTGTACCTTCCTTTTAAGAATGCCAATGAATATACTAATAATTTTCTTTGTGTTTCTTCTTGAAGCAGGGATGTCGTGGGATTTCTTTTTACCCGTGTGTTTAGGAGACCTGGTTAAGACTGGTGGAATCAACCAGTATGTTGTTCAGGATGTGGTATCCCCAAAACATCTGCCATCCAGTGTCAGTAGTAAGTATAAAGGTTGATTTATACATTTAGAATCTGTAAGTTGTTGGCTTTGGATCTTTTCATTGTGAAATATTTTCATTAAAGGTAATGGGACTTAAGATATTTCTTTCTTTCATATAGAATTTAAGGCTGCATTGCGTAACCAGGGGCCTCTCTGTATACTGGAACACTTTGATACGGGCTACAGTGTGCTGCGGTAAGTGTGGATCACATACAGCTTTGCTTTAGTGAATGCTAATAAAGATGTGTGTGAACTCGAATCAACTGTCTTTCCATTTTAGGCACTGTAACTCAGTGGAGCTGGGTGTTAAGGAGGATACTCTGGACTTACTAATACAAGGTTAAGCGTTTCTGTGTTTAAACTGACAGAAATTCAACCTTGATGTATTGATATTTTCTGAACATGTATTTTATGGTTTCTTTTCAGTGGTCAGTGGCCTTGCAGGAACCCTGCCAGCAGTGCTCAACACCACGTCCCTCTCAGCTGAAGAGCGCAAAGAGAAGCTTAATGCATTAAAAATGAGTGTCTTCCTGCTCTGCAAGCTCACAGAGACCCTCGAGAGTTACTCTTACTTAAGTAGGCAGAATTTTGTCACAGCACCTGGGAAGGTATGTTTAATAATCACACTGATAGCTAAGACCTGTTCACATGTATACCACTGCTTGCCTATGACAGCAAATTGATTGTCCACCTGCTACAAATGCCCATTGATGAGATCATGGCAAATGTAATGATCCTGTCACACCAGGAGATTGCAGTCTCTAGCCTGCTGTTAGATGGGTAATCTTGGTGGTGCAGTGGAGTTGTATTGCACTGCTGTAAGGGCCCACCCACAGTAATGTGTCACCTTCTACTTCTTCTGCCTCTCCCCAGAGCTGTGGGGTGGGCTAGATGGGAGATGACAAACAATGCATGCATGTTTGTTAATTTTTGTTTGTAAGTCATATGAATGTATGTGTATCAGCAGGCAAGAACTGCAGTCTCATTAGCTGGTGGCAGGTATGAACTAGTCTTTGGTAATCTGAGGGCATATATATATTGTACATTATTTTAAATATTTAATTGTTATCATAGGGATTTTCTAGTGTACAATTCATGAGGCTAAACTGAATAATCAAGTATTTATCTTTTACACAGGGTGGTAAAAAGGGTAAAGCTGGTGGAGAGGGTCTGCTGCAGTGGGATTCAGAGAGAGAGACAGTTCTGCAGGCTCTTATCCAGCTCCTCCAGCTGGATATCCGCTCCCTCTGGAACCTCTCCCTGGTGGAGGAAGAATTCGTCAGGTACTCTTTGCTATATGGGGAGCTCTCTGCAACAGTACAGTATCAGTCTTGGCTGTCTTTATTGTAGTTTCCCTCTTTCTCCTAGCATTTATGACAATATTCTAATTGAAATAATGAAAATAGCTTTATTTTCACTTCCATATCTAGTGAAAAAGTTGAAGGATTACTTACTCCAATGATGAGACCAAGGCGAATACGAGCTTACTGACTGGGAGCTGGGTTCTTCTTTGCCTTTACTGGCAGGTAATCTTGGTAGTGCAGAGGAGGATTTTTGCTCTGCTGTAAGGGCCTGCCTACAGTGAACTGGCTTTACCCAAACTATTCCTCAACAGTCATTGTGGATAATTGCTGGGATGATGCCGACAGTGTGCGTGCATGTTTAAAAAGGCAAGAAGTTAACCCTGCTCCCTTTACTGTTCAGTTAGCTGTGAGTTCTGTCTTTGGTAATCTGAGGGTAGATTCTTGGTTTAATGTACTATGAGAATGCTGTTATGTATCACACTTGGATATCATGTTGGATTTCACAATTGTGGAATAAATCAGTGTTCTGTTATCGATTTAATCAATTCTCTAAAACCCTTCTTCTAGCTTTTATGACAATATTCTAATTGACATTATGAAAATAGCTTTATTAATTAATATTTATTAATTTATTAAAAAGTTGAAGGATTACTTGGAGTAAACTTTCATCAGGCTGCAATGGGTAATTGATTGCCAAGTTGATAAAAAAAATATTTGCTCTGCATAACAATTAAAGTATCAAAACTTAATATATTTTCTTTGTGGACAAAACAAGACGCTTTTAGAACATTATCATTTTGATGTTTGGGGAACAGATCAACATTTACAGACCGTTGGTTAGTTGGAAACATAATCGGGTCTCAAACCCTTGTGTGCACCATGTTTAATTCCAAATTTATCACACCACAACAATGAATGCATTTTTGTCTTGTGCCATTGTTTCCAAAGCTGTGTGACCTGCTGTTGTTACAAACTACTTGAGAACCCAACCATCAGTCATGTCAAGAACAAACCCACCAGGGAAAGTATAATCCACTTACTGGGTGTGTTGATCAAGAAATACAATCACCTCCTTGGTAAGTCCCTCATAAGCATGCTTATCCTTTGAGTAAGATTTGTAATTGAGGGAAAATATAATTTTCTTCATTACAATTGAATTGTGTACTTTCTTTGAACTCCTACAGGTGCAAGTGTAAAGGTGATCCAGTTACTACAACACTTTGAGCATTTGGCATCTGTTTTTGCTCAGGCAGTGTCTGTGTGGAGCACAGAATATGGCGTCAGGACTATCATAGGAGAAGTGATAAGGTCAGATCATCTTGTTTATGTGCACGCTATGATAACTACATATTGATGTGGAAATATGAGTTTTGACATCAGAGAGTGTAGAAATTAATGTGTTTTTTTCCCCCCCCAACCTTCTTACAGGGAGATTGGTCAGAAGTCAGGCGAAGAGCTTGCTAGGGAGGGTTCTGGGGTCAAAGCCTTTGCTTCCTTCCTGTCAGAGCTTGGAGCCCTGGTCCCCGATTTAATGATCCCCACCATCAGCCTGCTCATTACTCATCTGGAAGGAGAGGTACTGCACACCTGAACACCGTTTTCCTACAAATTCTGAACTTTTGGGTTACCCATGATATTCTTTTGGTCATTCAGTGTGAAGGTGTTTGTCTTATTGTATTAGACTACACAGAGCTCTGCACATAGCTGTTCAATTCATAGATTATTTGGGCTATGTGAAGACACATTAAAAATAACTCTTTCTGTCATTGGAGTGCACTACTTTGTTCAGTCTTTCATGGTGTAACAGACCTCTGGTTAAAGTCCATATTTTTTAGGCAATGCAGTGACCTTTCAGAACCCGGTATTATTAGTAGTAGTAAAAGTAATTATTGTGCAGTGCTTGAGTGCCATGAGTAACACGTGGTGCTTCAAGGTTTTTTCTTGCTAGTTGTTGCCTATGCCTGTAAATGCTACTGTGACATTTCAAAATAACACTTCAGACTTTGATTTGTTTTACGGCAATGCGGCATGTAAGTGAAGAAGCCATTTGCACAGGAGCTGTTTTGACATGTTTTAGCATCACATTAATGATGGTGATGTACAGGTCAGGACAGTGACGGTGAACCAGCATGTGCCCCTGAATTAAGAACACTAAACTAAGCCATCATTCATTTAAATTACACACCTGGGATTTTTCTGACCTTGACCAGCCATAATGTCTGCTGTGAAAAGTGTCCTGACAGAATTTGTTTTAGTAAAATAAAACCCCAATTGAACTGTTTAGTTCTCATTTTATCCAATGATGAGACCAAGGCGAATACGAGCTTACTGACTGGGAGCTGGGTTCTTCTTTGCCTTTACTGGCAGGTAATCTTGGTAGTGCAGAGGAGGATTTTTGCTCTGCTGTAAGGGCCTGCCTACAGTGAACCGGCTTTACCCAAACTATTCCTCAACAGTCATTGTGGATAATTGCTGGGATGATGCCGACAGTGTGCGTGTACATGTTTAAAAAGGCAAGAAGTTAACCCTGCTCCCTTTGCTGTTCAGTTAGCTGTGAGTTCTGTCTTTGGTAATCTGAGGGTATATTCTTGCTTTGATGTTTCCACGAAAATGCTGTTATGCATCACACTTAGTCATGTAGGATTTCACAATTGTGGTATAAATCAGTGTTCTGCTGACATCAATTTGATCAATTCTCTAAAACCCTTCATTTGCCAGAGCCATACAATGCGTGTTGCAGTTTGTGAAGTGCTGGGAGAGATCCTCGTCCGTGTCCTGTGTGGCGACAGCCTCGATGAACCTAGTAAAGCTGACCGTGACCGATTCTTTGACATACTTCAGGAGCATCTGCATGACACGCACTCCCATGTCAGGGCACGTGTGTTGCAAGTGTACACACGAGTTGTCAACAGCAAGGTGTGTTCATTACACTTGTGTATAATTGTAAAAGCATTAAAGTTCCCATCTGGTAACAAAAACTGTCCTCTTGTGTTTAGGCACTGCCTTTGTGCAGGTATAGCGAGGTGATGGAGCTCGCTGTGGGGAGACTGATGGACAAATCTATAAATGCCGTGAAGAGTGCTATCCAGTTGTTGGCAGCTTTCATTGCACACAATCCATACAGCTGCAAGGTAAATCAATATGATTAAAAATTCAAGTATTGGACATTGTCACGTTTCACTGTCTCACAGGAATGTGTCTTTTTTTAGTTGAGCAGTGCAGATCTGAAGAAACCGCTGGAGAAAGAGACCACTAAATTCCGAGAGATGAAAGAGAAACTGGAGGGGAAAGCGCCAGGTGTGTACAAACTGTGTTAAAGTCATTTATCCATAGGTCAAACTGTCATTTTGCCCAATGATGAGACCAAGGCGAATACGAGCTCACTGACTGAGAGCTGGGTTCTTCTTTGCCTTGACTGGCAGGTAATCTTGGTAGTGCAGAGGAGGATTTCTGCTCTGCTGTAAGGGCCTGCCTACAGTGAACTAGCTTGACCCAAATTATTCCTCAACAGTCAGTGGGGCAATTCTTGGGATAGTGCTGACAGTGTGTGTGTGTGCGCGTGCATGTGTGTGCATTTATAAAAGGCAAGAAGTTCACCCTGCTCTCTTTGCTGTTCAGTTTGCTATGAGTTTCCTCTTTGGTAATCTGAGGGCCAAGTTCTGAAATCCACTTACACTGCAAACTTGGTCTATTATAACATATCAGCTTTTCAGTCAAGTTTGCATTTTGTGTTATTGAGCAAATTTTCATCCTTCTGGTATCCATTCTTGGCTCAGATGGAGAAGCAGATCAATTGGTTGTGATCTGCTTCTGCTAGTCATTTATGTTTCAAGCTGTCTGGTATTTCAGTTGCATACATTATTATCTTAAAGTGAAACACAACCTTGTCTTGTTAATAAAAGAAGAATTCAGTGGCAAACTTCCCGTTCTCTCCTGGCAGTGGCAGTGATTAAAGCATCTGAGCTTTGGGCGGCTATGGAACCTGAGCTGCGCAGCACAGTCAGAACGGAGCTGGAACCATCAAGTGAAACGGAGAAGGAGCAACAGGAAAATGAGGACAGCGGAGATGCTGAAGAAGAAAAAGAGGCAGAAGACGACAGGGCTACTGCAGTCATGGTTGCCCAGTATCTCCGTGTCAACAAGTACAGGTAAGTCAATGACCGTCGTTGATCTGGGTAAGAGGTGACTTAATAGAAGAATATTTTTCCCCATACTGTCAATTAATCATAAAATGGATTTACATTATTTTCTCTGTGCTCCAACTTTACAGGAATGCTGTGCGTCTTTGTGTAAAAGCTCACAGCTGCTTCCCTGAATCTGAGAGGTTTGCCTCTCTGTCCACTCTCACCTCTGATACTCTAATGGAAACACTGGCTCTTATTTTCAAAGGTAAAGGCGGCACTTTATCAGCTGCTCATGTAGAGTGCTCTCAACTGTTACCTTTTATTGAAGGCAAAAATGAAAACCTATAGGAATCAGTTCTTTTAGAGGAAGTTCATTTTACATTATCTTTCCATTTCATTTCATTAGTCAATAATTGTCTGAACCAAAGTGTATTTAAAGTGTAGAATACTGCTCAAACCAGCTGCGTCATCCTTAATTTATTTCATTACTTAAAAGGATTTGAGTTCAACACAGAACCTACACCAACACTTTGAAGCAGTTGGACTGCCACACTCCATTCAAGTCTCGTATGATTTCTTCTCAAGTCTTAACATTAAACTGCCTCTGATGTCCTCAGGCTCTGATGACGATGATGCCGCCGCTGAGCTCAGCCAGAATTTACCGCCTACCCCACAGAAAGAGGGGGAGAAAGAGGGAGAGGATGGGGAGCTGAAGAAGCAGGAGATGTTGGTGCAGTATCTGAAAGATACAGAGACTTTCGCGTTACAAGTGGAGAGAGCAATTTCTGTCATCAACACGATGCTCTATTTGAAAACTGCATCAGGTAGCAAGCAGTAAAGTCACTCAACCAAACTTGTTCATATAATAGGGCTGCACAATATATCGTAAATCTATCGTCATCCGAATATACATATGGCAAAAGATGGTTTGAACTGTGATAAATGTTTCCCACACATTCTGTCAACAGCGGCACTCTCCCACTGCGAGTGTCGAGTAGCGAACATTGTGCACCCTGCTTCACTTTTTAACTTTCACACTAATATCAACAGTATTTCCCCCACTATTCATTTGGAGCAGCACCGGTTTTATTTCAGTGTGTGTTCTCCATCACTACTCTGCTTTCTGTACCAGTTCTGTGTCTTGTGTGTAAGCACAAACACATGCAGAGTGGAGAGAAAGGTAACTATGAGTTAAATGGTTCTCAAAACATAAAAACCAGGCTGAAATATCAGTGCATGTGAATGCGACCAAGCAGTTATGAGCAGCTATACTGCACTGCTAAAAAATATATAAAATAAAGAGACAAGGCTCTTGTCTCTTTCACACACGTACACGTCTGTGTCAGTCCTCTTAACCCTCATCACTTCCGTTCACCCTGTTCTTCACTTAAAGAGCTTCTGCTACATCAACTTCCTGTATAAACCTTTTGCCCATGGCAATGAAAATACCTTGGAATACAATTAAAATGCATTATTGCTGTATGTATAATTCATGTTGTTTAATGCATTATGTAAAAAAATTAATTACTAGTAATATCGTCATGGCAATATTCAGCAACGATATTGCATGTTTTCCTAATATTGTGCAGCTCTATCATATAGTGTTTGAATTTATGCTGTAATGAGGTATTCTAATAGTCTAACAATGTTTTTTGTGTTTGTAGTGGTTCAGGAGGCTGTGCAGTTCTGTGTGACGGTGTGTGAGTTTGGTGTTGCCAACTCTGTCAGCGGAGTGAGGAAGATGTTGCCACTCGTCTGGTCAACTGACACTGCCATTAAAGATGCTGTTGTTCAGGCCTACAGGCGCCTTTTCCTGAACCCTCAGGGAGACAACGTCAGGTTTGTAAAACATACCTGACAGTATGGGAAAACCTAAAGCAAATGCATCATTTTCAGCCCTTAATGTGTTAACTTTTGCCTGTTATTGTATATTTTAGGTTCTACGTAATTCAGTTGCCACTATCGTCTAGATTCCTTTTAATGTCTAATGCATGCCATGTGTCAAATTATATGAATTTATACACAACTGAGAATCAAAATGAATGGTTAAAATTATTTTGTTATGTACTTGCAGACATTTATTTTGATGTTGATGTTTATATTAGGGTGAAAGCCCAGACTCTAGTGGATAGTCTTTCAGAGCTAATGGTGGATGCATCTCTGGGAACAATCCAATGTCTTGAGGAAATAGTGAGTAACTCTCACATGTGTCATTTCTCTTTTTGATGGTACATTTAAACAGTTGTCAAGTATATTTGAGAACATATTTGCAACAGCCATAAAATGCATACTGTATTTGTGCCTATTCAATTAAAATCTTCTCTAAAATCATCTCTGTAGGTACAGGAGTTCTTTGGCAGTGGCAGCAATCTCGAGTCCACTGTTGTGCAGGTCTTGTGGGAAAGGTTTACTGGGAAACGAGAGACTTCTGGTCTACACAGACGAGCAGCAGTGTTACTGCTGGGTATGGCTGCACGGTAAGACCCACATAACTTTGAATGAATGAATATTAAGAAATTAATGCAAATATTATGTATTTGCAATTTTGCATAGCGTTTATGTAGTCTTGGTGACTAAGCCAAACATCCATTCACTTACAGCACATTCATATTCAGGCAGAAAATTATTTCTATAATTAATTGTAATTATAATTATTTTAAAATCACTGATCAATTATCAAATTAGTTGGCAGTTGATTAAGTAGCTGATTAATAATTGCACTCTTATGCAGTTTTGTTTTTATTATGTTTTGTGGGGACTTCCGCTACAAGTAAAGCGACGCTGGATTTGTTCTCTCGTGTTTGTCTATACAGGCTCCCGTAGAAACATGGCGTCATGGCAATGCAGTAGCGGCCCGCGACCATGTTATTTTACATGACTTTTTGAAACACTACGAAATTAAACAAAGAATGTTATACAGCGACTAGACAATGCAGGAGCACATAATATGTATACAAAAGTGGATTTTGGGTCATCGTGAATATCCTCCATAGAACGCAAAAGTCTTTTTCTTATTTGATTCCCTTTTCCCCCTGGTCTCCAGTTTTGTGTGGCCAAAGGAGCTGATCATAGAACAAGGGAGAAACATTTCTTATGTGGACTCTGGTTATGTCATGTCTGCTAGGCCTTTCATTTATATCTTTTAATTAGTTTGACAAATTTTTGCTGGAAGAAGAAAATCCGTACTGCGACAATCTTCGTCACACCCATTCACTGCTATTGCTAATGTGGTCTTAATAGGCAGCCCAATGTGATCCATCCCTGCCCACACTTGTTTTGTGTTTAAACCAGGGTAAAGAACATGTTGCCAAATGTGAATCATTTAACTACCGTTTTACTCCTGGCATTTTGATTCGTTTAAAGGAAACTATGAAGTCCCATCACAGCTTGTGTTGACACACGTCTTTTTGTTTCTCACAGTGGAGAGGAGTAGGTGTGAACAACCAAAATAAGTATTTGTAAATGGAAACATAACAGTTGCTGTTTATAATTACAGTATGCTGTGGTTGAGAAAAATGAATTAATTTCTCAACAACAACTTGGGAAATTGTATATACAGTACATGTGGCTGACTGAAAGTATAAAGGGAGTACATTAATGCAATGTACATTAAAACAATATAGGCGTAATAATAATGTACACATACCTGTTGGGCAACTATTTTAAACTTCTTAACTAATCATGGCCCAAATCATGAAAGGCAACTAAACTGTATAGGAAAATATATCATGCATTTGCATATTGTGGTTGGAGATTGTACATTTTCAGCTAATTGGACTTTGTTCTTCAATCATAAGTAAAATTTACCAGAATTTCAGGTCTTTCTTAAACATTACCTTCTTCAGGTCTCTCTTTTAGTACAGGTGTTAGGTGGAATTTGAGATGGCAAATGTCATCATAAACTTTATTTCTTATTGTATATTAAAATAAATGGGACTGTTTAAACTATTGGTAAGAGAAAATCTTTTAAGTTCAGTGAAAGTGTTGAAAGTTGACCGTTTTTATGTCAAATCTACAATATTTCTCACCAGTCAAAGACATTTTCCTTTTGGTCCAGCCTCAGCTACTTGACATTCAGCAAATCCTCTCGTTAGTCAGACTACAAGCTCAGCCTCGTCTCCTCTTCATTGTAATCAAAGTCACGACCATAACTAGGCTCCTTGCCAGCGCATATCGCTGGAAAAAAAAATATATATATTTTTTTTTGTGTGTATGTGTTCCCCCTCAATCTACCTCAAAGAGTACCGCTACTGTAGGGAGAGAGCAAAGAGACTATCTGCAGTACACCCACACTGCTGCCTCTCCTCATCCAGCCAGCAACGTTCAGAACATATTAAGTCTTATGTGCTTCTCCTAACCCATCCTCCTACACGCATTATCTGGGCAGCAGCCTAGCACTGGCAAGGCCAGCACACAGCAGTCAGGGTGATACAGGGCACAGATGTTATTACTTCACTTTGCATAATCCTTTGATCATTATGGACTCTAACATTTTTTACAAACTTGATGCTGTTTTGTAAAATTGCCTGCTTTCTATGTATATTAATCCATCAGGGCAGAGAGGGAGGTGGTTCTCAGTAATCTGGACACTCTGTGCTCCGTCGCTCTTGGAGAAAAAGTCACTGAAGACTTCCTTCTGGCCAGAGACTCAGTAATAACCATCGGCAGCATCACTGACCATGTCAGGGTAAGAAAATGAAAAATTTCACTTTAAACAAAGGGCCAAGTTGACCTGACATCAGTGGGTCAATGTGACAAAATTTAATTTATATCCAAGGAATGTGTATGTTTCATCAACTTCTAAGAGGTTTCCTGAATTCAGTTTTGGGTTTTACACACCACTGCGCCTCCAAAATGTGTTTCTTTCCATTTCTGTTATTTAAGTTTAAGAATATTAAAAGATCTGAAACATAATTCATATCAATAGCCACAAAAATGTACTACTACTAGTTCTTATGGCATTAATCATGATATATATCCTATCGTAACAAAGAACCTCTAAATAAAACACTGTAATGCAAATTCAATATCATGCATTTCAATATTTCCACCACCAGCAATCCAAAGGTGCTCCATTCAGACTGCCCCAGGAGCATCAGCTCTTCAGCCGCCTCACCCAGGCCATTGCTGATGGTAAATGCAGATAAATGTGCACTGTAAGAATATTCCTAGTGTTTATGTACTTGTTGCCACTCGTGTCTTCTTGAATCTGTTGCTATTTATTCCAGGCGTGGTGATGGAAGACCCTTACTGGCAGAGCTTCATGGAACAGGCAGTTCGTCTCATCTACTTCCTGGCTGAGTCTCCTGATCAGCTGTGCACCCGGCTGCTCCAGCGCAGTGTTCGCCTCTTGTTGGATCAGATTGCTGAAGGTGGGGAAGTTAACAAAGATCCTGACCAAATGCAAGATGGATCTCAAGAGTCCAGTGAGCAAAGTGAACAAGGCGAGTTCCCTCGTGTCTCCTTCTAAATTGTATATTTGTAGTGTAATGTATAATTGGGCTAGGCATTTTCTCTTAATCACGTGTCTGCTTGTCTCTGTTTCCTGCAGTGAACAGTGTGTGTCTGGCCCAGCTGTTGGCTCTGTGTGGCTGTGTGGCCTTCTGGCAGGTGTCCCACCTTGAGCGCAGTGTGAGTGCTGAGCTGCGGAGGAGAAGAGGAGAGACTGAAGAGAGGGAGGAGAAAGGCCCATCCAGCAAAGCCAAGGTGAGGAGGCTGCAAAAAGTGGTACATCTCTATTCTGTCTTGTTAATGTTGCTTGGCAGTGCATTTGCCCAATAATAATCATTATGTATTAGAAAAACAAGAAAAAGATGAGCGATGGCTCATAATTGCTCAGCTCATAGGGGTGCAAGATTGTCACCCTAATTAGAATTAGAAACCTTTTCATTTTTTCTTCAACTAAATGAGGAAACGGTGGTTTACTTGCAATCTGATCATTGCAAGATTTACAATACAATGATATAATTGAGTGATACATCTTGCAAAAAGAGAAGTTTCCAGATTACTTACACCATGGAAATCTATCAGCAATGAAATCCAGTACAGCCAAGTCATTTTTGTTACTCGGAATACTAAAATGTCCATGTTGAGATTTGGGGCCAATTCCAATTATTATTAGGTTGTCAGTTAGTTATAAGATGATACTCATACAAATATTCAGCTGACAGTTACCACACACCACGGCTTATTGAAAAGTAAACCATAGCCAACGATCGCTTGTCCGCCCCGGCCGGCTATTGACAAAAGATCGTAAAATAAAAATAAATGTTACGCAACAATGACATCAGTAATCCATAATATGGGCCTAAACTAAGATAATACAATGGTTTTCATCATTTTTTTATATCTCTATTAACAAAGAAAGGTCAGAAACTCCGCTAAAAGCTCGTATAAACCATTCTTATGTTCACCAAACACAGTTAAAACACCGATGGAAACCAGCAGGAGCGGAAAAAACCTGTTCCAGCGCACACATGAAAAAGCGGCACCGAAGCGTCAGTGTGATTATGTAAACAGCGGAGAATTCACAGATTTTTATCACTCTACCAACAAGATTCACGGATCCAGCCCCAAAATAAGAGCAAAACAACGGACTTTCAAGAAATACAAGCAGAAATGTTGTCTTACCTTTGCTGTTTATCAAAACAATTTATTTCCATCGGAACAAAACTGCTTCTAATGAAGAACTACGCTTCCCAGCATGCTTTGGGGACAAATCCCAATCTGATTGATCATTACTTTGTATTTTTCAACAGTATTATTTTGTTACAGAAAAGATAGAAATCTTTGTTTTTTTATTTATGTTCAAATCTGTTCACGGTGTTCCAAAATACTGTTATTAAATGTTACATTAAGTTGCTATGTAAGTAAATGTTTAAATAAAATGTTTTTTGAAATTTAAAAAAAGTCGTGGAATGTATCAAATCGTGATACAAATCGAATCGTGAGTTTGTGTATTGTATATGCTAGTGTGTTAAGAGCAGTCTTCATATTTAAAATTGTAAAATAATTATTTTACAGTCATTCACCACAATCGCAGCATAACGGCACTCCTTCTTCTCAGCTGCTGGTATTGGTTATTAAGTAACCTGAACCAACAGTAGTTCCTAAATGAGATCTGTCCGTGATCATCCAAAGAAGAAATATTGGAGAAGAAAGTGGCTTATATAAAAAAAAAACATTGTTTTTCCAACAGCAAGCAGCCAATGAGAGTGCCATGGAGGAGGAGCTTGGGTTGATGGGTGCGTCTGCCGAAGATACAGAGGCTGAACTCATCAGAAAGATCTGCGAGACTGAATTACTTTCTGGTAATAAAACCTCTTGGCCTTTGCTTTACTCTCCCACATTAAGATGTATTTAAAGGGCCTGTACACACAAGAACCAGATGATGCAAATGTTTTGTATCGTTTCTGCTTTTTATTCTCCAATAACCGTTGTGGGTCCCAGAATGAAAAGATCTCAAAATGTCATCCTTGCATTTTTGTGTGTACAATCAATAGGCAACCTTGCTCTTGCCATCTTCCTCATTGTTTCTTAATATTATTGTGTTTTGAGATTGCTTGTTTTACTCGATGTTGATTCTCTTTCCATTAGTTCTCCTGGCATGGTTCAATCTGCCTCTCTTTCTGTGATTGTTCACATACTAATAATACACTGCCTGGCCCAAATGGCACTCATTTGCTGTGGCATTTTTTTCCGATAAGCTTCTACAATGTCACAAGATTTATTTCCATCCAGTGTTGCATTGATTTTTCACTAAGATCTTGTATTGATTGGAGAGTCAGACCACTGCGCAAAGCCTTCTCCAGCACATCCCAAATATTCTCAATGGGCTTATGGTCTGGACTCTGGTGGCCAGTCCATGTGAAATCATGGAAACTACTGAACAATTTGACCCCGATGAATCCTGGTCATCTTATGCCCGTGCTGTCAGGGAAGAAAACAAATCCATTGAATCTGGTCATTCAGGTAGTGGGCTGATCTCATTCTTTGGGCACATAATGTTGCTGAACCTAGACCTGACCATCTTCAGCAACCCCACATCATTACATGCTTCATGTTGTCTTTGTTTTTGGTGTATTTCTGTGGCAGTGTTACAGTGCAACATATACACCTGGCATATGAACTCGAGTGTTATGTCATTTTTAGGGTTTTGTGGAAAATGTTTTAAGAACGAAAAAAGAAAAAGATTGGGTCTGAGGCCTAAGCACCATCTCCTAGACATAGCTTTTGCTTGCACTGTATTTTCATATATATTTTTAACATCACCTCCTCACACTCCTTTTTCTCTTAGAGGAGAACTTGCTATGTGCATTTCTTCCCCTGTTGGTGAAAGTCTGCAGCTCCCCGGGGCGTTACTCCCACCCACAGCTCACCACTGCTGCCTGTCTGGCACTCTCTCAGTACATGATGATAAGGTAAACACACTGCCCTCATATCTGATTAAGCAGTTGGTTGGTCAATACTAAGTCATTTTACCATTTTAGTTTATTAAGTAAAATGCCAAAAGATTGACTGGTTCTATTTTGGAATGGGTGAATAATTGCTACATTTAGGAAATCTGTACATTTTTTAATGTTCTCTGACCTTTTTATGGGCCAATTGTTTCATTTAAATGTTGGGTTTTGTTTGCTCTTTGCCAGCCCATCTGTGTGTGAGGAGAACGTCCGTCTCATGTTCACTGTGCTGGAGCGCTCTTCTCTTCCAGTTGTTAGAGCTAATGCAGTAATTGCCCTTGGAGACCTTACTGTTCGTTTCCCAAACATTTTGGAGCCCTGGACACAGAATCTCTATGCCAGGTAATATAATTCAATTGATCCGTCCAGAATGTAGAATAACATTGTCCCAGTGGGGCTCATGTTTATTATTACCGTACACCAGCTGATGTTCTTTTAATTATGTGTACATTATCATAATATCCATAGATTGTGTTGTTTTTCTTTGCCCGAGCTGATGGAGGAGCTGAGTGGGTGGATTGTAAATGATGTTTAATCTCAGCCAACATTTCCCTTATGCTTGTACACTTGAGCCATCGACATCCAGAACCCACCACCACCACCGTCACCATGTCTGAACGTGTTGTTCTTTCAGCCAGAGAAGTGTTGACGCTGTCACAATGCTCCACTGAGCCACATGATGGAAAAAAGTTTGCGCTTTCCATCACGACTTTTTAATGGAGAGAAGCAAACTTTGCGATGATCTATGATGGTACAACCGATATCTTCCTTGTATCCTGACCTCTGCAGTTGCCATGGGAACTAGCCAGCGTTTCACGGCTTGTAGAAACCCTCCCTCTGGTGAACTGGGGAGGAGTCTTAGCCCGAACAAGACAAGGGCGCTTTTAGACAAGGAACAACTTAATTTCTAGTGTTACAAGCGGTGGACCAATGACTAGTGTGTGTCGTAATTACATAGAACGGTTGAATGAGCAGAAGGGAATAATTTTGTTTGAAGTCAAAGGTTTTGCAAGCGTTTATGCTTGTAGGTACACTTTCATTTTAATAACACTTAATGGTTTCCAATGTGTTTCTCCTGCACAAAGTTACACTAGTTCCCTATAGTTGAGGCAGAAGCTGACGTTTCTTTTGATGAAGTGCAGTTTTAATTGGAATGACTGATAATGCTCTCATTGAGGTGTTTAGGGTGTGTAAAACATTCTGTTCTTTTCATAATGTGTTGTTGCCCTCATAGTGTTCTTACCTGATAAGCATTTCAGACTGTTTCATAATTGTCTCCTGCTCACAAATACCTCACTTTTCTCAAGGCTGCTGTCCTGGAGCTTCCTGATAAGAGCATTAAAAATTAATTACCCTGTTCCTTACGGTTGTAAGCCAGTGCGGTGGTATATGATGTATGCCATGCACACGTGTCGGATCCTTTGCCAGGAGTCCTGCTCCCTGGCATACGTTAGAAATGGGTAATGAGTTTCTTTTGTTCTGTGGTTTTGGATGAGGCTAAATCTAAATTGTTGTCAGAATGCAATCAGATTGTCCTGCCACAGCCTGTCCACTGCCATTGTCTACAGCTGAGGCTAAGACAGTTATTTGGTTTCACTAATGTTGTGGCTAATTTTACTTTTGTAGAGAGCCTTTTTGTTTAGGATGGGGAAATGACAACAGCACCAGGCAGGATATTTTGCATCCACTCCTCAGGGATTTTTTTTTTTTTTACATATTTACAGATTGTATATAATGGAATGGATGTATTGGTCTGTCAGGCATTTACATTTGCAGATATGGCATTTGTGATCATCTTTTGTTTCCTCTCTAGTTTGTCCTCCATCTTAAAAAAAAAAAAAAAAGAATTAATAAAAAGCAGATTTTTTTTTTATATAAAAATGATGAATAGTCTTTGTTTTACTGACTTTTCTTCAAGGGCAACAAGAGGTTCCTGTGTGGTTTTGAGTGGAAAGGAATGTTTCCCTTTCAGAATGAAAGGCACTATACACATCAAATTTAATTAATAGATTTAATTCAAGATCAAACAAGAGTTTAACACTCAAACCGTTTTATTTTGGTTTGATCAAATACCTGTTGAAATGAATGTCCTTGCTGTCTAGTTGTGTACTGCTGATTAGCAAAGTTTAGCATGATGGAGACTGCAGTCTTTGTCTTGGCAACAAAGGAGAAGAAAATGATCTCGTCACTAAGTGAAAAGCCTCTTCTCCTCCAGGCTCAGTGATGAGATTCCATCAGTGAGGCAGACGGCTGTGACAGTACTTACCCAGCTGGTACTTAAGGATGTGCTCAAGGTCAAAGGACAAGTCAGCGAGGTGGCTGTGCTGCTAATTGACCCTGAGCCGCACATCACCAGCCTCGCACTGAACTTCTTCAATGAATTGGCTGCCAAGGTACACATGCGCACACACACACCCATCTAGAAGACTCACTGTAGGGTGAATAATTGGTAATGTTTTTTTTTAATTGTACTCGCTGGTGTCACCAATTAGGACAATGCCATCTATAACCTTCTACCAGACATCATCAGTCGCCTGTCTGATCCAGAGAGAGGCATGAGCTCGGATGACTTCAACACTATCATGAAGTGAGTGTTGCTTGGTGTCGGTGTCTTTTTGTGTGTGTTTGCTGTATTTGTCTATGCTGTGCAGGTTGATTCTCAGCAAACTGATTAGTTTGTTGATGCCATTTTATTTGCATCTGGTTTTTTTTTTAGGCAGCTGTTCTCCTACATTACCAGAGAAAGACAGACCGAGTCTCTGGTAGAGAAAATGTGTCAGCGCTTCAGGACTGCCAAGTGAGTATATTTGCCCCTCCCATTTCCCATCTTCACACCTGTGATCTGCATCTTTTGTTTTTCTTGTTTTTTTTTTGTTTTTTTTAAATCCCAATGTTTCCTGGCTCACATCTAAACTGCAGGGTATCATTTGTACAAGATGTGGGGGTGGATGAGCGGTAATTAGTGGTTGAGAAGAGATGGACAATTACAGAGAGTTCACAGTTGAGTTCACCTGTCACCTACAGTCTGACATTGCCCTTCTCACTCATTTTGTCATGGAAACTGTCTTTCCATGTATGTGAGGGATGTAGACAAACAACCGGCGCTCTCGGGGCTTCAGTCTGCCTCTGACTCATACTCCATCTGTACTCCAGCGCGCACAGGAAGGGCATTTTATATTATACAATGGCAAAGTGAATTTAGATACAAAAGCTTACTGGAAAATGAGATTTGTTCCGAATGCCAGAGCAAAGCCATGCTCATGAGTAATGAGCTAATGAGCTTTTTGTTGTGGATCTTGAATTCCTATGCACTTCACATAGTTTCAAATCTAGTTTAGTCCCTAATTCCAATGACTCTCATTGTACTTCTCTCCTCAGGACGGAGCGCCAGTGGTGCGACTTGGCCATGTCTCTGTCTCTGCTGTCTATGTGTGAGCGTGGCTTTAAGAGGCTGCAGGAGTGCTGGGAGTGTTACAGTGACAAGTTGACTGAACCCGGAGTTTACCAGCCTCTACTCTCCATCACTGCTAAGCTCCGCCGTGGGGCCAAACCCCAGTTTAAGGTACAATATACGAACGTATAAAGAATTGGAGTATTTTGCCATTATTATTATTTTTGTGCGTGTTCTTATCATGACTTATTTAACCAGGCCCAGGTCGATGAGTTCGAAAAGCGTCTGACTGCAGTTCACACACGTGGGCTGGAGAATGTAGAAAGCCCCGAGATGGACGAGGAATCCCAAAAAGAAGGACCGTCTGAGAAGACCGTCCTGCGAACACCTTTGCCCGCCCGGGGCCGTCAAAGGACCAAGAGAGGTCAGTACTCGCTGGCTTTGTCTTTGAAAAGGATTCTGCAAATTGTAAATGTGTGCATACAAGTAAATTAGGAGATTTAAATTGTGATTAAAATTAATAATTGCATCAAATCTACAACCTCTAACACAGGTCAAGCAAAGCCTTCAACATCCAGCCGTGGTGATGAGAGCTTTATGACTCCTCAAAAGTCTCGCAAGTCCAAGAAACCAGTGATCACCTTTAGTAGCGATGAAGAGGAGGACGAAGAGGGTAAGTGCAGCGGAAGAGTTTAACGTCTGAGTTTGTCTCTTTCTTTGTAATATTTTTAAAAATGTAATATAAATGACTACACAGAGGGATTAATGACATATCAATGAATTGGACTATATTCTGGATTTACTTGGTTTTAAAGGTAGATAAATAAAATGACGTGTTTGTCGGTTGATTAATATGTGTTAACATTTATTAAATTGGTATGTGTAGAATTTAAATTTCCATTCTTTTTGGAACATGTCTGTAAAAGTTTATATTGATTTTTACAGTCATGATCACTGTTTGGATCACTTGTTTGAACCAGATGAACATTTAAGACAGTTGTAACTCAGTTGCGTAAAAAAAAAAAAGATAACGGCACTAATTCAGGATCTGAGGAGGTTTCTGCTCAAGTTGCTTTTCTTTGACTATAGTTTTGATTCAATTTTAATCGTGCTTTAACCTATTACTGTTTTCCTATCAGATGCTGTAATGGCAGAGAGTGAGACGCCTAAAGTGACCACACCCATCGCCCGTTCATCCAGGAGAGCTCGCCTCAGAAACTGATTTTTGTTTTTGTTGTCTGTCTTATTTTTGTGTAACCTTTTAATCTTTTATCCAAATCCAATCCTTTTTATCCAATTTTTTTTTTTTTTTTTTAATTCTTTATTTTTTTAAATCTTGTATATTTTTAAGATACTGCTTTTAGGCATAAAACCGCAGTCATCTAACATATGTAATATGTAGAACTGAGACGTCTTTTTATAATAAACCTGTCTGTGGTTTTGAACTCTTTGGCTGTCTGTGTCAGTTGGAGCTGTCATTCACAGGCATTGCGCGGACGCTGACACCAGTAAATGTGTGAGCAGTTTGGGCATATGCTGGGTCATGTCGGGTAAATTTATGCCATCTTTACAAGCAGCTTTGAATGTCTTTGTATTATGTGTTTGGACAGCGGTGTTTAACGGGCTGTCGCAGCTTGCTCAGACAGTGTTACTACCCCACATGCTTCACCACTTACTTTTCCTGAATTTCATTTTTGTTTGGTCTTAACGGCGTTTTCTGATATCAGACTTTTACCAGAAGAGGAGAAATACCTCCCAAGTGCAGCTGTGTTTATTTCCAACTGTTCCCCCTCTTGTTCTGTCTGACACATTTGCTGTTGCCTAGTTGGCCACCTCTGTTCTCCTGTAATCAATCTCTTTTGTAGGTCTTTCTCTGTTCTCTGCCTGACACTTTTTTTTTTTCCTCCCATCTTCCTCCTACTCTCCACTGCCTGCTTTTCCTCCTCCAGCTCCTCACTTCATGGACATCCCATGCACAGTAGTTTAACCCCCTCCTCCATCCACTCCTCATCACTTATCTCGCCCACTTCCTCTCCCACACGTCCTCCGAAAAGATGAGAGGGGTGCGTTTCTGTATGTGATTGTTATGTTATGTAAAAACACTTTACCAACAACAGGCTAACGGTATGATTGCACTAGTAGTTGGGTTTTTATCGGAGTTTAAATGAGTTTAGTGGGTGCTAAGTGAACAGACTGTCTCTAATTTCCAACGTACATACCTGAATTTAAAGTGGCACGACGCATGTTGCCTACAGCATGTGTCTTAAATAAGAGGACACTGATTGAAGTGTGCGACAGGTGAACAATCGCTGCTCAGCCTCCGATGCACATTGGTAATTGCAGTGGTTTATTTACTTGAAATAATTGGAGGCTGCTGAACTTTGAGGTCTGTGTGTTGGATGGCACAGCTCCTGTGTGTATTGTAATTTTGGTGGCGGGGGGTACAGGGAGCAGATGGCACTGACAGACTGTAACTTACACAGCAGAGAGCGGGGAGGTCAGTGCATGCTGGGAAAGACCACACAGACAAAGGTTGAGAGAGAGAGAGAGAGAGGAAGGCTAACGTGCGCGAGGAGCATTGTTGCCACATGGCAAATGCATAATTCAGATTAGTTTGTGACACGAAACCATGTGAATCCAGCCAGGTCACTTCATAACTCATTTGCCCTCTGTGACAAAGCACTGGATCACCACTGCCCTCTGACCTTGATTTGTGCAGAGCTTCTGTGGCATCAGGATGGTGCACAGTGCACACAGTCACCTTGGCAATGACAATCACTCTCCAAGGCTATGACATCACTCCACAGAAAGATGTGGAGGAGGAGGAGGAGGAGGAGGAGGAGGAGAAGAAGGGTGGGGGGGAGGGGAGGGGGTCATGTCTTTCTCTACAAAAACCCTGCAGCATCCCAGTTTGAAGCCCCAACATCCAGCTTCTTTCCGAGAGGACGGACGAGAAAAAAGAAGTCATCCCTTCACTTCATCACAGAGCGAGGAGTGGGAGGAGTCAGGCGAGTGAGATAGTGATGCTCCAGGCAGGTGCCAACAAGTGAGAGACCGAGAGTGCGTGGGATGGAGAAGAGTCTGTGAGCGGCAGAAGACGCTCAGAGCCGTGACGGTAAAAAACCCGACAGGTGAGCGCTTTCAATTTTCCTTTTTTAGATTACGTCAAAACCAAAAGTAAGACTTGATTCCATAGTTTGTGCTGAGATTCTATTATTTTATTTTTTTTGTGAGAATTATTTCTCAAAGAAAATCAACACATTGATATTGGCTAAAAACATTATGCTGAATTGTTTTTAATATTTAAATTCCATAATCCATGCTGCATAAAATCTGCAGCATTCTAGTTTGACATTAATCTCATTACTAACACAATCAATCAATTTAGGTCTACAACGGTACAAAAAAAGTTTTTAAATGTTTTCATCATATAGGTTTGTTTGAGTCTCTTATGTGTAAATAATAATCTTTTATCCTCTCTGTATAAAGTTAGTTTTTTTTGTGTGACTACCTTATGATTGTCTGACTTGTTTTTTGTTTTTGTCAACACTATAATAGGTTTTTCTCTGACTTTTACTGTGTTTTGAAAAGATTCTTAAATGTTACCATTGTCTTGTGATATGCCAATTTTCATGATTTTAGGTCATTGAAATGTATATTTTTATATGTGGAAAATAATCAAATGAATAAGCACCACATTATTTATTTTAAAAAAAGTTAACATTTAACATGAATTTTGTTGTATAATCTTTATGAGGAAATGTTATCAGTGCAGTTTTCTCTCTCTGTGTATATTTATTCAGAATTGATTAAACTGCTTATGTTAAGACCATTTACATCATGTTTTTCGGTGCCTGTTGGAGATAGATTTTTCTCCACCTAATTTCAAATCTATTTGGGTTTTTTTTTGCAGCCAGTGTTTACAGTTTTCTGCACCGTCAGTCTCCTTATCTGCACTGCCATGCTGTGTCCTGTGCTGCTTTGTGCCACTCTGCTCCTCCTGACTCCTCTGGAGATCACGGAGTCTCGCGCTCTGCATCCTTCTCCTGATGCTGTGCAGGTAGGGAGGGATGGAGGGATGGAGGGAGGGATGGAGGATGGGAGGATGGGAGGGAGGGGGAGAAAAGGGACCAAAAGAATTGAATGAGAGGTAATCTGAGTGCATGAATGGAGGATTCAAAGAGAGCAGTCCAGAATGAAGAGGGAGGGAAGAGTAATGAAATGCAGCACTGATTGAATTATTCTTCCTCCTACACTTGCTGACAATTAAATTTCAATCTTTTATTTTATTTATTTTCCCTCTCTCTCTCTGCAGTTTATGGAGCAGTTTCTGGAACGTTACAATGACCTTTTGACCCTGGATGACCTGGAGAACCTGTTGAACAGTCCGGCAGAGGAGCAGTCCACCCTCTCCTCCTCTGGGCTCAAATCGGCCGAGTATCCCAAATGGGCTGACGCACAAACGCAGCAGGAAACCCCCTGGCTGCGTTTGCTCAAAGGCGCTCTGGCCAACCAGAAGCGAGCGGAACCCGACCGGTCACGGAGGGGCTGGAACCGGGGCTGCTTTGGGCTGAAACTGGATCGGATCGGGTCCATGAGTGGACTGGGCTGTTAGTGGAGGAGAGAGAGAGAGAGAGAGAGAGAGAGAAGTAAAGACTGATGACATCCTTCTTAGCAGTGGCGTGCACAGACATTTCAGGGGTCAAGGGCTTCACAGGAAACTGGTATCTAGAAAAACACAAATGCGATTTTGGGACATTATACATTTTAATTAAGGATTAAAGCTATGGGCTGCATTTAAAATAAATAAATAATATATATGTATGTATAAACATATATATATAAAAACATGTGTGTATATATAGATATATATATATATAGATATATATATATCTATATATATAGATATAGATATATATCTATATATATATAATAAATACAGGTGTCTTTCAAAGGGGACTCTTATTTGGTCAGAGGGCAAAGCAGCAGGTGCTTGAGCGCCACCTTGAGTTAATCTGTGCACGTCCATGCTTCTTAGATTATAATACAGAGCAACACACACACACAGGTGTTGAGCTGCAGTGAAGGATGGTTGTGTGTCTGTAGACTTCATGTAGTTTGGCGTAAGCTTTGCAGTGTCGCTGATGTGGTTTCACGCTGCGTTGGATCACATGCTTCACATATTGATGTGTTCTGTTTAGCAGAGCAGCTGTAGCCTGTTTAAAAAACCTTTATTCAGTGTTGATTAGAACATGTAATCAGTCATCTTTACTTGTTGGGCTTTGTTTCTTTAGTCAATGCTCTTTATGTATGTGTAGTGTTGCCTGTGTACAGTACATGTGAAGATGTGTAGACATTCTGTGGCCACAGGACTGTTTGAAATCCGGTGTAACGGACGTGGATTTCCATAAATGGTGGCACCTGCGATTCCTGCAGATTGTTTTCTATGTTTACTTATGATTTGCATGAATAAACGGATTTGTCATTTGCCATCCTGGTTAGTTTTTTCTTTAACCGCTTGTGCTTTACTGAATCTTGCAGTGACTCCTGGACAAAGTTCCCGTTCCTCTGCAGTCCTTCTGGAATATTTTTTGGGAAAAATATAATCCAACAGCAGCATGTATGTATGTATGTATGTATGTATGTGAAGCCTCTGCTCTGCTGCTGATGTCACAGTAACACTGCAGCCAAGAACCCGGGGCTAAATATCACACAAACACATTCTGGCTTTTTTGAGGCATAATCCTGTTTCTTATTTATAGATCACGCATACGTGAATATGACGAAACCGTACATGTGTAATGATGAAAAGGTTTGTTCATGGAGGCAGTGATTTACATTTTAATGTGAGGGACAAAAAGAACATGTTAGTTATGTTTCATTGGGTGAGTGGAGTTTAAAAAAACCAAAATAAAAACAGTTAGTCTTAGTGTTAATATATAATGAAAACGCTGTCCATGGTCCTGTAAATGCAGGACATTTGTGAATGGAAATATTGTTCAACGATGTTCTGTCAGACACAAAATGGTCGTAGATCTCGAACAAACAATTAGTTTCCGGTTTAGGATGAATTAAAACTCAAAGACCTCCATCTTGTTCGGTTCAAAAATCTTCGTACCTCTAAAATATTTGATCAGATGGCTCAGTCTCTGTCTTCTTCAATATTGTCTGGCATTTGCATTTTATTAAATGACTGATCATTATTTACATTTTTTTTTTAGTTTTTATTAATTCTGTTTAGCTTTTGTTTTACTTAAATATTTGAAAACGTATTCAGTGTTGTTTTCTCGCTCAACACCAGATGGCAGTCTAAGTCTATTCATGTTTATTTGTTTTGTTAACATATGGAAACGCTCCTAGACTATGTACTGATCATTAAATAGAGGACATATATATATATATATACATATGCGATGTAGCTGAAAACCACTCTATTTATTATTACTGTACCTTCTGTCATAATACAGAGTGTGCGTGTTCGTCTATTGAGTGTGTATATATATATATATATATCTACACATATATGTACATTTATATATATATATATATATATATATATATATATATATATATATATATATATATATATATATATATATATATATATATATATATATATATATATATATATATATATATATATATATATATATATATATATATATATATATATATATAGAGAGAGAGTTGGTTGAAGAACATGTGTTCTGTATATGCAGCAGCATTAACAGTACTGAGAGTATAATGTGGCCCAAGTGTAGAGTCTCCAGCCTCTAAACTTAGCCTGACCTTTACTTCCCCTCTTTGACCTTAAGCTGCAGCGCAGAGGCCAACGCTGGCATTCACTCACTCTGGGTTCAGTTAGTTCAGCTATGCTCAGACCATTGGACGGCAACCATAAAACACACCAGCACAGTCGGGCTTAGATACAGAGGGACGTGTCTGTCTGTCAGTGTACACATATATATTTATATATTTATTAATATATAAATATATATGTGCCATCACAATTTAAAAAAAAAAACGTTGGTGTATGCTGTACATTGGTGGTCAGCTGTGGAGAGGAGAAGCCACAACATGGATAAGGTTTCAGGAGTCACTTTTTTTTACAGCGATGAAGCTCAGTGTGATCACACTGAATGAATGAGACTCTGGTTTAAACTGCAGTGACACTGTATAACTATTACTTAGGTTCACAGTCAGCACAAGGCTCTAATTTTTCTTAATATTTTTCTAAATAAGTTTCTACAGCAGCTCAAATGCATAAACCATCATGACTCTCTCTCTGTTTGTCAGTAACGCGTCTTTCCATCATGGTACATTTTGGTTTGGTACAGTTACGAATGCTAAAGCCCTCGGTCAGGCTTGTGTTTCGACTGAGCACAGAACCTTTACTTGGGTACGTAGATACGTACAGAGGTCGGTTATTTTGGTGATAATGTAAACACAATGTCCTGAGTATGACGCTAAACTGCATCCAGGCCAGAGTGGGAAGGTCGTGCGTGGGAACGTTGCACCCCAACCTGAAACCTATGAAAAGCGCATTGACCGTTACTGATCACTCTGTGACTGGCGAGTGCGGTCGGTGCCACAAAACTGAGCGGGCCGTTGGGTTACCAGGGTTTTGGAACCTTGTACCCAGGTACAGATGGACGCAAGAGCAACATTGAGCTAGTAAAGCAAGACAGCTGCAAACGGCTCCAGGTTGGAGCGTGACTGAAAATACAAGGAGAAAATGTTCAGAAGCGAATTCTACTGCTCACGAGTTAAGGGGTGAAATCCTTTTGTCTCCACCCGCCCCCTGCTCTGCTGCTGCGTACACTACACACAAACGCTCCCTCAGTCAGGGCTGATAGTTTTGCTGGACAGAGCCTGTCTTTCGATGAAGAACGTAGCATGAAAGTAACGCTACATCATGTGTGTTCACAAAGACCAAACAGAAAGTTACAGAACTAAAATCACAAGAAGTTACGCACTGCAGCTTTAAACGGACATTCTCATCATTTAAAGGTGCATTATGTAATAAATCATAAAATTCTCCTAATATGTCACAGAGACTCAGGAATAATGTTCATATAACAAACTGAACTCACCAACAACAACAGTACAGACAAAATATTTGCATTAAAAAAAATATTTTGCAGACTGCAAATCATGTTTATGTTTTGACATCATGTGGCGCCACCTACCGCCGTCTACCAATCATTGCAGTCAGTAGAGTCTCAGCTGCCGAGCAACCACGGGTTGCCAGTTACGTCAGAAAACGAAACCTAAAAGACCTCGGTATTTTGAATTTGAATGTAGTAACTGTTTTTGGCCACATTCTTACATATGGCACCTTTAAATTCCATGTTTTATAACATCCTTTTTTAAAAATCTAAACAACTAAAAAAAGGGCGTCGGGAACCTTGTCACATTCTGTGTCCAGAATCATGAGTGACTTTGCAGATTCAGGTCTTGAAATATTATTATTATTAGTATTTAATTGACTAAATGAGCAATACTGTACAAAACTGTTAATAAACTTGTATTTCTTTTCCCAAAGGGATGGAGCAGCAGAGAAAGAGGAGTGAGCGTCTGAAAGTGAAGGGTCATGGTCTTTGGACATTAAATGTCAGAGTCAGAAGACAGAGATTTGATCCCCCGTTTGCTCTGTGTGTGTCTGTATTTACTCAGAAGGTCACCAGGGGAGCCCACTCTTTTTTCACTCCTACATGACGACATCAATATCTGCCTCTTACAGGCGGCAACAGCGCTGGAGCTGCATCGGAATATAACGTAAACTAAACAAATGAACGTCTATAATAAGCAGCAGAGGCTGTGAGATAATAGAGAAGATTCTGGGCCGTTTAACTCGCATGAATTAGAGTAGCAGTGGCCAGAGTTGCAGGCCTGACGACCTTGACATTCAGGGGAGGGGGGGAGGCGGGGCAAGGAGTAGACACCCTTTAAGGGGTGTGGCCTCCAAACTTTGGTCAATCATAAAAAGTCACGGCGGCTCTTTGCTCTTCCCCACTCACACTTGGAGTCAAGACAGACTGAGGCTTCTCACAAACGGTAAATGACTCGAGTCAACGAATGATTTCAGAGTGTTCTGGAGCAGCAGCTGCTGCAGGAAACAGCTGCTGCTGCTGCTGCAGGAGAGAATCAGTGGATGACGATCACTTGCTGAACACCTGTTTGACTTGAGCCTTGTTTGAGGTTCACTTTGCTCTGTTGTTGTTTTAGGTGTGAAAATGTAGAAAAGTCTTGTAACAAAACTGCAGGTTTTCCTGGTCACAAATATGTTATCAGTGGAATAATGTCTCATGTTCTTTTGAACTCTCTTCTTTATCTAAACAACTGTTGATGGAACCCAGTGACTGATAGTATTATATGGCACAATACATGTCTGCTTTAACAGGAAAACATCCTTCTCATTTCTCATTTCTCCCCACAGAGGACTAGATCAACCCAGGCAAAATGGTGAAAGTTGGAATCAATGGGTAAGCAAACATTTTTAATTTAACACTAATTTCTAACTGTATTGAAATCACTGCCCCCCCCCCCCCCCACCCCCCACAAACTCTCACTACCACACCCTCTAATCACAGCTTTAGCTGATGAGAACTGTTTTTGTGTTTTAAAAAGTCCTTCAGAGTTTGTCTGCATGTGGAAATATCCTCACTGTGTCTCTGTTTAAGTAAGAATTGAAGTATATTATTGAAACTTTGTAAAGGGTTTTGAATTAATTATGGGAAAGTTTAAAAGTAGTTTGTAGATAATGAAACATTTAATAGAGAGACTGCCAATCATTTGTTGGAGTGCTTCAAAAGAATCCATATCTGTTAGTTTTATTCGTTTAAATTAATGTTTTATCAGTTTTGACTGACAGACGGACGCTGTTACAGCTGCAGGAAAAGTACAGACATGTTTTGTGCTGCAGGGCCACATATAGCTCAGCAGAGGTCTGTTATGTTTTGTCTTGTGCCCTTTGAACTTTAGCCCCCGAGCTGATAACAATGTTGGCACCGTCGTTTTTTGACGTGCGGAGTGGATTGTTTTTCTGCGATGTGACGCAAGCGATAGGAGGTGTGTGTGTGTGTGTGTGTGTGTGTGTGTAACCTGAACGATATCTAACACGTCTAGTGGGTCTGCTGTATATCTGCTCTTTATCTCCTCCTCCATGTTCCCCTCAGTGTGAGGACAGAGGACGTTTGTATCAGAATTCTTGACCTGTGGTTAAAAAGTAACCGAGGTGCTGATCAAACACGGCGCTGCAGTCACCAATATTACCACAGCGGTGGTAGATTTTTTCGACTTTAGCCTCCACAGAGGGAGAATGTCAGAGCTGTGTGCAGCATGTGCCTCCCTGGGCACCTCCTCCTCCTCTTCCTCCTCCTCCTCCTCCTCCTCCTCCTCCTCCTCCTGAACTCTGCCCTTTCTCTGCCTGTGGTTTCAGGTCTCCAAGTGTTGGAGGGTGGTGGTGATCTGCATCTCATACAAAGGGGAGGGGAAAAAAAGAAGCTATAATTGTAATGTGAACTAGGCCAGGCTGTAGTGAAACTTTATATAAAACTCATATTTATATATTCAGACATCACACCTCCTCCGCTAACCTGGTGTCACAGCACCACCTAGAGGCCAACCTAAGAAACAACACTGTTCATTATTTTTTTCAGATTTGGCCGCATTGGTCGTCTGGTGACCCGTGCTGGTTTTCACTCAAAGGTGGTGGAGATTGTGGCCATCAATGACCCCTTCATCGACCTGGAATACATGGTGCGTTAATAAGATTATTATTTTTAATCAGGAGCAGCCATAACTCTCATAATAGTAGACGTTAAGTGATGAGTTTCCAGTTCTTTTAGAGACTGTAGATCTTTGAATACGTCTGTGCACACATTTATCTCATGCTCTTCATCTCCTCTCTTCAGGTCTACATGTTCAAGTATGATTCCACCCACGGTCCCTACAAGGGCGAGGTCAAGGTCGAGGGTGACAAGCTGGTCATCGACGGACACAAAATCTCAGTTTTCCACGAGTGCGTTTTTAGTTTCAACCGTCCAGCCTGTCAGTGAAATTTCAATACACATGCACAAAAAGGGGAGACCTAAGTATGTGTATTTGTGTTTTTATTGTCATTCACACCCTGCTTTCCTTTAACCTGCCTGCAGGAGAGACCCCGCCAACATCAAATGGGGCGATGCTGGTGCCCAGTATGTGGTCGAGTCCACCGGTGTCTTCACCACCATTGAGAAGGCCTCAGTATGTTCTCCTAACACATTCTGTTCATGAGCTGCCATGTGTGACCTGCAATTAACCCACAAACGATACAGATCTAATTGGATTCCAACCTATTTCAGGCTCACTTGAAGGGCGGAGCCAAGAGGGTGATCATCTCTGCACCCAGCGCTGATGCTCCCATGTTTGTTATGGGTGTCAACCATACGAAATATGAGAACTCCCTGAAGGTTGTCAGGTAAGAATCAAAGCATCTCAGACTGTTTATTAGGTTTTTTTGATCTGAATCTCTGATCTTTGAGTAAATGATTAAAGGTATGTAAGAATGTGGCCAAAAACAGTTACTACATTCAAATTCAAAATACAGAGGTCTTTTAGGTTTTATTTTCTGATGTAACTGGCAACCCGTGGTTGCTCGGCAGCTGAGACTCTACTGACTGCAATGACTGGTAGACGGCGGTAGGTGGCGCCACATGTCAAAACATGATTTCAAAACATAAACATGATTTGCAGTCTGCAAAATATATTTTTTTAATGCAAATATTTTGTCTGTACTGTTGTTGTTGGTGAGTTCAGTTTGTTATATGAACATTATTCCTGAGTCTCTGTGACATATTAGGAGGATTTTATCATTTATTACATAATGCACCTTTAAGCATTGGGAACATAGGAGGGTTTCCATTGACCCATTTCAATTTAAAAAAATCTGCTTTTGGTTTTTATTAAAGTTCGTTAATTGATGCATTAGACTGGTTCAAAGCTCACTAATGCTGTTCTTCATCTCTTCACAGCAACGCTTCCTGCACAACCAACTGCCTGGCTCCCCTGGCCAAGGTCATCAATGACAACTTTGTCATTGTTGAGGGCCTGATGGTGAGAACCCAAACGTCTGAATACAATATGGCAGCAAGCTGATGTGTTGAGCTTCATTTAATCTCCTGTATTTGTCCACCAGAGCACAGTTCATGCCATCACTGCCACCCAGAAGACCGTGGACGGACCCTCCGGCAAACTGTGGAGGGACGGCCGCGGTGCCAGCCAGAACATCATCCCCGCCTCAACCGGCGCTGCCAAAGCTGTGGGCAAAGTCATCCCTGAGCTCAACGGGTCAGAAACACGATCTAAATACGTCTTCAAGTCTCTCTGTAAATACTTCTCTGATCTTACGTTCCTGTATTTTCCATTTCACAGCAAGCTGACCGGCATGGCCTTCCGCGTCCCAACCCCCAACGTGTCAGTGGTTGACCTGACGGTTCGTCTGGAGAAACCTGTGAGTGACCTTATTTTTAGGCGTTTTGTATACAACTTATTTTCCAAGGCTGGAACAATGATCACCTTTGATAATTGGAGTCCAAGTTATGCTTTAATAAATATATATTTCATATATTTGGGTTGATAAATGCAAACAAAACCTACTTTGCACCTCAGGCCAAGTATGATGACATCAAGAAGGTTGTGAAGGCTGCAAGTGAGGGACCCATGAAGGGCATTCTGGGATACACAGAGGACCAGGTATGTTTTTATTATCTCATTTTTATCTTTGTAGTATTGAATATTTTTTTTTGTGTATTTTCTATTTTTTAATTACAATTTAAAATCAGGATTGTGTATTGTACTTAGTTACTTTATAAATCCTATCCGTTACTGAGTATAAAAAAACGAATTCAGCACAATGAAGACCTACAGGGGGAAAATGTACACCAGAACCAGACGAATGATGATGTGATTATCACCAGCACTGGTGCGTGAACATAGAGGGCGAGCGCCAAAAGTGGCATAATATCCTGTGTTGCACCGGGCGCGTGAGCTCCAAAATAGTTTTGGATTTCTTAGCCCTTGTCATATTTCTACTACCCTCACACCCCACGCAAAGTAACTTTTACTTAAAGTACATTTCAAATGAACTACTTTTTACTTCTACTTGAGTAATATTTCATCAAAGTATTGGTACTTTAGTACCAATACAATATGTACAACATATATGTTAGTACTTTTTCCACCTTTGTTGACCCCTCTTCCCTCGCCCTCCTGCAGGTCGTCTCCACAGACTTCAATGGCGATTGCCACTCCTCCATCTTTGATGCCGGCGCTGGCATCGCTCTCAACGACCACTTTGTCAAGCTGGTCACATGGTGAGCGGTCGACGAGGATGACGTTGATGACGTTGATACCCGTCTGTTGTGTCCGGTCGTGCACGCTGACTCTTTTTGCTCCTTTTAACAGGTACGACAACGAGTTCGGCTACAGCAACCGCGTGTGCGACCTGATGGCCCACATGGCCAGCAAGGAGTAAAGCAGCGACCTAGTTGACCGTCCCCCCTGCACTGTGCCACATCAACTGCATTCTTCTCAATCCAGAGTTATACATGTAATACAATAAGACTTGGTATCATTTATAACTCTGCCTGTTCCATCTGATAGTCGACCCCCCCCCCCCCCATTATACGTCTGAGGAAAGGTCCCACAGAGAGAAAACAACAAAAATTCAAATTTGGTGACCAAGTATTTTCTTTTTTTATTTGTTGGGTTCCTTGTTCTGTTCTTGTGTGCGATGGAGTGAAGGTGTGAGAGTCTGTCTGTAGCTCTGCGGTGCTGCAGTCAGTAGTGGAATAAAGTCCTCGCTTTGTGAGATCCATGACCCCCTCGTCTTGATTCGTCACTGCACAAAACACATTTTTAAAACCACACCAGTGGGATTACAAAGTCCAGTGTGTCAGCATTAGTGACAAATTGGAACGAATCCACATACCCCTTCATTTTGTAGTGTCAGAACTACGGTGGCCTTCACAGAAAGGATGTTCTCCTTTTATGCATATGCCAGGCCGAGGCCTATGTTACGTTAAAGGCTTATTCTCCTATAAATACATTTTAAAGTGATTATACACTGGAGCTTTGATGGTTGCAGTATTCAATAAAGTATTAATTTTGATGGGTGACTTGAGTCAACCAGTTCACACTGATTGCTGCCCTGCCATCTAAGTCACATTTATTATATCTTCTTAATTTGTATTAAATATCTGGGTTCAGATTAAATACAGGGTTTCTTTATGGATAATTCCATAATCTGATGATCCGCTATGACGAGCCCTACAGCGAGAATCCCAAAGAAGAAGAATTCTGAGCCACAACTGAGCTCAGTTTAAAACCTCACAACCACTGGGTTCAATCCACTATCACAGGTCAGTATGAGGTTTTCAAACGAATTTGTGCAGGTCGTCAAAATTGATGTATTTGCTCATTTATCCATCTGTTTTATTGTTCATACAGTGTGTGTGTATGTGTATATATATATATATATATATATCCTAGTCTTTACTCGAACGTTACATACATTTTTTGTGACGCACGGTCAGTAACGCACAAATGAATGACGATAATGAACTGATTTTCATGCATTTTAAAAATGTGTTTTTACAAAGTGCTTCACAATGTCAAAGATAAAATGGACATGTCTGCAAAATCAGGATGAATACGGTTATAATTTTAAAAAGAAACGGGTTTGACGTATTTGGTAAAAGTTTATTTGATTTAAAAAAAGTCCTTAAGAGACATAAGAGACTGATCATCACTGACTGCACTGACCTGATCTCCTCCAGCAGGTGATTCCAGAGACTGCAAATCTCACGGACCTTTTGGTTTTCAACCTGACTGAACGACGTCTGCAGGAGGATCTTAAAGTACATACAAGAGCATATGATACTCAAAGGTCAGATCTATAAATTGGGCATTTATAGTCCATTAAGAGACTTGAATGTATAATCAATAAAGTCTTTGTAGACAGTCGGTGTCAGGCAGCTAAAACAGCAGTGATGTGATAGTGTTTCTTTGCTCTGGTTAAACTTTTGGCAGCAGTGTTTTGATCAGTTTGTAATCGATCAGTTGCTTTTTTGATACAAACTGGTAAAAAGGACAGTTGCAATAGAACAAGCATGTGAAATTGTCTTTGTGTCTCAATGCTCAAGATGTTCCCTTAAGTTTAAACATGTTATACAGTATATTCAAACTGTGGTTAGCATTGTTGCCTTTGCAGCAAGAAGGTCTGGGGTTCACTGCCCAGTTGGAACAAAGCACTGTCTGCTTGGAGTTCACATGTCCCTGTGTGTACATGAGTGTTCTCTGGTTTCCTCCCATAGTCCAGAAACATGTGAATTAGGAAATTGGACACTCTAAATTGAGTGTATACAGGGCCGGCACAAGGCATAAGCGAACTAAGCCGCTGCTTGGGCTCCCTGTGACCTCTAGAGGGCCCCCAAGAGCAATTAACTCAAAAAATAAATAAAAGTTTGGATTGCTGCAGTTTATTTAGAATTTTTCTCCCCATTTTTTTACCTTTTAAGCCTTTTCACAGTTTTTACAAAGTTGTCAGATGTGATTATTTAACTTTATATTTTATTTATAAACCATTGTTATTGCCTTGTTCTGGGTGCCTCTGTAGTATTTGTTTATTTTATTTAATGCTGTGTTTTGTACATATAAAAGTCAAATATTTGTATTACAGGAGTGTATTTTGAATTCCCCCCAAAGATTGTGCACATTTTTAGATTTTCAGACCTTAATATCTTAATATTTTATTTATAAACCGTTTGGTTTTATGTATTGATTCTCTGTGTCGCCAGTAGGGGGAGTTGCTGATTTTGCCAAATACTAATTGAAAGATTTTTCTGTAAATTTGCAAATCTGGTGTCAAACAAAAAGTTCTCACATTTAGTTTTAAAAGTGTATTCATATTTGTGACAGAGTAGAATAAGTAGAATAGCTTTAGTACAGTAGGTGTGTGAATGATCAATAATCATTATTATTGGCAGTAACAGAGGGCCTAATTTTGCTTAGGGCCCCATGGAGGCTTTGGCCGGCCCTGTGATGGACTGGTGACCTGCTCAGGGTGTACATCATGACCTGCAGCTGGGATCCTCATGACCTCATGTGGAGGAAAGTGTGGTAGACGATGGATGATAAATAGAAGATCACATGTAGCAGTTCTGTTCTTCACCATTGTTCACATTTACCCTCAGATGACACAACTGTCCATTTGCACTGTGAGGAAGAGCGATGCTTCTCTGATCACTCACATCACTATCCTTCATTACATCTGATAACTGAACACATTGATGAATAATTAATAATGTTCCATTAGTGAGTCATCTGTAATGAAACCATGTCTTTGATAAGGACTTGTGGAAACTGACTATCACTACAACTAGTATCTGTCAGAGAAGTGCATGTGTATTTTCTGTAGTTGTTATTATCTGTCAGATATGCAGTCCTTCCTGTGAATGTTTTTATATTCTATGATGACAAATGCAGTGTCTAAATATGTGTGGAGACGTGTGTGAAAGGAAAGAAAACAGTGAGCTGCTGATGACTGTACAGCTACACTAAAAAAATCAAATCAAAACAAACATTATCAGCGATGCATTTCCCTCACAGCAGCTTTGATGTATGTGGAAAAAATTAGTGCATCCATTCTTTCTCCATCTGAATTAATCTTGCAAACTCTCGTACGTCTGCACGTCTCCGTTTTAAAATCGAGCCTTTGTTCACACGATAACACTGCGTGTGAATGAGGCCCCACATTCCACTCATTTGCTGCCATATCAGCTTTCCAAAATCAGAAAATGTTAAATACTGTATGTGTGAACCACACTGCAGCTTCACTGACGTTTGATATGATATATTTACCTGCAGGCCCCAAAAGTCCAGTCCCTGGACTGACAGTGTGAACATGATCATAACATTTGATATCATAGTCAATAGTCACTTTAGGGACCATCAAGAGGTTCTTCTTTGAAGAGGAGATGACTTTTAACAGCTTCCACTGACTCCAGACTGTTTAGCTGCTCTACACAGTAATAAAATATGAATATTGATGTCTTGTGACCCACTGAATACAAACCGTTTCATATATTATTACTAACTGAAACAAACAGGACATGCAAGATTTTTGTGAAAATATTATAATTTTAAAAAAATCCAATTTTTTCCATGTCATTTGATTCTAAAGCAAAATGACACACAATGTGTTTGTTTCTTGTGTTGTTCTTCTTATTGTTGTTGTTATTCAATATCATTATTATTATTTTTGGTGATAAAAAACAAAAAATGTATGAGTTCGAAATTTTTTTTTTTTTTTAAATGAATGAAATAACATGGAAATACCTTGTAATTAAAAAGAATAATAAAATACTGTAAATAACTGAAAAAAAGTTACAGTAGTAAGAGTAATAAAGATATGCATTACACTGTAAATAATCCTCTTCATTTTCCAACTTGCAGAACGATAACTTCACACAGGTTAAAGTGAGGTGGGGCCCCTTTAGGGAGGTGGGGCCTGTCTTGCCTGTTCACAAACTGCGCCTCTGAGTAGTTTTATTATTTATGTATTTATTTAATTATTGTCTGTTATTTAACTATTTAATGTCTTGTTCTTGCTTCTATATATTGTTGTGCTCCACAGATACACCACCTTGATTATAATGATCCCTCTGTATTTGTTAATCCACGGAAAGCCAACAGTTAAGGGCTCAGTGCGCCTCTGCTCGCGTCATTACGGTAGCTGTGCTCCTCCAATCCCGCATCACCTGCTCGTGTCTGCGCCTCAGCTCGCATCTTGTTGCCAGAACTTCAGAGACGCGGTGACTGTGGATTTCTGTGTTATTTCTTCACGCTCTGCATCATTTTCCTCCTCATTTCTTTGCGTTTGTTTTGTTTTTTGTAACCAGGACGTTTCTCCAGAACGTTGCAGCTGATCTGGATGAGGATGTTTTTCTCGCCGTGGATCTGCAGAGAGCAGCGATTCATCGTCAGCGGACGTTAAGACTTGTGAGCTTTAAGGATAAGATTCTTATTTAGAGGCTGATTCACTGTCGGGTGACTGTTGGCGTTTTGCGCTCACGTCTCCCTGCGGTTTTTTCCCCAGCTAAGTTTTATTATTATTCTTCTTCATCCATCATTACAGATTCTGTTGTAACAAGACATTCGCCGTCCGTGTTCATGCCAGATCTGCAGCGCTTTAGTTTTCCACACTATAGCATGAATCCATTGTTGGGGACCAACGCGCATCTCCATCAGCATCAGCATCCGCAGCAGATCCACTCTCCCGGACACCCCGACTCTCCCTCAGGTCTCCTGCCCGACGCCGTGTTCGGTGGACCGGACACAGCTTCCTTTTTCCCGGGTGAGCAGCAGGGAGGCCCAGGGCCTGATCAGCCGGGGCCTGACTTCTCCACCGCGCCCTCCCAGACCTCACCTTACCTTCACCACCACCACAACCGCAGCAGCAGCAGCAGCAGCAGCAGCAGCCTTTACCACCACCAGCAGCAGCAGCAGCAGCAGCAGCACCGCGCCGCGCCGCATCCTCCCGCAGCCATGGCTCTCAGAAACGACCTGGGCTCCAACATCAGCGTCCTCAAAACCCTCAACCTGAGATTCAGATGCTTTTTGGCCAAAGTGCACGAGCTGGAGCGCAGAAATAAGATCTTGGAGAAGCAGCTGCAACAGGCGCTGGATTCCAACCAGGGCTGTCAGGGCGGATGCTGTGGAAACAGGGCTCATACCCAGGAAGCAGGTGTGCAGACTGGATTTGTTGGTACCATACCACTCAGGCCCGGTTCCCTCCCCTTCCACAACACCAACAACTCAGCCAGGAGACCCACAACGCTCTTCACACCCCCTCTCACTGAGAACACCAGTTCAACCCAAACAAACACGAGTAACCCATCCATCACCATCAGCCACTGCTCCCCCTGTTTGGACTCCCCCGGCTTCAGCTCTAAATCAGTCTCAAACACCAGTGCAGGCCCGGGCAGCTCCACCAACCCTCCTCCAAGGTTCCTTCCTGGCACCATCTGGTCGTACAACCACACTCGCAAGTTTGGCGCCGGTGCAGAGCGTCTGACCAGCCCCGGAGTGTCCTGGGTGCATCCGGATGGAGTCGGGGTCCAGATCGATACCATCACCCCCGAGATAAGAGCGCTGTACAACGTCCTGGCCAAAGTGAAGAGGGAGAGAGACGAGTATAAACGCAGGTAAATCCACTTTAGATTTTATGACACTTTCTCACTGGGCCTGGGATTGTTCTGCAGGTCACTTAAAGGTGCATTATGTAATAAATGTAAAGCAACTGGCCATAAAATCCTCCTAATATGTCACAGAGACTCAGGAATAATGAACTCACCAACAACAACAGTACAGACAAAATATTTGCATTAAAATAAATCTTTTGCAGACTGCAAATCATGTTTTTGGCATGTGGCGCCACCTACCGCCGTCTACCAATCATTGCAGTCAGTAGAGTCTCAGCTGCCGAGCAACCACGGGTTGCCAGTTACGTCAGAAAAACAAAACCTAAAAGACCTCGGTATTTTGAATTTCAATGCAGTAACCGTTTTTGGCCACATTCTTACATATGGCGCCTTTAATGCTCCGCTCTGAAGGAGTGAGTAAGGTTGTAAAGCAGCTGCAGAGCAGTTGTCTCCCACAGGAGCAGAGTCAGCACAAACCTCTCTCCATCCATCACCTCGGCCTGATCCTGTGTCCACTTCACATGCGTGACCACAGAGACAGGTGCTGCTGCTGGAAATACATGAACACGTCATTGCCTAAGTATAAAGAAGAATGAAGGTCAAAGCTTAGCAGCCGTGTGTTTGGATCGGTCAGAGAAGACGAGTCATGGGCGGGGGTTTTTTGAGTTTACAGGAATATTAGGGTGAGTCCATCAGAAATATGGGACGACAGATTATTAATTTGTCAGGCTGAACATCTTGAAAGACGAGACAAAACCCTGGCAGCTTTCCACTCAGGCTAATGTGGAGAATGATACAGACACTGTGACGCTTTAAAAGCACTTCTATTGATTTTACTGGGATGTACAGCATGACCTCACAGTTGTAAGACCTACATTTAACTGAAGTAAATGTTTACATCCTTTCTTACATACGTACCGACAGGAAGACATCTTCTTTTTTTTAAAGACAACCAGAGAAAACAGTCAGAGAGCTACGTCAGATTACCACGGTGTTTAAATCTGATTAATTACAGATCAGATTTAACTGATCACGTTCAACTCATTCAACTACAAGTGTCTTGCATCTGAACAGGACTGTCCTCTCAAAGAGGGTCCATACTAGGGCTGGGTGATATGGCCTCAAGTCAATATCACCATGTATTGAGCAGCTCACCCCGATAACGATAAATGAACGATAAGTTGCTAAATGACGTCATCGCCTAATTTGTATAACTGACCATTTGCCTGATATAAGTGTCCGAGTGTCTTAAAGGTACATGAACATACAGGTAGCCTGTCTACCTACACACACAGACAAAAAACACTTTTATCGAATTATCAAATATATCGTTAACGGCAAAATTACATCGATTATCGTCTTAAATTTCGATAACGATAAATTTTCGATATATCTCCCAGCCCTAGTCCGTACAGACTAGAATGTGGCCCGGGACGCATTCCTCTGTCCAGAGAATATTGACCAAACCTGACACACATCCTGTATTTTTGACACATACACTTATGAGTATAATACAATTTCAGACTCACCATTAACCACAACTATCTACACAATCCAACCGTTGTGGTTTCTTTTAAAGTTGTGGAGGAACACGATAGCGTCCACCATGGACGACCTCAGTAGCCTCTGTGTTGCGTTCACAGAAACATGAGCTTAATCACTTATCGGTATTCTTATTATCGCTTATTATTAAAGGTGCCATATGTAAGAATGTGGCCAAAAACGGTTACTACATTCAAATTCAAAATACCGAGGTCTTTTAAGTTTGGTTTTCTGACGTAACTGGCAACCCATGGTTGCTTGGCAGCTGAGACTCTACTGACTGCAATGATTGGTAGACGACAGTAGGTGGCGCCACATGCCAAAACATGATTTCAAAACATAAACATGATTTGCAGTCTGCAAAATGTTTTTTTAAATGCAAATATTTTGTCTGTACTGTTGTTGTTGGTGAGTTCAGTTTGTTATATGAACATTATTCCTGAGTCTCTGTGACATATTAGGAGGATTTTATCATTTATTACATAATGCTATATTTTAATTGTAGTACATCTGTTTGTTATATGTTTTCTACAAAGCAACACCGAGCCCAACAACAGTTTTAGATTGTTGTTTAAACCCGGCCCAATGGTCTCGGTCAGATCAGCACTAAATCGCACAAATATCTTTTTTGCATGTCATCGTCAACAACAGAAAACATATTGAATCGCCTGGAAAATATAAGATGTAGAATTATTGATCCTCCAAAGAGGAAATTCAGAAACTGAAGCTGTTGGTGCTAATCTGTGTGTGAGATTTAGTTCTGGAGGACAAAACTCTGCTTCACTGCATGTGCACACAGACTTGATGTGTACAGGCAAAACCCACACTGAGTCTGATATGACTGTTTTCACACGTGTCACGTGGCCACACAGAGTGACCGAGGACCACAAACTCAGGAGACGCAAAACTGAACTGATGATCGGATTTCTTTGTCCACACAGCTCTGAGAAAACCAGATCTTAGTCACTTTAACTGAAACAGATGAGTCATTTCAACCTGGTAATGAATGTGGATTGTGATGGAACTTCACTGTAACACAGCTCTGTCAAAGATATATCTTTAATATCTTTATCTCAGCAGGTTAACAATTGTTTTTTGATCTTTATCCAGATCACCGCCAAATTCAAATCATCTCACATCCTCACATATTACTTCCTTTTTTTGTTTAGCTATGCTACAGTGTATTATTAGATTAAATGACAATGCAAACAATTATCTCCAGTTAAATTAACAGCGTTGTGTATTCACACCACAGTCCTGCAGCTGTAAGTCTGGACCATGACTCACTGCAGCAGAGCAGCGTGACTCTTCTTCACTCTGGATTTTCTCCATTTTGTCATGAAGGATAGTTCCGTTCAGTCCAGTCGACTTTATTTACACCCGTAGGTAGATAATGTTTGCAGTGAACAGCGGGCGTTGGTATTTCACACAGACAAAACACTGGGACAAAACCAGTGTTAAAGACGATATGGGGATGGATATGCACTCGCAAAGGATTTAAAACAGAATAGAAGAGAAGAAACAATAAAAAAAACACTTACAAGACCATAAAGAAACCAGCAGAGTGCTACAATAAAAGACCTGTTTAGGTCGTCTCATTTAAAAGGATTATTGCTGCAGGGATGAAGCTGTTCCTGTAGCACGTCGTCTTTGTCTTAGCACTTTAGGAAGGTGCTGAAATTGACTAAATAAGAGGTGGGATCATCAGTAGCTGCTGTAAAACTCTGGTACACAGCGACTCTGGGCACAACTGTGTCGACTAAACCATTTGACCGTCTGGTTCAGTGGGTTCTTGTCTCTTAAAGGCAGGTTTATAAAACCCTGACACTGTGTCGTAGTTTCAGGACACGTGCTTTAGGCTCCATGTCCCAAAAATGACGGTTCCCTCACGATGAGCAGCCATGTGTTCTTCCTCTTGAAGAATTACTGCATTACCTGCCAAGTGTGCGTGACATCAGACTTTGATTATTCCTAGAGATCAGAGATGATAATTCACCGTTTACACTGTTTTTTATTCAAGGACAACTTTTCTGCCTCGTCTTCCTCCTGTCCCTCACTCTGTCCCTCACTCTGTCCCAGGTTCTGTTTCTCATGTAAACCCAACACGATCCCACCCACACAGTGAACTCTCTCCCTCTCTCCTGTTCCCTCACTGCACCCCCCCCCCCCCGCTCCCGTATCTGCAATGCAGCATCCACTGTGAGCTGCATCTGCTGGATGTGAGGGCTTGGCTCGCAGGAGGGCGGCGCTTCTCGACTTTCTGTGCGCTCTCACCTTTCCCCGATCAAATGAGGATCCTGTTCGGCAACGATAACTTACATTTCATGACTCAGTTTTCTTTCAGATTTAGTACCCCCCCCCCCCCCCCCCCCTCCCCCTTCAGCCTCCTCCCAAACGCCTCAACGCGCTGCATTTTAAGCAGCATTTAGGAAAGAAGTTGCACTCTCTGCAGTGAGTGGATTTCCTTGGGGCACAAATGCACCATGTGAGGTGACGGTATCTGAGATTCCATACGGGGATGTGAGCTCAGGCTTTTAAAGACTCATGGGTCAGTCTGCAGTATTATATTGAACACAGTGATTACTGTGTGATTTCTATTTTCTCATGTGCTAAAAGTTATTTCATGCTCCAGTGTTTCTTTCCTCTCTCCTTCTTTGATTCACACAAACACAGCAGACTCGTGTGTGCGGTCAGATGTTGTTAAAAACACAATTGTGTTCTTGTAAACAGTCGTGATGTCAGTGCGTATTTGAATAAAGGCCCGGGTGGATGCTACTGATCATATGTGGTTAGAGGAGATGCATCCAGGACACATTTTAATGCTAAGTAATGAACAGTCATACTTAAGGCTGTCCACAATTGGATCAAAGGGCTGAAGTTAATCCCAGGTCTGAATGTTGTTGTGGGTTTTTTGATTTTCATTTTGTCTAATTAAGTCTCAAATGGCTATAAAATATTTATGATACATTTTGCTATGTTTATGCAGATGGATTTCCTATTTTTATAGATAATTTAAGGTGGCTTTGTTTTGTACATCAATAATGAAACTAATGATTTGAAGTTCAAGTATTGTTTTTTTGCTCATTTATGAAATAAATAATGTATATGGAAATATTTTAGTCTTAAGCTCTTAAAAACACACTTTGGGTTCAGTGTATTTCTCACACATCAACAACTCTGTGAACCCTGTTTCCTCCGAGATAAACAATGATTTCCTTCATTTAAAGGTGAAGTAAGTAGTTTATAGTGACATCTAGAGGAGAGGCTGAAATTTACAACAACAAACTGCTCCTCTGCTCACCCCCTCCCTTCCCTGAGCGCTACCGTATCCTCAGCCAGTCAAATGTCGTCCTCGTCGTCTTTCTCCCTGGTGCAGGCGTACGGTCAGGTACTGGTGTTCCTTTATCCGCTGTAAAATACGTGTGGTCCTTCATTCTAAACGCGTAAAAAGATCCGCTCTCAGCCTCGTCTCGGCGCTCGATTTGTTCTCTCGGGTTTGTCCTTACAGGCTCCCGTAGAAACACGCAATGCAATGCAACTAGGCTATGCAACCGCGGCCTGTGACTTATTAAAACACTACGAAAATGAAACAAAAACTATTATACAGCGACTAGACAATGCAGGAGCACATAATATGTATAAAAAAGTGGATTTTGGGTTATATAAACCCATAAATACTACACAGTGTCCCTTTAAGAGAAGGAGTGGTCATTGACACTGATGTGCCAAACATGTTTTCTGTCATCTGTGTCTATGTTTGAGGGGATAAGTTCTCTATCTGTTTTCGTTCTGAAGCAGTTCCATATGTCTCTCATAGTCTCATAGTCATGTGTCTCTGCTCTGTTTGTTGTATTTCCTGCCTACATTACGGGAACAGACTAAAGCTTATTCTCTCCCTCCTCTCTTTGTCCGTGTCTCAGATGGGAAGAAGAATACACCATGAGGATGGATCTGCAGCAGAAGATTGCAGACCTACAAGAGGTAGATGTGATCCTGTACTGGAAGTGAACATGGCCGCAGACTAATAACTCTATTGTCTCTATAATAACAACCAAAATCAGCCGTTTTATTAGTGGTGAAATTGCTTAGATTGGGGGTTCTCAAAGTTTTGATACCTGAGGCCCAATTTAGGAACCCAACATTGGACTGAGGGCCGCCAAAGAAAAAAAAAACAATAAAAAAACAGAAGGAAAAACCATTTGTAATCATTTTAATGACCAGATTGCAGGTCAATTCCAGTTCAGTTCAATTCCAATAAACATTTAACAAGCCCGCCAGAAATGTTTCTGCAGGCCGCCATTGGCACTTTGAGAACCAATGGCTTAGATGATAGTTTTCATAAAACTGGTAAAAACAGGAAAGATAACTTTTTAATTCTTAATCTTTTTTTCCTCTTATTGGTGAGGAGTAAGCTCTTCATTTGCTTTGTGCCGCATGTATCACAGCTCCATTCCACTCTGTTATCGGTGCTTTTCTTTCTTCTTCTCATTTAACAACACAAAACCCATTCGTGTTGAACTGAAGAAAGCTTTATTATGATCGTCCGCCACATTATCACCTGCCGTCGGACTGACTGCCATGTCTGTGTTTCCTGTAGTCGTGTCTTTATAAGTGCAATGGTTTGTTGATTTCCTGTGTCGGATGTGCACGTGTGCGCACCGTTGCTGGGAATCTGTACCTGACCCCATTTTAGCAGACAGCTGCATATCACAAGCAAACCACGAGCAGCAAAACCTCAACCTCACTGGCTCTGACCAGTGTTATAGTACGTATAAGTCATAATACCGTCAGAAAAATCTACTGCTCCCCAGACGAGATCATACAAGACTTTTAACATGTTTATGTGTGCTTTGGAGATAAGAACATTTATTTTTTAAAGAGTTAGTTCAGGTTTTTTTGAAGTGTGGTTGTATGATGTACTGCACACAGAGTCAATGTGCACATTCTCCAGCATGCTGCTATAGAGATACACACGGGTATTCATCCTCACTGAAAACATGGCTGCCATTAAGGACACAAAGGAAAAATTACCTTTTAGCAATTTACAACCATGTTTACCTTAAAGTGGACCGAGACCGGAAGTTCCAATTAACGCTGTTTTTTAGTGTGTATCTGCGTCATTACATCGTTTGAGAAGCCCTGAAGGTTCTAAACAAACAGTTCAGTCACTGCTGAGAACACTGTGTTTTATTGTAATCTCAGGCTCAGAGAGATCTCTGAAAAAACCTGGTCCGGTTACGTAAACAGCATTTCTCCTGAACAGCAGATCCTCCTGCTCCGGGCACTAGTCCGGGCACATCCGGTTGCGTACATTGAACCACAGAAGAAGAATAACGTCCGTTGTGGAGGTGTTTCACGAGCGACAGTGTCTTCTGACTCTGGGTCTGACTCTGGGTCAAAGGTCGTCAAAGGGACTGAGGCGGGGAGTCGTGAAGAAGCTATTTTTAAACACTGTTAAAACAATGTTTTGATAATGAGGAGCAGTGCATCCACCATTCCAGAGGGGGGAGCTGTGCTTCTGAGAGCGGGTGTGCTGAATGTGTCACTTCCGGGTATTGGCCAATCACAAGACAGTTGGGAAGGCTCTACGCTGGCTGGCCAATCACAACACAGTCTGTCTTCTGGGTGTGAGATTTATGTCTGAAATATCGCGGCTGAGGACAGCGTCAGTAAGGAAAGATTTCTATCGGCTCATTTACAGCAACTAGGAGGTTTTTGAGCATAAAAACAAGTTAATGTATGTAAGTAGACCTCCATAACTAACATATATGTGCAACAGGACCACTCTATGTGAGCTTTAAAATAAATCAACACTTACTTAAGACTACAATATCTCAAGAATGTGTTCACCAGTTATTCTTGAAATTGGACATCATTTTCAGACAGGAAACAGAAGTTCTCTGCATAAAGTGTCCATAGAGAAAATCAATGCTTTTACATCACTGCCACATGAATTGTTGATCCTAACTTCAAATGCATTTTGTCCTGACGTTGACATCCTTCATCTGAAATGACCAAAGTGACACAAACCTACAGTCGAACAGCAACTCACACGTCCCCATAATGTAAAAACACAGATTTTTTCAATTGACCTTTGTATGGGAGATTGTGCAGTTCACAAACACCAGTTTCCACCTTCTAAGATATCAAAGCAGGCATTCACTTTGGTAGGTAGTGGTTAAAACCCCTGTGTGTCCACTGGCAGCCATGTTGTCATTGAGGGTGTACAATGGCAGCACTCTTGAGGACGTCATAGCAACGACATCATCGACTCCGTGTCAGTTCTTCATTTTACACAACCACGCTTACCAAAAACCTGAACTATCACTTTAATGATATCCACCTGCATGATGTAACCTGTCATTTTCAGTGACGACAAGACGTTGTCAGGACATCTCTGTGTCAGTGTGTGCATGTTTGCACCTAGTGCTGACATGTGTATGTGTGTGTGTGTGTGTGTGTGTGTGTGTGTTCTCCATGGCTTCCTTCATATTTGCAGGACCTGCAGGAGAGTGAAGGCTGTCAGGATGAGCTGGCTCTGAGAGTTCAGCAGCTGAAGGCAGAGCTGGTTCTCTTCAAAGGTCTCATGAGCAATGTGAGCACTGAACAGCCATTACACTCTTCTACCTGTCATATGAATATTTAGCCTGTCGGTAGCGAGCAGCTGTCCATATGCATCGACTGTTGCATGTATTTCTCCAAAGAAATAGGCGAAAATTAATTGAATTATATGTTTTGTACCACTGCTCCAATGGACTATAGGTGCTATATCAGACATTTGATGTTTCTCACAGTCAAGGAAGGATCATTCGGACATTTGAATTTGAAGTATGTGACACCATCTGACTTCTGACAGAGAATTTTCCAGGATGCATGTTGTGACTCACACTCCTTTGCACATGCATGCTGGGTGGAACATTCTTGTTGAAGAATATCACGTTCCCAGAATGCAAAGAGGGAGTCTTGCCTTGTCACTGTAGGACAGGGCTCTCAAACTCAAATGACCTGGGGGCCAATGTGCATCTATTGTGGTGAAGAGGGAGCCGGCCTAGAGAACAAAAAGTGGGGGAAAAAAAACAACTGTTCACGATATTGCATCATGATATCACACATATACTTAATAATACTATTTATGATGCAGAATTAATGTATGTATGTATGTATGGAATTAATGTATTGATATCAAAAACAGACATTTATTTTAAATTACATAAATAATAGTGTGGACAACTGTAATTAAAATTCATACACGTTTTGGCCACTGCTATTCGTGGCTCGGGCCCTAACAAGCATATTTATATACAGGGCCGTTTCTAGCTGTTTGGGGGCCCTATGCGAGATACTATTTGGGGGCCCCTATTTTTTCAAACTCGAGGTAGAGATTCCTAACTTTTTCATATATTCTGTGATGATGCAGCAGTTTGTTACATTTTAAGAGGAAAGCTGGCTAGAGTACATTCACAAATGCAACAGATACAATATGTTCTTTAAAAATGTTTAATATAACCTTTAACGTAGCATAACAAGGTGGCATAACAAGGTGGCATAACAAGGTAGCATAACAAGGTAGCATAACAAGGTGGCATAACATAAAACAGTTTTAACCCACGACTCAAAAACAGTAAAAAATAAATAACTAAACTTACTTATAAATAAATATAATGGATTATAATGGGATTCTTACCTGATTACCCAACGAACACTTACATGCTTTGCAAATATATGCATAATGAATGCATGCAATACATGCAAATAAAGGTACAAAGGCAAAGACAGGTACTTTTAATTCTCAAAAGTATAATAAAATATGAGTCTGAACTTGCAGCTTGGGGGCCCCGTGGTGGCTGGGGGGCCCTATGCAGCTGCATAGTCCGCATAGAGCAAGAAACGGCTCTGTTTATAAACTGTATGTAATTGAATGTTGTATATAATACATTTAATAATGGGTAATTATGACCAAATGTCTTATTATTACTGTTATAAAAAACATTACTAGGAAACATATGTTTGTGGATGTGTTTAAAAGAAGGTGAGGTCGTGGGACATGTTTTCATTATAGCATGATATTAAGTGGGGGGCCGCATGTAATCGATTGGGCCCCCGGGCCGCCTGTTTGAGACCCCTGCTGTAGGACCAGACTTGGAAGGATCCTTGACTTTGAGAAACACCATTTGTGATCCCGCCAGTGCGTTTATCACAGACGGCAGTCGTGTTTCCCTCCAACTGTTTTTCTGGTTTCCTCCTCCCTCTGCCTGGTCTCCTCTGTCCTCGCTGCAGAACTTGTCCGAGCTGGACAGTAAGATCCAGGAGAAAGCCATGAAGGTGGACATGGACATCTGTCGCAGGATCGACATCACGGCTCGTCTCTGTGACGTCGCTCAGCAGAGGAACTGTGAGGATGTGATCCAGATGTACCAGGTACTGGGGATTAAAACTAAAAACTACCTCATGTTCAAATCTCAGTGTTTTTTTTAAATATTATAGTTTGTTTTCACTGAATCTCTCACTGTGAACTGTGTTTGACTCAGTGATGATGTCTCCTGAACATGTGCCTGCAGGTGCCCAACAGTCAGTCATCCTTAAACTGCCGCCGGAAACAAACTCCCCTGTCGTTCAACGGGAGCGAGTGTGACGAGCCCGTGAGCACGTCTGAAAGTGACGGGGGCGTGGCCAAAGACGAGGAACACTGCGGCTCATCGGCCAATCAGATCAATGAAGAGATGCAGAGGATGCTGAACCATCTGTAAGTGAAATGTGATGAGTGTAACAGAAGTGTCCTTCACTTTTGCACTAATTATCTCTGTGTGTGTGTGTGTGTGTTTTGTTCAAGGCGTGAGTGTGAGTTTGAGGATGACTGTGACAGTCTGGCCTGGGAGGAGACTGAAGAGACGCTGCTCCTCTGGGAGGACTTCCCAGGATGCACTCTGCCTCCTGACCCCACCCACCCACCAGGGGAGGTAGTGTTTTGTTTTTAATGACTGCACCAAGATCTGCACTTTACTAAACGTGTCATGCTCAGCGTTTGTTGAAAGGATGAGGTGATGATTTATAACGTCATGATGGACATTGTCATGGAGAGACATTTTTCATGGGTTCACTCATCTGTCCAAATTCATTTCATGTGAAATATTTTTAAAGGTGCATTATGTAATAAATCATAAATTCCTCCTAATATGTCACAGAGACTCAGGAATAATGTTTATATAACAAACTGAACTGAACTCTCAAACCTTTCATGAGTCCAGTAAAGATATTTGTAATTGTGTTGATTTACAAAGTGGAAATGCTGGTCCTTATTTTGTCAGCAAGTACAAGAATGTGTGTGTGTGGGTGTGTGTGTGTGTGTGTGTGTGTGTGTGTGTGTGTGTTGGTGTGCGTGTGTGTGTGTGTGTGTGTGTGTGTTGTCCCTGCTGGAGAAGCTGCATCAGTCAGTGAAATTTGAGCTGATGGAAGCAGGAAGGCAGCTGTGTCTGATTGTTAAACGATCGGCAGACAAACACAAACATGTTTCTGTTGCTGTTTGTCCGTATATATATTTTTATCGCTTGTCCACAGATGACGACACACACTGAAAATGTCTCTGTCCTTGCTCTCCCTCTGTAACCAGGAGGACACTCTGGAGAAGGTGATTAACGACACCGAGTGTCTGTTTAAGTCCCGAGAGAAGGAATACCAAGAGACAATTGACCAGATTGAGGTCAGACATTTTACTTTTTAACGTCGTACTTCATGAACACAACATGCTTGTTTGTTCTGTCTTTATTTGTCTCCTTTTGTTTTACAGTCTGACAACTCTTTGTGTGTGTATGTGCCTCTGTATCAGGTTTATGCAGCTTCATTCAAGATTTAAAGACTACTTCCTGCATAAAATATCCAAATATTATTGATATGTTGTGTACTTGCATTAGCTAAAATGTTTCCAACACTCTGTAAATTCATATAAATATATATTTGTTTTCGTGGTAATGAAGTCTTTCATTTATCTACATTATCATCATCTGCTTTAACTTCATGGACAAACCCCTAATGGAACTTTTAGAGTGAGGAAGGAAATATTCTGTAATAATATTCATTAGTCAGTGTGTCGTGTTTTGTTTTTGCGTTTATTTTGTGTTCATTCATGGATCTCGATTGGTCATCAAAGTTCTCCTCGTAAAAGAGACAAACCAGTCAAATGTCATCAAACTGTGTCTTTTCTTATTGTTTTGATTGAGCGAGCCATAGCGTCAGGGATTGCAGCTGTGCTTTTGCAGGATTTATTGATCAATGCATAATACATCTCGATGTGATGTCTGTTTTTTGTTTAGATTTTTTAATATTCCACTGTAATGTCACAAAACTTAAAGGTGCATTATGTAATAAATCATAAAATCCTCCTAATATGTCACAGAGACTCAGGAATAATGTTCATATAACAAACTGAACTCACCAACAACAACAGTACAGACTAAATATTTGCATTAAAAAATATATTTTGCAGACTGCAAATCATGTTTATGTTTTGAAATCATGTTTTGGCATGTGGCGCCACCTACCGCCGTCTACCAATCATTGCAGTCAGTAGAGTCTCAGCTGCCGAGCAACCACGGGTTGCCAGTTACGTCAGAAAACGAAACCTGAAAGACCTCAGTATTTTGAATTTGAATGTAGTAACTGTTTTTGGCCACATTCTTACATATGGCACCTTTAACCAAACACTTCAACACTGTAGTTTATTCATTCATTTATATTTCCTCTGTTCTCAGTTGCATTAAAAGGTCCAGTGTGTAACATTTAGGAGGCAGAAATGAAATATTCTACCTAGTTGGAGCGCGATTAGAACGTGTCACTATAGTTTGTTCAAAATCAGCTGTTTATGGACCATTTTCATTAGTACATTTACACTGTAAAAACACTATTATAGCATCTTTGAAGAATGTATGTAAGAATTTAAGTATATATAACCGAAATTCTGCTTTACATGCTGTAAAGTTTAGATAAAATCAATTGGTTTTCTTTGTGTACTTTATACGAGGGCCTTGTTTTATGGAGGCTGCCATCTTGCACTGTCATTTAACTGTAGCAGCATGAACAGAAAAAACAGCCGTAATGTGTGTTTCACGTTTTGAAGAGAAAACTTACTCTGCAGATGACAAAGAAAGGCATTAACTACATTAACCTGGTTTATAAAAGAGTGGAGAGAGTTGAGAAAGAGTGGTTACATCCTTTCTGGTATGTGAAGGCCACCATAGTTCCCTCAGTTTGATGCCATCTGCACGCTAACCATTAGATGTCACTAATTCCTAAACTTTTGGACCTTTTTTTTTTTTTTTTTTTTACAGTGTCAACAGCAGCACGGGTGTAAACTAGTTCATGTCTGTGACTTTAACATCATGTTGTGATTTTGTGATTCCAGCTGGAGCTGGCCACGGCAAAGAGTGACATGAACCGGCACCTGCATGAGTACATGGAGATGTGCTCGATGAAGAGAGGCCTGGATGTTCAGATGGAGACCTGCAGGAGACTCATCACACAGAGTGGAGACAGGTAACACACACACACACACACACACTGGATTTTAGTTTGTTATTTCTTTGACTCGCCTGTTGCTTAATTTTGTCTTAGTATTATTGTTAATATAGGTTTCAGACATTGTATCTTCTTCTATGAGGACATACAATAAAGCAGTGTTTTAATGTATTATATGTATTTATTGACAAATACATTGATAATAGGGCTGTAACGATATGCGTATCAAAAAATAATTAATTACAGTCATTATTAACGCATTAACGTTTTTTAATCGCGTTATCCTCTTCTTCACGGTTTCCCCCCAGTACCAAGGGCAGCGTCAGACGCAGCGACAAAAGCGTCATAAAACCATGTCTAACTTTAACAAACACAGACATGCTGCATACCCACAGAAAGGTCAGAAACTCAGCTAAAAGCTCATATAAACCATTCTAATGTTCACCAAACACAGTTAAAACACAGATGGATCAAACCAGCAGGAGCGGAAAAAAACCCTTTACAGCGCACATGTTTAAAAGCGACACAGGAGCATCAGCATGATTATGTAAACAGAGGAGAATTCACAGATATTTATCACTCTACGAACTAGATTCACCGATCCAGCCCCAAAATAAGAGCAAAACAACAACTGACTTTCAATAAATACAAGCGGAAATGTTGTCTTACCTTTGCTGTTTATCAAAACAAGTTATTTCCACCGGAACAAAACTGCTTCTCACGAAGAACTACACTTCCCAGCATGCTTTGGGAACAAATCCCAGTCTGATTAATCATTTACTTTGTATTTTTCAACAGTATTGTTTTGTTACAGAAAAGAGAGAAGTTATTTATTTATTTATGTTCAAATCTGTTCACAGTGTTCCAACATATTTGTTATTAAATGTTACATTAAGTTAAGTTATATAAGTAAATCTTGTTGTTTTGTTTACCCATATTGGGGAGGGGGGGGGAAACACACACAGGAAGAACATGCAAAAAAAGACGAGAGTAAAATTTTCCAACCTGGTTAAGATTAAGAGACTATTTTTAATATTGCAATACGTTGTCGTTCATTTCTCATTAATTAATATTGAGATGATTAATAAAAAAAGATGAGGCGTGCTGCATGTGGAGTGCTGTTTATTTATGTGCAGTTAAAATTTGGTGCAGATGTGGATAATGAGCTTATTGTTGGTGGAGTGAAGCACCTTTTTAGTCTGTGTGTGTTTGTCTGCGTGTGTCTCTCACAGTAACTCTGCAGCGCCGTCGTCCTCCGACGAAAGCGACCACAGAGAAAACGACAAGTCCTCGGCGTCTCCGCCTTCTTCCTCGAGCACCTCGGGCAGATCCTGACACCTCCTCACTCACTGTACAATAACAGAGGCTGTGGTCGTGTGACCTCGGCTGCGTCCGGCTACACCGCACCAACACGACGTATACCCATGGCTATGGCAACACCATGTTTACATATGTACCTCTTCATTTTAACGACTCATATCATTCACTCTAGTGCTGCCGGTGTGGTGTGAGCAGCAGCAGCAGAGCTGGATGAAGATTGCAAAGATTGCAAAATGTACCGTAAGTCACTGGGATGATGTCACTGTGATGCAGCGAGGCAGTGAGTTGCTGCAGGGAAGCCGAGCACGACTTATTCACTCCACGATCTGCAACAAACACTTGTTAACCCCGGGCGTCTCCATGTTCATCCATGAGCTTGCTCCTTTAAATAATCTTGTATTGTACAGGAATTCTGACTTTAGCTTTAGGGCCAACTCTAGCAACTATCTAGTGCTTTAATTTCTCTGAACAAACCAACACAGTCAGCAGATTTCAGTCTAATAGTGTGGCAGCAGTAGGTTGAACTGGAATTGATCCATGCGTCAAATGTGAGATTGGTTATAATAATGGTGAGTTTGAGTTTTTAGAGCCTGATAAATGTCATGTTTCAGCATTTTACCAGAGGTGGAAAAAGTACTAAAATGTTGTACTCAAGTAAAGGTACCAATACTTTGATGAAATATTACTCAAGTAGAAGTAAAAAGTAGTTCATTTGAAATGTACTTCAAGTAAAAGTTACTTAGTTACTTTGCGTGGGGTGTGAGGGTAGTAGAAATATGACAAGGGCTCATATTTCTCACGCGCCCGGCGCAACACAGGATATTATGTCACTTTTGTCGTAGCGCCCTCTATGTTCACGCGTCAGTGCTGGTGATAATCACATCATCATTGGTCTGGTTCTGGTTTATATTTTTATTTTTACTCAGTAACGGATAGGATTTATAAAGTAACTAAGTACAATACTTTAGTCAATACGTACTCAAGTAAAATACAAAATCCTGATTTTAAATTGTACTTAAAAAATACAAAATACACACAAAAAAAAGTATTCAACACAGTAACTTGAGTAAATGTATTTCGTTACTTTCCACCTCTGCATTTTACTGCCTTTCAGCTGCAGATTCACAGCTTCATTGAACCCATGGGCAAAGCTAAAGGCTAAACCTAAATATGTCATAACATAATGCACACACAAAAAAAATGCAGTTATTTAAAATAAATAAAAACATGAGCGGTGTATAAACTGGATCAGCAGGAGTTGTATGTCTGCTTCCCAACTTCTGCCAATATTGTTGGGTATAATATTGAAACACGTCAATCGTGTCAGTCTAATGATTATTTATTGGTTAATTCCCTGAATTCAATCACTTTTGACCATATTGTCTGAGACTGATGTGCTTTGCATTATGTGGCTAAACTAAAATAATGTCATAATGTTTCCACTACACTTAAAACAAACCTCTGCAGCTCCCATACAGCGCTGGCACTAAGTACCAGCATCATTCTGGATGTTGCAGCTCTCAAATACAGATAATAGCATGAGCCGCCACGTCGATTTCTCAGTCTTGCACAAAACATAGACGAGCCAGCAAAGCATTTTCACAATCAAGACCATTGACAGTGTTTCATAGCAAACACGTGAAATGCACTGAACATCACAGATAATGTGGGTCTAAGGTTGATGAAATCTCCTGCTAATGTTGTCAGTTTGAAATGCAGAGCTGTGTCGTACACATGGACACACAGGTGTCACGTAGGAGCTGTTAATAATACCTTTTATTTCCAGCAGAAACGCTTAGTTTAGAGTTTTTACGCAGAGCTGCATGGTGAGTCACTTAAGGATATAACGTAAGATGGGTAAAAAAAAAAAAAATATTGTCGGTTAACTGCGAGTGCCAAAATGAAATGAACTTTGTCATGAATATACAGGAAATTGCTGAGAAACATAAAAAAAGAAGAAGAACTATTATATAGCTGCCAAAGCTATTTCACCAAGGTGCTTGATGTATATGACGAAACCTCTTTTTTGAGCCTTTAAAAGTTTGCACATAGAAAGGAAGAGCAAAGCAAAAATGTATGAAACAATCAGCACTATATTACATGTAACACGCTGCGAATAGATAACTATATTCATTCTGTTTGTATTTCCACGTCTTTTTTAGAGGTTGTAGGGTTGGGTCATTGAAAAATTACAAACCTCACTTTTACTTTATAATAGTTACCCACACACTCACTGCTACAGTAAAACGTTAATGTTTTAGAGGAAAACTCTCTTCTCCTTCATCATGGATTTATTATCAGACGCTGTAGTATTTTTTTAGTGTGTGGTTCATCCAGGTCAAATGTGTTTCTCTGCTTTTACCTCACGCAATTCACGCGTCTACATGAGGTTATAATTTCAAAAAAATAAATAAAATAAAAGTATGCCGATCAGCTGATGCTGATTTTAGGGTTTCATTTGAGTTTGTTTTGTTTAGGATGTCAGAAACATAAAAAACGCACAAGTTCCTTTTGTATAGTTTTACTTTCACGCACTGAGTGAGTCTCTGTATGCATGTGCCAGTGTGTGTGTGTGTGTGTGTTTCTGGGTGTAATCTGTACAGTGAGTGTTTTTAAGGCTTTTACTGTGGCAAATGTACGACATAACAGAAGAAGTAGAAAACACCAACTCAATCCGACGTCAGTCCGATGTGCCTGAAGTGACACTGAAATGATTTTGGACTGCGATCACCTTCAGAAATACACGTAGATTAATCAAATGACTGTAAAGTTCTTTTTTTTCCATTGGTACTTTCTTTCTGAGTGTACGTGGTTGCCAAGTTAAAGTCATCTTAAAAATAACTCAAGTTTAAGAAATGAACTACTAATATGCAAATGCTTTAGCGAAATGACTGTATGATGGCTTTGATATATATACATATATGTGAAAAAGGTAAATACAGCTTTGCATATGTACTTTGTGTTTAAAGACTGCAAAAGAAGAATGTCCACATGAACAAACCTGGAAAGAAACTCGCTTTGAATCAATATACAAATCACATGAGCTTTTCAGTGTTTGTTCATCACTTCATCTGTTAAAAGCTTCGCCTCAAAGACATTTGGATCATATTTGATGATACTCCCGGTTCTCCAGATGTGTGACTTAGCAGCTTTAAACATCAAGGCAAAGCAGTTCTGGCTAAAAAAGCTTCAGTGCAGAGCTACAGTATGTAACGTACGTAAGAGGGACTGACCGAATAAAAGATGAAACTGAGTAACGCGCTGATGTGTGATATTTTTTAATCTTAAATACAACCACGCTCGTCTCAAACAAAGGCTTTTTCTGTTTCCAAAGAAATGGAGATATGTGGGACTTTTGTACAGAGGAATCCAACATTGGCCTCTTTATCTTTCCAGTGACAAACTGTACACAACTGTCACTGTTCAGTTACATCAGAATCTGAAGGGGAAAAAACCCCTGTGTGAGAAATTGAGGGTCCTTGAATGAATGATTCCACAAATGGAAATTTCCCCCTCAACTTCTGAGATGATTTCAGTGGCTCGTGTCACAGTCGGAAAATCTCAGGTCGCAAATAAGCGAATTAATGACAACTGAGGTTCATTTGCAGCAAGAATGATTCTCCAAATGCTCAGTTTTCCCATCCATGTTGTGCAGACCTGAACCTGATGTCACTTTAAGTTTTCAGATGGTGATCGAGATGTTTTAAGATCATCCACATCCTTCTTGGTGTTCTGTAAGTTAGATAGTATTGTTTTGGTTAAATCGGTGTAGGTGTTCTCCTTTCTTCTGAGGAATTCCTTATTTTGTGACGTTTTAGGTTCATGGAGGTCATGTTTATCTTTAGCCTTGTTGTGATTAAGTCCTCGTCACTTTTTCCAGACTTTGGTGGCAAAGCATCACAAATGGTCCTCTGAGATCCAAGGCTGGCACTCAGCATGTATATGAAAATAATCCAAAGTGTTATGATAACCAGAGCAGAAAGATAAATCAGTCTTTAGATGGAGTTTTCAGGGTGACAAAAACATGCAGATTTGGGGATTAGGCAATTGGACACTGTGAATTATCTAAGAACGTGTTATAAATATGATGGAAAATACATCGTGCGGCAGCGTGTGTTGAGACGCGTTCACTGCTGAGAACATTTCTGTCTTTCTCTGCAGTCTTCGTCAGTTTTTACAGTTTGCATGGAAAGTGATGAGGCTTTGATGCAGAAGTGTTAGTCAGAGAGCAGACGGGGCACGACGTAGTCATGAAGACAGGAAGCTGTAAGCAGGTAAGGAAACACTGAGGCAGAGGATGGGCAGTGAGAGAGAGAGAGGGGAAGAAGAAGAACCACACCTTAGGCAGGATAACAAAACCAAAGAACCAAAGACGAGTCATTTTGAAGGTAAGAGTTATTTTTTATTATTTGTTGTTAAATTTCACCACATTTCACCATATATAACCTTATGTTTTACATGATACTAGTATCAAATGCACTAAAATGTTACCGAACAGTCATTTGAGTGCCGTGTTTGTAGCAGACGATGTGATTTCTGCCACTGATTTGAATATTTTTGACTTTTTTTCTCTATAGAATGGGACTTGTGCAATACTTTGTCCCGTTGTTATGTGCCCAGTTGGTGCTCACCTCTCCGCTGGTAACAAACACTTTTCCTCTTCAGTTTCTGTACCTGATTTACAGATTGTTTTCTCTCCAAGAAGAAGAAATGTCTCAAACATTAATATTAACAAATATAAATAAGTAGTTTAGGACTTTGCTGCATTCTTACAGTGGTTGATGTCGACTAAATCATCATAAATGTGTCACCAGCTGCAGCAGACGTACAAGGGCAGAAGATTTGATATGTGTCCTGCAGGTAAGAAAATGCTGATATTTGTGCATATATGTGCTTCTTTTTTGTGTTTCCGTCTGTTTCTTATTTTTGCTTTGACTCACTGTTATGATTAATATTTGGAAATCCTGAAACCCTTCATAGCTCAGTTCATATCTCTGTCTTGCTTTTTCTTGCGCATTGTCTCGTCTGTGCTGTATGACCACATCCTTCATTAACATGCAGCACTCTCTGCTCATTGTCATCCGGTTGTTCTCACGGTTGTTGTGTCTTCTTGCCGTCAGGTGCCTATTTGAAGCGGTCAGAATGTGAGCCTTGTCCTGCAGGACACTTCACAGCCGACTGGAACCGTGAAGACACTTGTGAACGCTGCTTTGGAGACTGCAGATCAGGTAAACAAAGCTCCCTGCAGAGATATTTGCATATGTGATAAACTGCTGTGTTTGAGTCACCATTATTTTCCTTTGTGTCAGATTATCATCTGAGGGTGGTTCAAAACTGCACCAGCAAGTCCAATGTAAAGTGCGTCTGTGAGGTTGGATTCATGTGCTCTGAAGAGGACGAGTACACGGGGAACTGCAGATCCTGTGACAGGATCCTGCAAAAAAACAACGCTTCAAGTGGTAAATACTGAACAGTGCACACTCTCAACCAGGGTTCAACTAACCTCAACGTAAACAAACACACAGTTTCACTGACTGTAAGATAATGACTAATGTTGATACTGAAGACGATGCATCAGTTTCTTACTCGTGTGAATCATGAGCAAGAAATAAGAAATGCTATCTTAGCTCTTCCATTTCACTGAAGTAAACATCTATAATAAAAACAACCACCAGCCAATTCCACTCAAATGATCAAAAGCATGATGAATGTAGGAAATAATGAGTGTTAGTCGTATAGACTGTTTTGTTGTGTTTATACTTTACTAGTATTGCAGTTATAGGTTTTTATAAATCTTAATACGACATTTTAAACAGCTCTAGGGTTTCTCCTTCAGTTTTTAACCATGTGGTATGAATTGTAATAAGTCATTAATACGATCATTAATTGTGTTCTTGTAAATGGTAAAGGTTTATGAAGTCAGTTGGAGTTGTCTCCATAGACACTGACAATGTTTTGTATTGGCAACACAAACATTACACCTATCAAATGCCTTATAAAACGCACATGAATATTGTATTAACTATGAATAATCTCATTAACTTTGGCTTATTAACATATACATTATAAGAGGCCCAGAAAGTAGGAATAAATAAATACAGAAATGCATTAGAGTCGGTGTGTAACACCTGGTGCTTTTGAAGTTATAATTGTGATCATGTTTAAACAATATAATGTCAAAGAGGCAACTCTAACCCAACATATACACTTCCTGTTCAGCACTACATTGCAGACCATTGAGTACAATGGAATTGTGTTTGGTTCATAATTAGTCTCTGTCGCCCCCAAGTGGACAAACAAGGGTTTTCTGTAGAGGTTCAAGGACAAAGACTGTGATAAGAAACAAACGAACAATGTCCAACTAGTTGTTGTTGTTGTTGTTGTTGTTGTTGTTGTTGTTGTTGTTGTAAAGTCAGGCATGGTAACATTTCGTCTCTGGTTTTAGAAAAATATGACATGACACAATGTGACGGAGAGACTGCACATTATAACACTAAGTGATAAATCTCTCTCTCTCTCACGCACACGCACACGCACGCACACACGCTCACACACTGAAACCAAAATCTGGGATGTGTTTTTTCTCCAGTGGTCACAGCAGTCTCAGGAAATAATAAGCAGACACCTCCCGCAGTTTCCTCAGGACATAGCAGCACTTCTGCCAAACCCTGCCTACTGTCCAAGTAAGTGTTGATTTCCTGAAATTGCAGGGAGCGAATGCTACGACGACTCACAGAGTGGGCTTTTTAAAACTCTACATTCTGGCTCTCAAAATCAAGATTCTTGAACCCTTAAAATCCTAGATAATGTTAGCATTTTTAGACACTACAGAATCACAGAATAATGACAGATTCACTGTGTTTTGCGCCTCATTAACACATCACCCTCATCTCACACAGATGTGATTCTCAGTCTGACCCGTCAACACCTGATGAAGGTGAGTGTGTGTGAGTGTGTGTGTGAGAATACAGCTGATATGTATTGTCAATTGTCTGTTTTTTAGCTGTAGGTTCGTGATTTCATGGATGAAATGTTGATCAACCTTGGTCAGGTTGCCACGGTTGCTGCACTGACACACTGTAGTGATTTCCCCACATTGAAATTGATGTATTTTAACAGAATATACATTATATCACCAACAGTGAGTGAACTGACATTAGGGACAGAGAATACGTCCCACTGACATTAATGACTCTCTGACCTTTCCTGACGCATCTTCTTCAAACCTTGTCAACATTGTCGCTATATCCAGAGGCGATTCTAGAGTCTGTAGGGGCCCTAGACCAAAATTCCCAGGGGGCCCTTCCTTCCAACCAGTGTTCATCACCATTATGTTATAAATAATCTGACACCAACGAAAAATGTATGAGTTAAAAATGTTTTTTTTTTCAAAATGAATGAAATAACATGGAAAAACCTTGTAATTAAAAAGTATGTGAAAATATAAATGTAAAGAACAATAAAATACTGTTTAGCTTTTGGAAAACTATATAAACTTCGTAAAAAGAATACATAACACTGTAAAGAACCCACATTATAAAACAATAAACTATATAGAACAATAAAATATTGTAAATAACTGTTCACAAGCTGCGCCTCTGGCTATATCAGTTAAGATCTAGTTTACAGCCAATGATTAGCCTTTCTTGAAGAGCACAATATTCTCAAGGTTTTCCAACTCTGCACGGTACAGAATCAGCTCTGTTTTTAATGATATCTTTTTAGCTTCTCATTCCAGTGATCGAACTGCAGCTTTTGACACAGTGGACCATGAGGTTTTGATCTCTTGTCTCGAGCAGTGGGTGGTGGGCGTTAAGGGTGCAGCACTGGAGTGGTTCAGATCCTACTTTTGGCATATTGTACTTTCTGTGTCAGCCTTGGTGACTCTGTAGCCTCCTCTGTAGCCTCCTCTGTAGCCTCCTCTTGTGTGGGGTTCCTCAGGGCTCAGTTTTAAGGCCCTCTTCTCTTCTCTCTCTATCTGCTCACACTTGGCTCTGTATTTAGGCAGCATGGCATTTCATTCCACTGTTATGCAGACTGTCAGCTATATGCATGCCTCTCAGAAGAAAGTTCACTAATTCCATCAACCTTTTCTTAAGTGCTTTGCAAATAAAGTTGGATTGGATTAAGATGGGGACGCAATACAACAGTTTTTTCCACCAGTCAGCACTAGTTGGGGACAGGCTGCATGGTTAGTGGGTACATACATCTGTGAGTGTGTTGGGGGTAAAAACATGAATGGGCAAGTGTGAAAAAAAGTAAGTGGGACATCTATCTATATATACATATACAGAGGTGGAAAGTAACAAAATACATTTACTCAAGTTACTGTATTTAATACTTTTTTTGTGTATTTTGTATTTTTTAAAGGTGCCATGTGTAAGAATGTGGCCAAAAACAGTTACTACATTCAAATTCAAAATACAGAGGTATTTTAGGTTTCGTTTTATGACGTAACTGGCAACCCGTGGTTGCTCGGCAGCCGAGACTCTACTGACTGCAATGATTGGTAGACGGTGGTAGGTGGCGCCACATGCCAAAACACATGATTTCAAAACATAAACATGATTTGCAGTCTGCAAAATATTTTTTTTAATGCAAAATGCAAAACAACAACACCGTTTTAAAGCCAAACATGGTGACGTCTCTTCTCTGGTTTTAGAAAAATGTTTGCGCCTTATTAACACAAGTGAACTACTTTTTACTTCTACTTGAGTAATATTTCATCAAAGTATTGGTACTTTTACTTGAGTACAATATTTTAGTACTTTTTCCACCTCTCTCTCTCTCTCTCTCTCTCTATATATATATATATATAATGGTAATGAAACTGTTGCTCTCGTGACAGTTTGTTGTATTCAGTTGATTTGGCAAATCAAATGGTCCGTGATCAATTGTTAAATGTGCGATCAACAGTCTTTCAATGATCATGAACAAATCAGGGGGTTTGAAAACTCATGGCCTTTCTGTGCTCAGTTTGCATTTTCTGCTCATGTCAGAGTTAGTTTCCCTCGTGGAGAACTCTGGCTTCTACATGACAGAAACATGCAGGTTATATTAACTGGTAACACTAAACTGATGTATGTGTGAGTGGTCATGTCTCCACATGTTAGCCTTGTCAGTAACTGGTGACTTATCCAACATGTTTTCCCCCAATTGCCCAATTCAAGCTCTTGGATTGATTCTAGATGATAAATCATGGAAATCCCACTGATCCATTAACTTTTCCTGTGATGCAAACCTCAGGTTTTTGTGCCTCTAAAGCCTTTTTGTGAAGACATTTTTCAAACTTCTGCTGGGTTCAGTTGCTTTATGACCAGATCGCAAATACACTGTTCACCTCGGTTGAACTCAAGCCTCAACTGTCCCGTTTCTTTATCTCAGACACGACGAGAAGCCAGCTGGTAGCCATCTTGTGTCCAGTGGTTGTTATGGTATGTCTGGCTCTTGTGATCTCGTTCTGTGTCCAGCAGTCGAGAGATGGAGCCTGTTTTAAGCGAGGTAAGCTTGTGTTTACCAGAACATGGTTAGGGTGAATTCCAATTCCTCGCTTAACCCTCAATCTTAACCCTCAATCTCAAAAATGTGCTCTCCCTCTAGTGCAAGTGCTGTCCTGATTCTCAAAAAATTAAGTTTAAGGGCAAGTTTAAGGGCTGTATCGCCCTCAATATTGAGATTTTCTGAGACCACCCTTGGGAGCAAGGGCTACCCAGAATGCATTGCGTGTTTTGACATAACAAAGATGGCGTTGAAAGCAGTGAAACGAGTACGCTACAAATTAAGTGTTTTCTTTGTTAATAGAGATATAAAAATGATGAAAACCATTGTATTATCTTAGTTTAGGCTCATATTATGGATTACTGACGTCATTGTTGAGTAACATTTATTTTTATTTTACGATCTTTTGTCAATAGTCGGCCGGTGTGGTTTACTTTTCAATAAGTCGTGGTGTGTGGTAACTGTCAGCTGAATATTTGTATGAGTATCATCTTATAACTAACTGACAACCTAATAACTTGACTGACAAACGGATCAGAATAAATAATCCTGACGTAAATGTGTTCTTCTTCTTCTTCTTTTTTGGAGTTGACAGACTGGACGCAGCCTTCGCGTTATTCTGCCCCCTACAGTCTGAAGACGTATCTGCATTTAAGGGGTGTCCCATTTCTAAGTGACAAAATAACCCTCAACACTTGGTTTTGAGGGTTAGTTAAGATTAAGGGTTGAGCTTGAGCGTTAAGATAGGAATTGGAATTGGCCCATAGTGTGAGTTAAACCTTTCATCTTTCATGAATTGTTGAGTTATCACTGGTGGACGAGCAAAGAAAAATAACTTAAACTACTACTTTTCAGCTATTGCAAAGCTACGCGATGAGGTGAGTGTCTAAAGGATTCTAGTGCTCATTCTTATAACATGTATTTTATATAAATGACATGTTCCCCCTCCCTATGTTTGCATGTTCTTATTTAGGGGAGACAAGCTTCTGCTTCATTCAAGTCAAAAGAGTCAAGTCAATTCCCCAGAGACTCATTCAGTGCCAAGCACCAGCCACCGTCTGTCTCAGCATCCAATCTGGGTACTTATGAATCAAATAAAACTTGTTTTATGTGAAATATAGATAAATAACTGTACGGAGTCAGTAAGATAATGACAACGGGGGGAATATGCAGCTGAGTTACTGTTAGCTTCTGTAAGCGAGTCAATTAAAGCATTCCTCAATGACTACTCTTTACATGTTTCTAAAGGTCCGGTCCATTTCCATAACCCAGGCACAGTCATCTTCAGCCTGCTCAGCCAGTTCACAGGGCAAGTTGGAACAACGGTTGCAGGCGAGAAGACGGCTGAGAGCGCGGGCGCCGCCGAGGAAGACGACGCAACAGAAAGTCCTGTGTGTCATCCGTCATCTTCTCCCAGTCTTCATATCTCTGAGGAGGAAAGGAGCGCAGACAGCGACAGCATTTTCTTTCCCTCGCAGGAGCAGGGGAAGGACTGTCACATGTCCAAGGAGGAGGAGCGATGACACGCTGAGCTGGTATGAGACTATGACTCTAAGCACATTCTTTTGAAGGAGTAATTTATAGACTACAGCTCAGCTTGTGGAGCACGTTTCATTCATGAAGGGACAAATGTGCTGCGTGGTGACATTTCTTTCTTCAGGTTTTTGGAAATAAGCAACTGGAACTTGATCATTTTTTTAAGTTATATCCCCTAGTTTTTGATAAGCTCTCTCATCTCTATTTAGTATTTGATATGATTATTTTTTTTTTTTTAATTTCAATAAAAAATGTTTTGAAAGAATATGGTGTAGACTTTTATTAACATATTACATTCACGTGGTGTGAATACTAAATACTGCAAAAATGCAGCAAAAAAAACTAAAAGATAAAGATATAAAACAGACTTTAAGGGTGAATTCCAATTCCTCGCTTAACCCTCAATCTTAATCCTCAATCTCAAAAATGTTCTCCCTCTAGTGCAAGTTCTGTCCTGATTCTCAGAAAAATTAAGTTGAGGGTCAAGTTTAAGGGCTGTATCGCCCTCAATATTGAGATTTTCTGAGACCACCCTTGGGAGCAAGGGCTACCCAGAATGCATTGCGTGTTTTCACATAACAAAGATGGCGCCGAAAGCATGAAAATGAAGTATTTTCTTTGTCAATAGAGATATAAAAATGATGAAAACCATTGTATTATCTTAGTTTAGGCCCATATTATGGATTACTGACGTCATTGTTGAGTAACATTTATTTTTATTTTACCATCTTTTGTCAGTAGTGATGGTTTGCTATGGTTTACTTTTCAATAAGTCGTGGTGTGTGGTAACTGTCAGCTGAATATTTGTATGAGTATCATCTTATAACTAACTGACAACCTAATAACTTGACTGACAAACGGATCAGAATAAATAATCGTGTTCTTCTTCTTCTTCTTCTTTTTTGGAGTTGACAGACTGGACGCAGCTTTGGCGTTATTCTGCCCCCTACAGTCTGAAGACGTATCTGCATTTAAGGGGTGTCCCATTTCTAAGTGACAAAATAACCCTCAACACTTGGTTTTGAGGGTTAGTTAAGATTAAGGGTTGAGCTTGAGGGTGAAGATAGGAATTGGAATTGGCCCTAAGTTTCTTTGTACCATTGTACATACATGTCACCTTATATCAACACAGTGCAAATTCTCATGCACTTTCATTATCTTGAAGTGACAAATGTCAAAGAGTCATATCTCCACCCAGAGAGACACATCTGTCTCCAAAGCACGTCCTCTGTGGGTCCATCCACCTGCACTCGTTGCAGTGATGTTTGGTGTCATTAGTCATAAATGTCCTGAGCAGCAAAAGACATTCTGCATCATCCGTGACTGCCTGTCAAATTCTTGCTCATCCAAGTTCAGCTTCAACACTCATCGTCAGAACATAAATCAATAGGTTGGTCACATTTCTCACACACTTCTTGCACAGGCTCGGACACCACGTCGTCCTCAGAGCACGGCAGCACTGGAACTGGCTTTTCAGTCAAAAAGTAGCCTGTGCAACAAGAGAAGAGAGTGTGGAAACAACATTCAAATATGATTTAATTATCATATATAAATATATATAAAACATAATAATACAAATGAATATATTGCTGCAGGGTTGTCCGTACCGCGCCTGGACCTGATCCAGCGAAGGAATGGTTTTATTTTGGCAACAACAACGAGTGCAATTCCTGTGCACAAGAGAGCCGTTATCACCAGGAACCACACGGTCTGATCTGTGACAATGAAAGAGACATTTTTTCATGAACACTCACTGCAGAGAAAGTCCACAGATTTCATTTGTACAGAACAATGAGCTTATTTTACCTCTGATGGGTTTAGGGGGTGTTGTTGGGGCCTTAAGTGTCGAAGCTGAAAGGAGAAAACAAACTTATATAAATAAAACGTTTTATTATTGATTCAGTTAACGTACATTATCTCAAGGCACTGAACATAGTAAGGCAACAACCTTCACAATATTACAGAGAGAAGATAAATCCAACAATTCAAAAACTCCCTTTTAACAGGAAAATATCTGACAGAACCAGAATCAAAGATGTCAAAGATTGACTGTTTGTATGTTTAAAGGTGCATTATGTAATAAATCATAAAATCCTCCTAATATGTCACAGAGACTCAGGAATAATGTTCATATAACAAACTGAACTCACCAACAACAACAGGACAGACAAAATATTTACATTAAAAAATATATTTTGCAGACTGCAAATCATGTTTATGTTTTGAAATCATGTTTTGAAATCATGTGGCGCCACCTACCGCCGTCTACCAATCATTGCAGTCAGTAGAGTCTCAGCTGCCGAGTAATAGACCTCGATATTTTGAATTTGAATGTAGTAACTGTTTTTGGCCACATTCTTACATATGGCACCTTTAATAATCCATAGCTTTTATAAAGCACCAGTAGTATACCTGATACATACTGTACAGTCTATCCTATGTTTCATTTATTTTTTTAATTAAATAGACCATCTCTCAACATTTTAAACTACCTCTCAGCACTGATAACAGGAATCCCACATAACAATTGTCTTTGTCCCTCATTTACTGTGTTGGGATCTGGTCGCCCTAATACCAGCAGAGTCACAGACCAGACATAAAGACATACAGACGTCAGTAAGAACACACATTAAAAACACAACAGATGACAACAGTGCTTCTGTTGGGAAACACTTCACTATAAACAAGCATAACCGCTATCGTCCCTTTGAACGTCTGAGTAATTACCACAACACTGGGGGTTCTCGTTTGACCTGGGTTTTCTCCCCCGTCCCTCTCGAGTCACACACACACAGAGTAACGTACAGAGACGTAGAGAAACAGAGCGGTTTCACGTTTGTTTCCCACAGTCGCTCAGTAGGTTATTGTGATGTTTATCTGCCTTTTACAGAAGTGTTACATGTCCAGAACAGACATTACACACACGTGCATCCAGGAAACTTAGAGCTGTGAGGTTCAGACACAGGCGGATTGGCACAGGATGTAGTTCAGCAGCTAACAAATATTCATTTATATTTGAAAAGTTACATATTACAGCTTTAAAGGTGCATTATGTAATAAATCTAAAGCAACTGGCCATAAAATCCTCCTAATATGTCACAGAGACTCAGGAATAATGTTCATATAACAAACTGAACTCACCAACAACAACAGTACAGACTAAATATTTCAGTCAGTCAGTAGATTCTCAACTGCAGAGCAACCACGGGTTGCCAGTTACGTCAGAAAACGAAACCTAAAAGACCTCTGTATTTTGAATTTGAATGTAGTAACAGTTTTTGGCCACATTCTTACATATGGCACCTTTAACCAATGTTTAGGCAACAATGAGGTAATGATTGCAGTCCCTGGTCTTCATATTTTTCAACCACCAGAGAAGTGATTCTTAATCCTGGTTCTCAGGACCCACTGCCCTGCATGTTTCAGATGTTGCCCTGCTCCACAACACACCTGATTCAAATGGTGAACAAGCTCTGCAGAAGCCTGATAACGACCCGTTCATTTGAATCAGGTGGGTTGGAGCAGGGAAACATGGAAAACATGGAGGACAGTGTGTCCTGAGGACCAGGATTGAGTAAAACACTAAACCAGAGGACGTGTGGAGGTTGCTGTTCCTTTCTATCATGGTGTTTAGTCTAGTTTAGGTCACCAGTGATGTGAAAACCCAGAGGAACGTTGTTGGAACTGTTGTCTCTCTCCACATCTGTACAAGTGGATGATATTGCACACTGACAGTTTTCCTCAAGTCCACGACAATCTTGAATCTACCAGTTTTTTCGCCCTCACATTTAATGAGATGTTGCTGCTGCACAGCCAGTTGCTCAGCCTCGTCTCTGTAATAAGAGTCATTTGTGATCCCACCACTGGCATTTAATCTGCTATATGTATGATGTGGTTGGAGCTGGATCTGTACACCAGCAACGGGCACTTTTAGATGTTTAAAATAAACTTAAATGTTACTTTTCTTTGTATATAATTTTCTTTGTATACTGTTATTGGTTAAGTTTTTTCTACAGCTGCTAAACAGTGATGGTAGTTGTGATAAACTTGGTATATTTTGTTATTACATTTGTGAAAGGTGCCATATGTAAGAATGTGGCCAAAAACAGTTACTACATCCAAAGTCAAAATACCGAGGTCTTTTAGGTTTCGTTTTCTGACGTAACTGGCAACCCGTGGTTGCTCGGCAGCAAAGACTCTACTGACTGCAATGATTGTTAGACGGCGGTAGGTGGCGCCACATGCCAAAACATAATTTCAAAACATAAACATGATTTGCAGTCTGCAAAATATTTTTTTTAATGCAAATATTTTGTCTGTACTGTTGTTGTTGGTGAGTTCAGTTTGTTATATGAACATTATTCCTGAGTCTCTGTGACATATTAGGAGGATTTTATCATTTATTACATAATGCACCTTTAAATATACAATTATGACCAAGCAGAACATTGTGAATGTAATGCTGCAGCTGTCCCTGTGTTCCCCACTCTCTGAAAAGAGTACATTTATATGAAATGGTGGTATCATACCTGTAGTGGATGGCGGGAGTGTGGTGGTGGTTGGAATGGGCAAACACTGTGTGCATTGTTGATCTCTGCATCTGTATCCAGCTTTACACCTGCACACTGCGTTATGTGTGCTGCTACAGCGCGACTTGTATTCCATGTTTGCTGCAGAGACAAAGCAAAAACAAATGACAAGTGTCATTCAAAAATAAAAGCCGAGTCATGAGTCTGAGTCTGAGTGTGCGTCTTCACATGAATTTAGAAAAAGGTGAAATGACTCATGCGTTGGGCAGGGCAGGTCTAGATTTAAGTCACAAGGCGGTTACATCGTCACTTCTGGAACCGCCTCTTTAGTTTATCAGTAAAAACAGCGTTTCATGCTTCATTGCAGGACTACTTTAATGTGTCTCACAGGTTAGCCCAAACAATTCTAATTATTTGCAAATGTGCTAAAATAAGGCAATGGTTTCATGGCACTTTATACCAGAGCCGTTTCTTGCTATATGCGGACTATGCAGCTGCATAGGGCCCCACAGCCACCAGGGGGCCCCCAAACTGCAAGTTCAGACTCATATTTTATTATATTTTTGAGACTTAAAAGTACCTGTCTTTATTTTCATGTATTGGATGCATTCATTATGCATATATTTGCAAAGCATGTAAGTGTTTGTGGGGTAATCAGAAATAGTTAGGAATCTCTACCTCGAGTTTGAAGAAAATAGGGGCCCCCATATCTCGCATAGGGCCCCCAAACAGCTAGAAATGGCCCTGCTTTATACGTATAAATGTGGTTAGATTGTGTACACTTATAGATTTTGGAGATTAGAGGTCACAGTTACGGCCTCTAAAACTAAGTTTTCATCTTCATTATTTTATTTATTTTTTGTCATTTTTTATTCCCAAATTCCTAATTTTCCAGTAATTTTGGAGCATTTTTATATGGTCCCCTCATGATGCTTTTCTTTCATTTTGTCAGACAGTTTAAAATAAAAGAACACTACTCAAATGTGTCATGTTTTGATATATTTTGATGACAAGTACTTTTTATTGGGTGTTTTTATTATCTCTGGTAAAAATCACCCGGCGTTAGTGATGGTGTTTTGAATTTGAGTGATAGTGTTCTAGGGTTAATTCATGTCATTTCATTGTCAGGGTTTGAGAGTGTGGCTTCTTTACCCTCTGTTGTCGACCAACTGAGGAAAAAGTGTTGTTAGATTGTAAGATAAATGTATGAAATGTTGTGTGGGTTAAATCATAAGTTCCACAGCTTTAATTAGAATAAACCCCCTCATGTCATGTGTGTGTGTGTGTGTGTGTGTGTGGGAGTAATAGCTTTTTGACATGTTCCTGCAGATTCAAAATAATTCAGCTTTAAAGAGGTTTAAATTGAGACAATAATGAGTTATTCATGCACGTTCTGCACTTTCTGCATTCTGGGTTGAAATAAATTAGATAAAGTGACAATAGTAAAATATTCATGCACCCAAAAATAGAGACTGAGAGTTTGTGTGTTCTCTCTTTTGTGATTTCCACAATGACATTAAAAAAAATAGAATAACAGGCTGTTTCCTCACTTAAGAATAAGCCTGAGTAATAACAGATGACATTTGAGTCTGAAGATCTTTCCGATGTTTACCACTTTTCTGTGTTTTTTTTCTTTTTTTCCACCAGCCTGATGATGGTCTACTTTTTCAAACACCTCCACCTTCATCATTGGTGGGCTCCACTGCTGCTGCTGCTGCTGCTGCTGCTGCTGCTGCTGCTGCTGCCAGATGTAGAGACTCAGCCTAACTCTGAACTGACACCCTTCCACCCTCTTTCATCTCTCTCTAACTGTGTCCCACCATCAGACATAGAACGGGAAATCCCCGACCTTTGGTTTCATGGGCAAACTTCTCTGAAGTCATAATGTGTACAAACACAGAGATGAGTAACAGCCTGCCTTCAAAAAGGTCTGTTTGCTGTAACTGGTCAAGATTTGTGTCCATGCACATCAAAGAGAAATTTGGCATTTTACCGACAGTTGTCAGTTTGTTTTGAAGATCGGTGACCCTTTCTTTTTTGTCTCTTTATCCACAAGTGAGATGCAAGACAGACTTAAAATACTTGTTCTCTGTGCATTGGATGATAATCTTGTCAAAGAGCCAATTGGCAGCTTTAAGGATTTGAATATTTGTTAATCTCTGTGACCAGTAAACATCACAGCTGTCCCTGTGGTGCATCCAAAACTGTCCAAAAGTAACGCTGTTCACCCAGATCAGGTCTCAAATATACCTTATAATACAAAACAAAAGCAGAATTAGCGGAATTACTCACATTTCTTGCAGCTTTGGCACATTTTGCAGTTCATGTCCACATTGTAGGAATCACTGTACAGACCCTCTGTGCAAGAGTCACACGTAGTGTCACAATCGTCGTCTGGACGCCGAACCATATGTTGACCTGGAACATACAGAGTCATACAGCAGGACTGTGAGATATGTAAAAGGAGGAGCGTGAGGGAAAAACATTATTCGGCCTTTTCTAAAGTTATCAGCTCTCAGAAAATAAATCACCTTTAAGCAGTGTGCGAAATACCCATTAATAATCGGGGGGGTCACCACCCCCAGGTGCCACCCTGCAGTATTGGCTATATTCCCTGTCAGGTGTGGGCTTGTGTGTGGGGCCTTTTCCACAGCGCCATTTGGAAAGCAATGAATTAATACATTAAAAATACACAATTAGAAATAAAATAATTGACATTTCGTGTGGTTAAAAAGGATAAGAAAGCATGCAAATTGTATTATGTATGTAGATCATATATGTAAAACTGAAATTCAAAAACCTTTAGGAAAAAAACATGCTTTCCAATTACACTGTAACATGTTTAGACCCCCCTCAAATGTTGCATTTGAGGCTTTGAATGTTATTCAGGGAGGTCTAACCCCCCAGACCCCCCTGTATTTCGCACAGTGCCTTTAAGTATCCTAACTCTGGGACTCACAGACAGACTGACAGAGGACGCCTGACTGTTAACATACTTGTTTATGTTCGGCATCGTCTCAGTTCTCCTCAGATCTGAGCTGCTTCCAATAAAGCCTTGTTCAACTTAACTCATCTCTGAACTCCAGAAAACTCTGTCCTTGGTCGACTCACCAAATAATCAAATCTCCGCAACAAGGAGAAAATAAAAATAAATAAATCACTGTACCTGGTTTACACTTGTTACAGCAAAACTTGGCTTCCTCCACCGGCCAGGCATATTCTCTCTCACTGCACTGTAGAGAGTGTATAGAAGTAAGACTGCACAGGAGACTAAAAGCAACACAACACAGTAGCTGCATCTAAAGGGAAAAACAAGAAGAAGAAGAAGAAGAAGAAGAAGAAGAAGAAGAGGGAGGAATCCATTCATGAATACAAAGTATTTACAACTCAGAGTTCTGACCTACAGCTATGGCTGAACTTGTCTGTTTTTAGTACTTACAGTGGACGAGAAGCTGAGCCAAGATGTAACCTGAGACCCTCTGAGAAGGAGACTGAGCAGGGGACAGAAGAGAGTCACAGGATTATTCATAAAATGTAAGTGGTGACTCAATATGAAAGTCTAACATTTTTTGTGTCTTTGCTCTTTTGCTCTCTCTCTCTCTCTCTCACCTTGCCTCCGTCTCTACTGCGACCCCCTGCCTCAGTCAGTGCACAAAAATATCACATCCTCCAACTGACACTTCTTTATTAAGTGTTATTTTCCCCATAAACACATTCTCTCTCATTTCATACTAAATCAATCTTTTGGCTCCAAGCCCGTCTAATCTTTTTTTTTTTTCATCTTTTGAGCAGCTGCATAATCAAATAGCAAACACCACTCATTTAACTTCACAACATCGAGGAGCTCTTACAGAAAGCTGTTGAGTTGATGAACATCATTCCAAGAAATAACATTGCACTGACGAGCTGATGTGAATCTCTATGACACAGAGGAGCGAGCAGCGAAAGGCTTTCATCTCACGATACTAAATTCACACACAAAACCTCATTGAAAAGTGACATTAGTCACAGCGTGTGTGGACGGATTAAATTGTAAAATATAACGTGAGAACAAGGAGGCATCTTAGAAGGTACACACAGGATGGTGCAGTGTGTTTGCTTACACTTTTACTGATGTTTACTTGTTTTCTATCAGACTTTATTTCATACAGAGCAATGCAAAGTGCTGCATAGAATTTAAAAAAAGCCGTACAGTTAAGAAAAGCTGTCTAATAAAGCTAATACAATGGTATACTGATAAGGTACAAATACTCTAAAGTATAAGAATACATAAATGAAGTGTTGGACGGCAGATATAAGAAACACTATTTAGTAGAATTAAATTCAATTATAAGGCAGACTGAATGGGAGAATAAATAATATAATTTAAGATAATATAAATGATGAACTGTCCAGGGTGTGAGGCCGTCTATCACTTTATGTTGGCTAAGGGCCAATTCCAATTCCTATCTTAACCCTTAATCTGAACTAACCCTCAAAACCAAGTGTTGAGGGTTATTTTGTCACTTAGAAATGGGACACCCCTTAAATGCAGATACGTCTTCGGACTGTAGGGGGCAGAATAACGCGAAAGCTGCGTCCAGTCTGTCAACTCCAAAAAAGAAGAAGAAGAAGAAGAACACATTTACGTCAGGATTATTTATTCTGATCCGTTTGTCAGTCAAGTTATTAGGTTGTCAGTTAGTTATAAGATGATACTCATACAAATATTCAGCTGACAGTTACCACACACCACGACTTATTGAAAAGTAAACCACACCGGCCGACTATTGACAAAAGATGGTAAAATAAAAATAAATGTTACGCAACAATGACGTCAGTAATCCATAATATGGGCCTAAACTAAGATAATACAATGGTTTTCATCATTTTTATATCTCTATTAACAAAGAAAATACTTCATTTGTATCGTACTCGTTTTGCTGCTTTCGGCGCCATCTTTGTTATGTCAAAACACGCAATGCATTCTGGGTAGCCCTTGCTCCCAAGGGTGGTCTCGGAAAATCTCAATATTGAGGGCGATACAGCCCTTAAACTTGACCCTCAACTTAATTTTTCTGAGAATCAGGACAGAACTTGGACTAGAGGGAGCGCACATTTTTGAGATTGAGGGTTAAGTAAGGAATTGGAATTCACCCTTAGATTGACACAGCACCCCCGCAGCGCTCATGATAAAGTGGTCAAAGTCGAATGGATAATATAAATGATACCAAACTGTTTTGTTCAGACAAGTGATATGTGATGCTGGACATAAAGAGATTATTATTATCATTCATTACATTTCTAGAGTGCTTTTCTAGACACCCAAAGCACTTTACAAATGACCTATTATTAATTAACACATTCTCACTGGTGGTGGTGTAACCACAGTCTGGAGCAGACTGATGGAAGCGTGGCTGCCAATGTGCACCAAACGTCCCCTACGACCACCACCATCATTCATACATTCATTCATGTTTTCTCGAACTGTGGGAGGAAGCCGGAGAACCCGGAGAAATTCCACACACACACACAGGGAGAACATGCAAACTCCTTGCAGAAAGGCTCTTGTTCCAACTGGGTCTTAAAGTTGTTCCAACCAGGGTTTGAACCCAGGAACTCTGGTCTTCTTGCTGCAAAGGCGAGAGTGCTAACACCAACATATCATGTTCATGTTGTGCTGAGAAAAGACTTCTCTTCCAGTTTAAACTTTGAATGGTTTGAGTTAATAAACCATAAACAAATTAGCATCTTTGTGCAGGTCTTCCCCGAAATACAATGACTAATTTCTTTAAATGAGCTCCAGCGTCTCCTCTGCATCGTCTCAGACTGAACATGAGGACTGAGAGGGTGACGTGAGACCACTCAGGCGCCAACAACATGTCAAGCGTGAAAATAAAGCCTTTACAGTAGCCTCTTAAAGGGGCTGCCACTGAGTCGACTCTCTACAAACAGCACCACTGAAAACACAGTACAGCGATGACTGGACAAGAGATGACTGAGCACCAAAAATCATCTGAGCCGAGAAACTCAGATCATGCTTATCTCGAGGTTTCGCTTTCACTGTTGCTTGACCGTAAGGATACGTTAAAGCTAGTGTGATTATGAAGAATTCTTTACCAGGAACATGTTGGTGTTATTACAGTGAAGAACACAGACGACACACAGAAGACGTTTAAAGCAGAACGTGTGCACAGAGCACACAGTTAGAGCTGTGGCAGTTCAGTCCTGAAATACTGTGTGAAACTGTGCACGAGTACTTTTTTTTCTTTGCTCACGGGAAGGATGTGGTTTTTCTGAGGAAGTATTTGTCTTGCTTTGCTGACTGAGCGCCGTCATGTACTGTACCAGAATAATCGTGTGAGGCGACACACACTACTAATCCGTATCCTTTTTGTTAAAAATTTGAATGATCATAAATAATCTTTAAACCAGGGCTCTCAAACTCAAATGACCCGGGGGCCAATGTGCATCTGTTGTGGTCAAGAGGGGGCCGGCCTAGAGAACAAAAAGTGGGGGGAAAAAAGCAACTGTTCACGATACTGCATCATGATATCACATGTATACTTAAAGGTCCATTATGTAATAAATGATAAAATCCTCCTAATATGTCACAGAGACTCAGGAATAATGTTCATATAACAAACTGAACTCACCAACAACAACAGTACAGACAAAATATTTGCATTAAAAAATATATTTTGCAGACTGTAAATCATGTTTATGTTTTGAAATCATGTTTTGGCATGTGGCGCCACCTACCTAATCATTGCAGTCAGTAGAGTCTCAGCTGCTGAGAAACCATGGGTTGCCAGTTACGTCAGAAAACGAAACCTAAAAGACCTCGGTATTTTGAATTTGAATGTAGTGACGGTTTTTGGCCACATTCTTACATATGGCACCTTTGATAATACTATTTATGATGCAAAATTAATGTATTAATATCAAAAACAGACATTTATTTTAAATGACATAAATAATAGTGTGGACAACTGTAATTAAAATTCATTCCAGGAGCCGTTTCGGCCACTGTCATTCGTGGCTCGGGCCCTAACAAGTGTATTTATATATGTAACTGAATGTTGTATATGATACATTTAATAATGTGATAATTATGACCAAATGTCTTATTAATACTGTTATAATAAACATTGCTAGCAAACATATATATTATTCTATCACCTCGTTGGCAGCTGTGCCTCAGCTACACACTGTGTTTAATAGACGGTGATGTCGTGAGTCATGTTTTCATTATAACATGATATTAAGTGGGGGGGGGGGGGGCCGCATGTGGCCCCAGGGCTGTCAGTTTGAGACCCCTGCTTTAAACTGTGTAAACAAATCACACTCCTCTTCCCTACAAAACACTCAAGCCAAGTCATGTGACCCACTGACTCCACTTCATATCAGATATTTTCAGTTCTTACATGTAGTAAAAAAGTGTTTTGTTCTGTCCATATTAATATCTGATATGATGTTGGGTCAGTGGGTCAGAGAAAAATAAAGAACATTAAAGTTTAAACAAAGATAAACTAAAAATACTCATAAATTGTCGGCCACACGATTGGCACAGTGGTTATCGCTCTTGCCTTTGCAGCAAGAAGACCTGGTTTTGAGCCCCGGTTGGAAAAAAAGGGGTTTTCTCCAGGTTCTCCGGCTTCTTCCCACAATCCAAAAACATGCAGATTTTGGGAATTAGGTGAATTCTCTAAATTGACCCTAGGTGTGAAAGTGAGAGTGAGTGGTTGTTTGTCTCTATACGTGGTTCTGCGATGGACTGGCAAACTGTCCAGAGTGTGACCCCACCATAGACCCTCTGGTGGAGGATAAAGCCGTAGATAATTGACGGCAATTTGGGCGAGTGATGCATCAATTTGAGGTTGTAATACAATTTGCCATTGGTTTGGAATCAGTGTATCACATGAGCGTGATTACCTCGGCCAAGGAGGTTATATTTTCACCAGAGTTTGTTTGTTTGTTTGTTTGTTAGCAACATAACTCAGAAATGGAAAAGGAAATGTCTGCAGTGGGACCAGGAACATGTGATTACATTTTGGGGGCGTGATCCGTAGACGCTATCACTGGTTACAACACTCGCTGTCTGACCCAGGGGCATCGGCAGGGTGTATCAAGGTGGAGGTCTGCGCTCTCCGAGTGCTTTTCCAGTTAAAAGTAATGTCATTGTTTTCTCATAGAGGTTTTTTTTATTGATGGTCAATTTAGTAAAAACCATGTGATAAAGAGTGAATTATGTCTGTCAAAATATCCAAGGAAAAAACGAACTTATCAGGACTACTACATCAATTAAGTTAAATTGAATCTCGCAGAACGAAAGAATATGGATGTAAAGTTAGTTATGTAAATGAGGGCAGTGTTTGGATATGGACAAAGTTAGTTTGGCATAAACACTGTGAACAGTGGTCAGGTTAAGGCAGTGATTCCCAAACTTAGTAATGGAGGAGGTTAGGCTTTGGGTACATGCTGTCCAATGGAATGTAAGTCAGTGCGTGAGAGTCCTCACAAGAATAGCAGTGCAAACATGTGTGTTATTATCTTCATAATCTATTTACAGTGAGTCACTCTGCTGACTGGCATTTAATCTCTCACTCTGTGAGTGTGTGTGTGTACAGTGGTGTTTTGTTGCCTTTATGGTTTTGTCAGGACCAGCTGACAAAGCTCTTAGGGCTCAAAGTCTGCTCCTAATTAGGCCAAACCTCATTTTCTGAAGAATTGGCTGAAGTAAGTCACTTCCCTTCACCATAGTCATAAACCTTAACCAGAATCAGAATCCGTTGGCTTTGGTTAGGCTGTCCAAATGAATGGAAGCTAATTAAAGTGTATTATTAGGATGTGGATTAGGTTTATAATACAGTGAGTGTGAGTCAGGCGCGTAGCCACATCAGGGCCAACGTGGGCCAGTGCTAATATGATTGACAGCTGGTCCACCCTATAAGACGTGCAGCATTAACTTGAATTGAATGGTGAGAGATTACGCATCACATGCATATTGTGCCAAAAAAAATGCCATTAATCATCTAATATGTGATGAAATCAAATGTTTAATTTTGGGACAAATACTGCCTAATAATAGGGGGGTGGGGAAAGTCACCTTTAAAGTTATTGTGCGTATTTGCTTAATTCAAGCCTGGATGTAGCCTATTTGTTTGCCATTAATTGTCTGATATGTGATGAAATCGTGTGTTGTTTAAAGCTCACATAGAGTGGTCCTGTTGCACATATATGTTAGTTATGGAGGTCTACTTACATACATTAACTTGTTTTTATGCTCAAAAACCTCTTAGTTGCTGTAAACGAGCCGATAGAAATCTCTCCTTACTGACGCTCTCCTCAGCCGCGATATTTCAGACTGAAATCTCACACCCAGAAGACAGACTGTTGTGATTGGCCAATAACCGGAAGTGACATATTCAGCACACCCGCTCTCAGAAGCACAGCTCCCCCCTCTGGAACGGTGGATGCACTGCTCCTCATTATCAAAACATTGTTTTAACAGTGTTTAAAAATAGCTTCTTCACGACTCCCCGCCTCAGTCCCTTTGACGACCTTTGACCCAGAGTCAGACCCAGAGTCAGAAGACACTGTCGCTCGTGAAACACCTCCACAACGGACGTTATTCTTCTTCTGTGGTTCAATGTACGCAACCGGATGTGCCCGGACTAGTGCCCGGAGCAGGAGGATCTGCTGTTCAGGAGAAATGCTGTTTACGTAACCGGACCGGGTTTTTTCAGAGATCTCACTGAGTCCGAGATTACAATAAAACACAGTGTTCTCAGCAGTGACTGAACTGTTTGTGTTGACTATAATGTGATTTTTTTGCAAAGTAAAAAAAAAAGACTAAAAATAATGGCCCACCTGACTTCGCAAAAGTCCACCCTATTGAAAAACCCTGGCTACGCCACTGGTGTGAGTGAGTCACTGTGTGGATGTCTTCATTCTCAGACTGCTGTGCGTGTGCGCGCGCGCGCGTGTGTGTGTGTGTGCGCGCGCCTTGGTGCCAAAAGCCAACATGTCTCGCTCGCAATTCCTTGAAACGGGCGCGTGAGACACTCGTTTCCAGTTTGTGACGCCTCCTCCTCCTCCTCCTCCTCCTCCTCCTTCTTTCGTCCTCAGTCGAGAGGGTCGACAAACTGTGGAGCTGCGCTTTCAATGAACACATCGATAGGATTTTATAACAAACACTTTTAGCGCTTGATAAGTGGATTTACTGCAGTGACAGAGCGTCTAAAGCCGCAGGTGAGTGACGGTAAACGCGTGACTGTGCGCAGATCAGAGGAGATTCATATCAGGCTGAGTGAGTCTGTGGCGCTGGAGGTGGAATGCGGTGCGTTTCTGCGGAGCTAAACCGAAACCAGTGAGATAAAAACTGACTGTAAAGTCGACTGACTGTACATTATGGTCATTGTGAATGCGTCAAATGTGAATCTCACGAAGCTTGTTAAACTCTCAGAGTTTACAGGGAAGTGAAGCTGCCAAACTAGTGGCCAACAAATATGTGGGAGTTGTTCTGCTTGATTAATGTCTGTGTGAACGCTTTTCCCGTAACATTACCGTGTATTTACACTGGCTTCCTGTTGTCTTTAAACACTTCAGCTCAAGTTTGTTTACAGTGTAAACAACATTGATGTTATTGTCTCATAACATTTTACTGGAAGTAAACAAAAATGTTTTATTATTGTTCTGAACTCTCATAGTTTTGAAAACAGGGGTCTCAAACTGGCGGCCCTGGGGCCACATGCGGCCCCCCCACTAAATATCATGTTATAATGAAAACATGGCCCACGACCTCACTGTCTATTAAACACAGTGTGTAGCTGAGGCACAGCTGTTAGTGAGGTGGTAGAATATAATATATGTTTTTTATAACAGTAATAATAAGACATTTGGTCATAATTATTAAATGTATCATATACAACATTCAGTTACATATATAAATAAACTTGTTAGGGCCCGAGCCACGAATGGCAGTGGCCCCTAAACAGCCCCTGGTACGAATTTTAATTACAGTTGTCCACACTATTATTTATGTCATTTAAAATAAATGCCGGTTTTTGACATTAATACATTAATTTTGCATCATAAAAGGTATTATTAAGTATACGTGTGATATCATGATGCAATATTGTAAAACAGTTGAACTTTTTGTTCTCTATGCTGCCCCCTCTTGACCACAATAGATGCGCATTGGCCCCCTGGTCTAAATTAAGGTTAAATTAAAGGTAAAGGTGTCACGTTTATACGGTTAGATATACATCGTTTGTATGTAGTGCAATGTTTTTCAAGTGAGTCCCTCAGATTATGCCACATATCAGCAGTTGCGTAGTTATTTATTTATTTAAAGTCTTTCCAGCAGGTTTGCTGTGATTTACAATTACTAACCCAAGAGCAGGTTAAACATTTAAGCCAAGAGAAATGATCAAAGATGATATAACATCACCAAAGCACAGCATTTCCCACAATGCATAGCGATTGCGTTACCCGCAAAGTGACGGCACCGCCACTAGATCACAGTGTATCATGGTATATGCATCATGCGACGAGTGAAATAAGTAATAAATACAGAAAGTTATTTAACAATATGTTACAGAGTAGTTACCTTTATTTTACATTATATTTGGTTACATTTAGTTACATTTATCCTGTATGACAGTTACATCTGACCCTTTGAGGGTAACATGATGCTGATGTGGCCCTCAGTGAAAATGAGTTTGACACCCCTGCCCTAGAATAACTCTTTTTTTCAGGAAGTGTGGGAAACACTGTGTCTGGAAAACCCAGCTCCCATTAACTTAGTGGAAAACTAAGCTTAGAACTAATCGTGAAAAAACACACCTCGATATACGACCAAGTTTTTATGATAAGTATAGTTATATTAAAGCTAATATATTCTCTGGTTTCCTCCCTCCTGAATTATATATGAAAACAAAGGCTTTTACTTTGAAAGGGTGTGCAATATCATCCTGAATATTTTTGATTGCAACGTCACTAAACTGTTTCTCCTCCTCCCACTGCCCAGTCCTCATGTGGAGGATAAAGCGGTAAAAGATGGATAATGGATAAAGAATAATTCAGACTAAACTTTTACCTTGTTTTGCTAAATGATCATTATTTTCCCAGACCACCTTAAATGACCCTGCTTTCAGTTGTCGTCTAATAGAAGAACTGTATCAGCTCAGTTTAATGTGAAGTTAGGGTTGAAGATGTTGTTCCATTAAAATGAATAAGTTAAGATTAATCCTGTCACTTTATTCTACCTTGTAGCTAAATAATAATGCATTTTTCCCGTCCACCTGAAATGGTTTATTGTAACTCTGAGGTTTCACAAGATGGTAGAATTAAAGTGAAGACGAGCACACACACACTCCAGCTTTGCAGAGTTTCATTTTAGCTGCTCATATGTTGAAGAAACCACAACCGAAACTCGGGCCCCTTCCCCATTCTCATCACTCACGTTTACCCACAGGCTGCCGAAAATATAATCATAGAATAGAATAGAAATGATGAATAAACACTAATGTAAATATCAATTATTATCAACATTAACTTCCTGTGAATATTACTGAACGTTACCTGTTGTTTGACCTGCAGATGGCCTCGCATGGACTGAGTTAACCCTGCAAGACGATGGAGGGAGCTGGAATAAAGTGGAATAAAAAAGCCCCCGTGGGCACAACACTACTCCTCATGGTGAGACAGTGCTTGTGCTTCACTTAATATTTTTAAGATTTTTCATGTAAACATGCAAGATGCACTATAAACTTTGGTTGATTTATTTTTGCAGTGTCTGTTCGTCGCGTTGGCTTTGTCCCAAACTGAAAAAGTGCACACGTGTCAACCTGGCGACTACAGAACAGAACAGGGGATTTGTTGCGACAAATGTCGTCCAGGTACACAAGCTTAATTCTTCAGTGTGTGTGTGTGTGTGTGTGTGTGTGTGTGTGTGTGTGTGTGTGTGTGTGTGTGTGTGTGTGTGAGGGGCACTTCTTACATTGCTCAATGTTTTATCTTTGCTGTATTTATTTGTCCCTTACTTGACATTACTTGCAGTTTTATCTGTGCTGTATTTGTATTTATTTTAAAATAAACTGCGGGACTGCAGATGTAAATGAGCCTAAAGCCCAATTTATACTCCTGCGTAAAGTGCTCTGCGTAGGTTACGCAGACTCCTCTGCGTCGACGGAGAACCTGTCGTAGAGCCTCTGCGTCATCTGCACAAAATATGTTTTAAGTGTCCGTCACTCCGTCAAGGGACAACGGAGACGGCAAGAGCTGCGATTGGTCCTCAGGACAGGCTGAGCTAAAGCTGCTCTGTGTCGGCTCACAGTGAGCACCGAGCGTCCACAGACGCGGAGCTGATCCCCGCCGACAACGTCGCTGCCAAACTATAAATACGTCATATCTAAACACACACAGCACATGTTTAGACTCTAAATGGCTAATTTCTCGCCTCAAATTATCTTAAAACTGCGTTCCGGGACACAGAAAAGTGAGAAACGGCCACTGTTTACAACAACAACAGTCTTTCTCTCTCGGACGCCATTGCTCACTGTAGCCAGAAGCACAACAACCTTGCGCAGCGACCCCTACTGATCGGGCGGGAAATTGCAGCTCGTATCCGTCACCACGACGCAGAAGTATGAAGGCTCGAGTCGTCTCCGTGGTGACGCAGACGGATAACGCATTACGCAGTCGGAGAAGTATAATGTGGCCTTAAGGCTAACTCTGGTGCAATGCATCAAATGGCGACATTTATGTTTTAATTGCACATGGTCCCTTTCAAATAAAATTCAATCAATCAATCAATCAATCAATCAATCAAGCAGTGGTTTCTCAAAACTGAAAGGACCCACACATGTTGACATTGTCTCACACTATTAGATCAGTTCTTCTGATGTGACATTCATGTTTTCCAGGTAATAAGCTTGTAGAAAAGTGCCGTGCTACAGGTCAGAGAAGTAACTGCACACAATGTCCTAATGAACAGTTCATGGACCAGTTTAACTACTCCCCCAACTGCTGGCAATGCCGACGCTGCAAAGGTAAACGATCGCAATCTTTTTGTCTGACTCAGTTTCACCTTCTCCATTTATCAGTGTTGAAGTTAATGCGGTTTGTTTTGTCCAATCTTCTTCTTTCTTGTCAACCTTTTTTTTTATTTTACAGCATCAAAGCACGAATATGAGGTGTCGCCATGTACTCCAGTCAAAAACACTGAGTGTCAGTGTGAGGATGGCTATTACAAATCCAAAATAGACTCCGGAACGTACGACTGTCGCAGTTGTTCAAAATGTGGATCTGATGAAAAGGAAATACAAAGATGTGAGTGTTCAGACAAGTCCGTGTGCATCATCATCACCGATGTAGAAGCTCGTCTTCTTTTAGTTTGTCAGCTGTGTCGTTTAAATGATTCTTATTTTTTGCATAGGCACTGTGGAGAAAAACACTGTTTGTGAGTGTAAGGAGGATTACTACAGAGTCAAAAACAAGTGTGAACCATGCAAAATGTGAGTAATAACTATACTGAATTCTCTGTGAGCTTTTGGTGCGTACACTGTGTTCACGTTGTGCTGTTTAGTACGGTTTTATTTTTAAGCCATTGTTGGGGAAGTTAGTTTGTTGAATCGAAACTTGCTGTGCACTTCCAAATTTGGTCAATGTTTTTCCATTAGCGTTTCAGAAGAGGGAAGAATAAGGAACTAACACTGGGTTAGTAACATTTGTTTAATATTTGGACCCCTGGGGATGGACTCCCTATTTCACAGAGGGACAAAGATGCCTTTGGTGATCCTATGGTACATGGCTATATCATTAGCTAATTTGCTATACATTGCAGCTTTCTGTGGAATTAAAAAAGGGTTGTGGTGGTAGAAGTTTTTATAATCACATAGAGAAAGAATTAAGTGCTTAAGAAAGGAAAAGTGTTTGTTTCAGTGACTGGTGTAAGACAAATGAAGAAAAGGGACCAAATAAATGAATCCCACAGTCTTCAGTCTACATAGTCGAGATATATTTTGGGTGCACAAAAAAATTTGTGGAATTATTTTCCGGAATTTTACATCAAATTTATTAAATAACTCATACATACAATTCATTCAATTCATTCAATTCATGATCCATTTATCATATACATACATAGAAAATCTATATTTCTTGAAATTTGAAATTACCCATTCAAAATAATGTGTGTTACAGTCTGTTTCCTCCTGTCCAGATATTTTATCATCTTTACAAAGTGGGGAAACACTCGTTTAGTTTTGTCACTCAATATTAGTAATAGTGACAGATTATCACAAGAGTCCCCTGTGCATGAAACTGTGCCGTCAGCATTAACACGCTCGGCCTCATTGGCTCCTGTATGAAACATGTCTCGTCCTTCATAGCAATCACTTCCTCTTAGGGTGAAGCCTCTTCCTCATCAGTGTTGTGAAACATTCTCTCTGTCCTCCACAGTTGCTCCCCTGAGTGCAAACATCGCTGTGCAACGACTGCAAATACAAAAGGTGAGCGCTCGTGTCAGATACACGATTAACGGAATAGCTTTAATCGTGTATCTGTTCTCAAGCTCTTTATGTGTCTGTGCAGAGGTCAAACACTTGCTTCAAGAGATACATCACACTTCAGAGTAGAGGTTGACACAGCTAATATAAATGCTATTATCATCATCCTCATAAGTATTGTCTTTATCAATGTGCTGGGCTTATTATCTTTTTACCAGATAAAATATATCATTGCTTAACTTAAAGGTGCATTATGTAATAAACATAAAATCCTCCTAATATGTCACAGAGACTCAGGAATAATGTTCATATAACAAACTGAACTCACCAACAACAACAGTACAGACAAAATATTTGCATTAAAAAAAAAAATTTGCAGACTGCAAATCATGTTTATGTTTTGAAATCATGTTTTGGCATGTGGCGCCACCTACCGCCGTCTACCAATCATTGCAGTCAGTAGAGTCTCAGCTGCCGAGCAACCACGGGTTGCCAGTTACGTCAGAAAAGGAAACCTAAAAGACCTCGGTATTTTGAATTTGAATGTAGTAACTGTTTTTGGCCACATTCTTACATATGGCACCTTTATTTAGAATAGAATAGATTCTACTCTATTAAATAAACATTTATTGGGCAACAGTTATAACCTTTGTGTCCTATTTTATCGATGTGTTGTACATAAGTGAGAAGCACAAGTGCTTTAGGGCGTGTCCAACTCTGCATTTGCTGGTTACACACCACAAAGTCTCAGTGCAAAGTGAGGCACAGAGGTGTTGTATTTAGTGTTATGTTGCTTAACAATTTTGACCAAAGCTGGTGTAAAATTGAACATGACAAACCCTGGAAAATGTGTTTTTTAAATGTGCCTTTGCTGTTTTATAATAAAAAGAAATAATGTATACTTTTTTTTAACATGTGTCCATCTCCATATGTTTGAATTCTCAAGAAGATCCCGATGATGGAAAAGAGTTTCTGATCAGCATAATTGCTGGAGTTACAGCTTTGGCAGTGGTTTTGTTGGTGGTGGTGTTTTTTATCACCCACGTGGCCACAAAACGGTTTACCAAGAAGAAGCTGTTAAAAGCATCCACCCAAGCATCCGATTTCTCTCCAGACTCTTCTGAGGTACGCTGCTCTGACTGACTGTGTGGTCTTGTTTTCTCTCCCTCTTCCTTCTGCAGTCGTTTTATTCTAATTTTAATTCTTAGCAGGTTCTGATCAGATGTGAGGAACATTTCAAAAACAACAGTGTCCAAGCTGTGCCGGAAAGCCTTGTGAGTGAACAGCAGCAGTCCAACCTGCCTGACTGTGTCCCTCTGGAGATCAAGAGTGAGTATATTTGATACTGTACACAGCAGCACACGCTCCTCTGTGTGCTATCGCAAACACACAGAAGACTCATTGTTCTTACTCCCTTCTTTCCCCCCCCACCTCATCACACTGCCCCTCTTCTCTCCCCCGGCTGCAGTTGCTGACCTGATCTACACAGTGCTGGATCTAGTTCCCGTGCTGCAGGTGAAGCAGCTGGTGCGCATGCTTGGCGTGAAGGACACAGAGATCGAGCAGGCGGAGCTGGATTACCGACCGTGCCGCGAGGCTCACTACCAGATGTTGCGGGTGTGGGCAGAGAGAGGCTCTCGTGCAGGTGGTGGACGGGGTGGAATGCTCTACATGCCGTTGTTGCAGGAGTTGCTGGACAAATTGAAAATGATGCTTCTGATAGGGGCGGTCGAGGAGCTAGAGACAAAGTACGGCATTCACCAATGCACTAACCCGAGCCAAGTGGAACTAAACGCTTATGAAACCAAGTATTGTCCGCTTTAAGAGGCACACTGCATAACACAGGACAGTCTCAAAGCGTAACAAAGACATGGTGCTAAAACCACAGCAGCAGTTTTACAAAGTGAACCAGCATCACAGAGTGCTCTACCTCTCACACCCTTCATCTGCTCACAAGACCAGGTCAAACTACTGAGAGAGGCAGACGTTCAGGGAGGCAGAGCCACAGGAAGCTGGTCTTTGCACAGTTCAATTCTGCTGCACCCTTTGCAAAGAGCTTTCAAGAATGTATGTACATATGTACTTAATATCTGGGGGGGGTGAAGGTAAATGGAATAGTTTTGACATTTTTATGAAATATACTTGTACCTTTCTAGAGCTAGATGAGAAGGTTTGATACCAAAATGTGAGAGTTATTTTAGTTTTTATATTTTATAGCTGCTGTCAGTGAATTACTTAAAGGTGCCATATGTAAGAATGTGGCCAAAAACGGTTACTACATTCAAATTCAAAATGAACATTATTCCTGAGTCTCTGTGACATATTAGGGGGATTTTATGGCCAGTTGCTTTAGATTTATTACATAATGCACCTTTAACATTCCCTCTGGTAAAAAACAAACAAACAAACAAACATTTAATCCCAGTTTAAATGGGTTTTTCACCAGTACAAAAGTGTTCAATCCTAGGTCAAAGTGGTGGAAAAAATACTCCATTTTAAAAATCCTCAGCTATTCTCACTCATTTTAGTCATCAAATGCATTTATGAAGTGACGGTAACAACAGAGCGGACGTTTGCCTAAAGACAACACATCACTGACAGCAGCTTTATATCAGTGACCGTGTGAATATTTCTTTTCTTTCTTTCTTTTTTTAATCTAAATAAATCAAAGCATTTTTAAGACGTTAGTATCATATAATATATCTTTGGAAATAGAGAGGATTATAATCTTTATGATTTGATACTGGTTTGTTCAGTTTATTAAGTACATTCATTGTTGAGTGCAATTTGTACTGTATCATATTTTCCTATGGCTTTATCGGTTTTCTTTTTATTCAGACGCAAACCATTATGTCGTCTAAGCCAGTTAAGCTACTCGCATTTCAATGTTGAAGTCATTGCAGGACGACCTGATGGCTGAATGGTTAGGGAGCAAAGCAGACGGACACAAAGGCACTGACAGTGTCCTCAGTCTACTTCATTTTCTTCGAGAGAAAATAAAATACCAAAGAAAACCATCTTTGCCAAAGTTAACATTACAGGTATGATCACAAACCTTCTTTTCATTTGTGTCTGTAGCAGAAGGAAGTGAAAAATCTACCATTGATTTTTTCAGATCTGTTCATGTTCAGTACTTCCTGGTTCTACTGACAAAAGGGAAGACAAAAAAAAAAAAAAAGGAACCAGACCCCTGCCACATTTTTATAAACTTCACACCCTCATTAGCATTCTTCAAACCATCTATACGAGCATTATTCATTACTGTGGAAAAACAGGACACGCCTTGTCTCTGTCTGTCTTTGCCAAGCTATTTTTTTTTTTTAAGACCTGTCCCAGCCTGCACATTCAGATATGAATCAGTCACTGTGTTGTGGACTGGAGACTTTTTCAAAGCACTTTTATCTTGTATCATACTTTATAAGACAGACATGATTGAGTGAACGACTGTGGACAACTTTAAATAATAATAATAATAATAATAAAAGAAAATCATTTGTATGTGTGTCTCTGAATTGCACTATTAACAGACTGTAAACATGAATGAAATGTAAATGACGATGTGCACTAACAGTTATATTTAAACACTTCTGTACATTCCGATGTGAAGCCTTTGACAATAATCCAATGTAAACTCTTATCTTCTGCAGATTCCGCTGCCATTTCCCTTTAATCCTCTGTTCTGCATTTCTTTTACCATGCAATCAAACACCACACTCTCATGGTCGATTTGCTCTATTGTTTTCTAAAGAGCAGAATCAACTGCAGCTTGGTTGTATAAAAACACAACAAGGCCTGAGTTTTTAAAGTGATTTCCTTCAGAGTGACCAATAATAATCCCAAATTGACCTGTGAAATAACAACATATCAGCCTCAAAGAGATCAGTCATGGCGCCTGCTCCACCATAAGCACTTTCAACTGCGACACATTAACCAGCCCCAAGCACTGATTTGTTGGCTGCAGAATCCAGTTGTTCTCGTCGGGCCAGTTGCAGAGGGAAGGGGTGCAGGTGAAAGCCAGAGAGGGAGGGAACCACGAAGGTAAAGAGAGAGAGAGGAGGAGAAAGCTAACAGAAACCGAAGATGACTCGGTGAAACGCAATGGATTCAACCAAGCTCAGGTAAATCGCACATTATTATCTATAATAAAGTCAATCCGGTGGTGTGAGAATGTACAGGAGCTTCCATCAACTTCCACCTTAAAGCTTTTGTGGACTTTTCTTTGGCATTTGATTTGTTTGTTTTACTGAAGCTAAAAAAACAACTAAAATGCTTTTCCCTTTTTTCCTGAAAAGGCCCAAATCAAATGTAATTGTTTTCCAGACATGTGTCGTGTGTGTTATTGTGGTTTAGAGACAGCAAATGTAAACACACGTATGACACTGTGATGAAAGCACTTGGGTCAGTCTTGTGATGTTTGACATGTAGTATGAACAGATCAGTGCGGTGTTCCTGGCTGCAGTTTGTTTACTTGAGTCAGCTTTTTTAGTCAAACTAGACTAAACCCTGCAAATGTGATCCTGAATGCCTCAGCACTGCTTCAAATCCTGCCTTTTTCTGTCAGGCAGCAACACCGTCGAGTCAGCAGTATGAAAACAGCATTTCTTTACAACGACTGCGGCCGCAGATCGTGACACATCTCACCGAGACACAGTAGCTTCCGAAGAACGGAGATACAATCTTCATTGTAACATAAAACTAGAGTAGTGAAGTGAGGTCTGTGGGACCCAACAACCTCAGATAAGAGCTGGAGTAACGTTGTGGTCTCTGTGTATGTGTGTAACTGGAGATGCAGCCATGTGAAACTATCAGTGTCCTGTTCAATGAGTGGGATGGTCTGAAACATGCAACACTGTCAGTCAGGTCACCTGACTCACTGCTGCTGTTTACTTTACTTACTTATCTATACTTTTGAAAATCATTTGCGTATGTGTTACAAGATATTTCACTTTTTGTGGTATTTCATTATTGGGAATGCCAGTTTTTTTTTTTTTTTTTAAATGATCAATAAGGATTTGTGCTATATTCACTATTTATAAGTTCTTATCCTAACACAGCTGTGTTTACACTGGGTCAAAACAGTTACACAAATCAAAGCATGATAGAAAATTAAGACTACATTTATTTCAAGATCGCGCTTGTGATTAAAATTAAACAGGAAGTCAATGCGTTCTCACCATTGTGGACCTATATTCACTCTGTGAGGCCTGATAAAGGGTCTGGTGTGGTCTTCTACTGCTGTAGTCCATCTGTTTAAAGGTTGTATGCGTTGTGCGTTCAGAGACGGTATTCTGAATACCTTAGTTATTACTAAGTGGTTATTTGAATATTTGTCAGGTCATCGTTGAGCATGTAAACACGAGACGGTTGTGTGACGCTCAGTTTGAACTTCAGCAGATCATCTTAACCATGTCTACGTGCTTAAATGAGATGCTGCCGTGTGAATGGTTGATTAGATTTTTGTCAATGAGTAATTGGTGTAGTTTGATAAGTGGCAGATGTGTGTTTGTACTGTATATACTGTACAGTGAATATATACTGTATTTTGTTACATAATACACTATATATGGTTGGATTCTTTCTAGTTTTGAAATATAGAACCTGCAAAATGCAGGCTTTGTTTTCAGGGTCAGTCTTCATCAGCTTAAATACAGACATTTTTATTAAAGATGTATAAAGCTTTAGCCCTGATAAGGAAATCTTAGTAAACCCCTTAAATCAGGGATGTCAAACTCATTTTCACTGAGGGCCACATCAGCATAATGGTTACCCTCAAAGGGCCAGATGTAACTGTCATATAGAATAAATGTAACCAAATATAAAGTAAAATAAAGGTAACTACTCGCCATGCATTGTGGGAAATGTAGTTTATGGTCAATGCACGGCTTAAAGCAGCATAGACCTATTTTAACACAGATTTTTAAGACCAATTAATCACTCGCGGGCCACTTAAATGACCTGGCGAGCCACATCTGGCCCCCGGGCCTTGAGTTTGACACATGTGATATACATCGTTTGTATGTAGTGCAATGTTTTTCAAGTGAGTCCCTCAGATTATGCCATATATCAGCTGTTGCGTAGTTATTTATTGTGTATTTATTTATTTAAAGTCTTTCCAGCAGGTTTGCTGTGATTTACAATTACTACCCAAGAGCACATAAAATATTTTAAGCCAAGAGAAATGATCAAAGATAATATAATAATCACCAAAACACAGCATTAGCATTACAACACTGCTGCTTTTGATTCCCTAGAACACACACGTGTCAAACTTAACGCCCGGGGGCCAGATGGGCCGTATAAAATGACCTGGTGGGCCACATCTGGTCCCCGGGCCTTAAGTTTGACACGTGTGCCTTAAATAAATAAGAGGGCACACACTCCACGTCCTTCAATTGTGATCAAGCCTCCCTTCATGTTTGTCTTGAAAAGCCTTTTGTGAGGAAAACATCACCTCACACGCCTTATTTTGGCAAAGATTAACCTTGTGTGTGTGTGTGTGTGTGTGTGTGTGTGTGTGTGTGTGTGTGTGTTTCTCCTCAGCTTTTCCTCAAAATCACTGCATGTAAACAGTGGTGGAGGAAATGAGTCACAGACGGAGGACGGGTCAGTGCTGTGGGGGGACAGCGTGGACTGGGAGAGGCAGAGGGACAGTGAAGGCAGAGAGGCGGATGTCGTCGATGTGACGACACCAACTGCAGAGATAAACCTTCACCACAAGGGGTCAGCAGACAAACAGAAGTTCAGTACACTGGGCTATCAGGCAAGTCATTACTAAGTTATTACATATATTGTGGATTATGTTCCACAAAAAGCATTTGATGAGCCTGAGAAGATCTTTTGCTCAAACACGTTTCTTTAAACTGGTATATTATGCTGTGACAGTTCATTACACAAATCCTCTGCCTTTAACACTGTAAACAGGTTTTGTATATATTGTATTATATTTATTTGTTCTGTTGTATAATTCGTTGTTTGTTTGTTCCAGTTTCATTGCTATATTGTATTATTGTTGTTTAAAGGTGCATTATGTAATAAATGATAAAATCCTCCTAATATGTCACAGAGACTCAGGAATAATGTTCATATAACAAACTGAACTCACCAACAACAACAGTACAGACTAAATATTTCGTTTCAAAAAAATATTTTGCAGACTGCAAATCATGTTTATGTTTTGAAATCATGTTTTGGCATGTGGCGCCACCTACCGCCGTCTATCAATCATTGCAGTCAGTAGAGTCTCAGCTGCCGAGCAACCACGGGTTGCCAGTTACGGCAGAAAACAAAACCTAAAAGACCTCGGTATTTTGAATTTGAATGTCGTAACCGTTTTTGTCCACATTCTTACATATGGCACCTTTTACTGTGCTGTAAGGTGGGTTTTTAGAAAGGTGCACATCAATAAATGGGTAGTTATTATTATTTTTGCTAATGAAAACTAAATACCTCAAAGCAAATTTTTTAACTTTGCAAAAGTTTTTACTTAACTATGAAAAATGAAAACAATAAAATGTCATTGTTTTGGCACAAATCAACGTTTTTCCCAGCATATTTCTATGGTTTGTCTCAGATTGTCAAAGTGTTAAGGAAATAACATATACTGAGACATAGATATATATATTTACAGAGGCTTTTGACATGTGATTCACTGAAAATGTACAAATGTCTGACTTTCCAGAGGAGGACCAAACAAAAGGTTGTGACTGACTTTGCAACAGTGAGTAAAGGAACATCTGCAGGAACCAGACCTCGAGCGGCGCTGAGGCAGGTCCTGTTCAGTCAGGGAGTGTCTGACAAGAACCCAGCGTCTGAGGTATTAACTCGTGTCTCATGCTGACATGTTTGGAAACAGATACAGACTTGCTCTCGAACCCTGTCCGCCCACTCCAATAACTGAAAACAACTGCACTGCTTTGGCGGCATATATTTTTTCTTCAGACGTTCAGATGTTATGACCTCAAACGGCTGATTCATCTGTCCTTCTCTCTGTCTTGTTCCGACTCCTCAGGAGCGAGGTCAGCTGGACGTGTTGAAGCGTGAGCTGGAGACCTTCGCTGTGCCAGTCAGCCTGAAGTGGAAATGGAAGGAGGAAAGTCAAGGAACAACACTGGAAAACAACTGGACGGATATAGTGCATTCTCATTCAGTATGGCTCCTTTTCTTATGAACAAAGTGCAAAAGCATAAAAAGAAAGACTGAATTGAAGTAGGAGGTTCCCTTTGTATTTGAAGGCTGATGCAGCGTATTCCTTTGTGTGTTAGAACTCTTGTACTCTTGTTCCAAACCTGTTCTGCTCTGGCACACATACACACACACATCCCTTCACTGAAACTATACTCTGGTTTGAATAATGGTTCTTGAAACCAGAGTGTTTGTTCAAAGAATGTGTTCAACACTGGTCGACAAGTTCAAGCCCATTTGTGAGACAATTCTTCAAGATTGCAAACAGACAATCTGACAAATTGAGACACTTTTTCTGGTTCATAGATTCTGTCAACAGTGAGGAAAAAGAAAGCCAAAATGTCATCATATTACTTTACAAAAGTCCACTGTGTTCGACATAGTGACATTTGACTGGTGCAACTTCCGATGGTAACAAATGCAGAAGTCCTGCAATCGCCCCATAGAATTATATATTCATAGATACCATATTGACTGTGTATAGAAGAGGACCATTAGAGCCATGAAAAAGCCAGAAGTTTCAATGAGAAAAAAAAGTCAGATTTCATTTTTTTTTTTTCATCTTTTTTTTTTTTTACATGTGGCCTTAATCCTATTCCATAGTTGTGTTGGCCCATTCAATTTTCAATTTGTACATTTTATTTTTAAATTAATGTTTCAACTTTTGTAAAAAAAAAAAAAAATTGAATGTTTCAACTTTTGTCATTTTTTAAATTAATGTTTCAACTTTTGTAAAAAAAAAAAAATCAAAAAAAAAATCAAAAATTGAATGTTTCAACTTTTGTAAAAAAAAAAAAAAAAAATTGTTTTTTTTTTTTTTGAATCTTTCAACTTTTGTCAATTTTCCCCCAAAAATGTTATGTTTCAACTTTCGCCAATTTTTTTTTTCAAAAATGTAATGTTTCATCTGAATCAGGTGTTTTTGGAGCAGGGTAACATCTAAAACATGGCAGGACAGTGTTCCCTGAGGACCAGGGTTGGGAAACACTGCACTAACTAATTGAAATGTTTTTTTTACTCCATGACAGAAACTATAAATTAATTATAGAGAATGTATATCATAACATACCTTGGTAAATGTAGACATTTAAAAGCAGTGTCGTGTACAGCCTCAAGTATCACAATAGTGATACTCTTCAGGGGTCAATATGGCATTTACATATATATGTCTATGCTAACTAACAGGAAACTACGGTGGCCTTGACATACCAAATAATATGTTTTTATTTCTTTGAATAGTAAGCTTCTGCTTCAAAGAAACACACACTGGTTAGCGTTTCCAAAGAAAATCCTTTGCCTAAAATACTTGTGAATGAACTAATTCACACACTTATACATGCATACTTATGGGAAGTGTGTTTAAATGTAGTGATTGTCTTCTTACTTTGCTTTTCCCCCACTCTTCCTCTCTGTCCCTTCTCATAATCAGACTATGTCTAAGATGCAGAGACACCAGCAGGAGGCGCTGTGGGAGTTTGTTCACACTGAACTCACCTACATCAACAAGCTAATCATCATCAAAGACGTAATATGCTGCTCATCTCCATCTGCTGCCAGATTCACATTCATATAAAGAGACGTGTAACAGAGCTGTGGTTTTTCCTCTCACAGTTGGTGATCGCGGCTCTCGTCAACCTGCATCTGCATGGATTTCTCCTGGAGGTCAGTGTGCAGAGAGCGCTCAGCCTCCCTCGTCTAACACTGAAAACACATCTACAGACCTATTTTCCACTGTTCTGCATACCACTGACACAGATCACCTGCCACACACACAGAAACATCCGCTCAAGCTGATACAGAACACAACAGACGAGCGCAAATGGAAAATGTAGCACAGCCAACACATTTCCACTGAGACGATGGAAAATAACACAGCAGGGGAGTTTAAACTTTAACACTTTGAGTTCAGTTTTTAATGATGATTATCTTTGTTTTGACTCCCTCTTGTGACAGGTGAGGACTGAGCAGCTTTTCTCCAACGTCTCCTCCATTCTCAGTGCACACCAGCTGCTGTGGCAGGACGTCATCTATCCTATGTTACAGGACGTACGCAGGACAGGCAAACCCTTTGACCCCATGAGGTTAGAGGCCGGTTGTCTGCAGGTAACAGATCACTGTTTAATGCACTAAACACTGAAGTGTGTTTTTCTGCCCGTCAGTAAAGCAAAACAACACATTATCCATACACATTATCTCGGGCTGGACAATCATTCAATAACTATATATATGTTTCTTAAAATTTAAAGGCACCATATGTAAGAATGTGGCCAAAAACGGTTATTACACTCAGATTCAAAATACCAAGGTTTTTTAGGTTGCCAGTTACAGACGTACTGTAACTGGCAGCCCGTGGTTGCTCGGCAGCTGAGACTCTACTGACTGCAATGATTGGTAGACGGTGGTAGGTGGCGCCACATGTCAAAACATTATTTCAAAACATAAACATGATTTGCAGTCTGCAAAATATTTTTTTAATGCGAATATTTTGTCTGTACTGTTGTTGTTGGTGAGTTCAGTTTGTTATATGAACATTATTCCTGAGTCTCTGTGACATATTAGGAGGATTTTATCATTTATTACATAATGCACCTTTAATGACAACGTTCTTGTGACAGTAAAATACATGATTCAGCATGTACATTCAGTAAAATTGTAATGATGTTTTCTCTTTGTGTCTCAGTTCCATGAGCGTTTTCCCTCCTATCGCCACTACTGTTGGGAGGAGGAAAACAATCTTGAATTCACGCGCAGGCAGATGGCGAACAACCCACACTTCCTCACGTATGTTCAGGTACAGTGAGGCAGCGTCAAACACGTTTAACTCACGGTTAAACTTCACAAACTGGCATACGAACCTGAATGGAAGTCAATGCAATGACTAAGTGCTCTGTTATTGGTGGCTCTGTGTGGTTGGTGATGTTTTCATAACACTGTGGGTGACTTGTTTGTCTGTTTCCTAGTCATGAACAGAAACAATAGTATTAGAATGCTTTGTCCGTCATCTGAAAACAAGCTTTGTCAAGCAATACTATCAGACTTGACTGAGGGAGCATTTGTGTGTATGCACTGGCAGCAGCATTAGTGGGCGGGGACAGCATTTTTCTCATCGAACTCCTATACAACCGGGTTTTTGAGCCCTTAAACTTTCCGTGGGTGCTTCTTTGTGTTTTCAGTCATACTCCCTTCAACCTGTCTTGCTTTACTAAGCCATCAGATTTTATGTAAAACAAATCACTTCCTGGCTGTCGCTAAGCAACTCTAGACCTCATCAACTCTGACAATAGTTCAAATGTAACATGACGTGTTTGTTTTTTAAACTTTACATACTGCATTTTTTTAAGCAGACGCCTACTATTTACTGTACTTCGGGTTTGTCAACATGAGTGGGAGGTGATACGTCGTTGTTGAACGCTAAAAGATTTTACCTGGAAATAATTACTCGGAGGGTGTTGAAGGGTCTGAATCGTATGAAACAATAACATCTTACTCACCCCGAGGTTTATATATTTCGAGATTTTGAGATACATCATACATCATACTCTGTTTTCCCACCAATGGACATAAGAATATGTTTTTCAAAGTTACATTTTCCAGCGAATAAGATAAGATAAGATAGTCCTTTATTCGTCCCGCAGTGGGGAAATTTCCAGTGTTACAACAGCAAGACAATAAAGATAAGGATAATAAATAATAAACACGCATTACCAAAAAGAAATAGAATATACAAAGTACAATATATAAAGATGTTAACACTGACTATAAAAATAGGTTTAAAAATAGAATGTAGAATGTACATTACAACCGGTCTGCAGAATATACACAGTATGCACATGGTATTTACAGTGTAAGGAAAGAAGGCTGAGCTATTAAATAAGGATATTAAATAAGGATATGGATATTGCATAATATTGCATTGAATAATAGCATAAGTCTTCACATAATACACTGTATTATTTAGAATTCATGAAGCTGCTTGTTTTTGTCCCAGTGGGTGGAGACTCATCCTCAGTGTGACCGCATGCGTCTCGGGGACATGCAGGCAAAACCTCATCAGAGGGTCACAAAGTATCCACTGCTGCTCAAAGCCGTGCTCAGAAACACCCAAGACCCTCATGTGCAGCGCGTCCTCAGAAGCATGGTGAGGATGTGAGACGCTGACACAGAACCATGACGCCCGTTTGTTTGTCGCTCTACACAGCAACATAGTCACCGCTGGCACTCGGAAAAGCTAACTTTCTACTCCTCAGCTGTCCAGCGTCAACAGTTTCTTGGATAGCATCAATGACTACCTGAGGCTTAAAGATGAGGAGCTCGCTCTGTCCATCTCTGCTCAGAGGGTGGAGGGATATGAGGTGGAGGGAATAAGTGAAGAAATCGATAAGGTAACATTTATATGAGATTAAAAGTGTATCCAATCCACTTTATGTTTATAAAGCACGAGTTTAAACAAACAAACTGTTACCAAAGTGCTGCACAATAGGTAAAACAAAGATAAAAATAAAAACTGAAATGAAATAGAAAGATAAAATCGAAAATGTGACACAACAAAACAAATACAGAACACATAAAAAACACATAAAAACACATAAAAACATAAAACACATCAAATCAATGCTCTACGTAGTGTTAAAAGCCAAAGAAAAGAGGTGGGTTTTAAGAAGAATTTTAAAATGGGACAAAGAAGTGGCCTGTATGATCTTAGAGACAAGATGTTTGTCTGATTTATACCCATGATGCATTTCCTTGACAGCATGTCAGAGAGATCTGCCAGTTTGACCTCACGTGTCCCATCAGAGGAGTGGGTCACAGCGTGGTTCGTAGGCTGCTCCTGGAGGAGAACTTAAAGATTCGTGACAGAAAGGACAACAAGGTAATCAGAGTCCATGGACTCACAGTATATTTGAGTACAGCCTTTCCATAATTTGTTTCCACTCGCTTGTGTCTCCTTGCACTTCCGCTGCAGCTCGAGGTGGTGGCTCTACTTTTCTCTGACGTTCTTCTGATGACTAAAGTCCAGAAGAAGGGAGAGCGACTGAAGGTGGTTCGTCCTCCTCTGGCCCTGGACAAGACGTCTTGCATCGCACTGAAAGATGGCTGTGAGTGAGAGCATTATTTTGTTGTGGACACTGAGGCTTGTGGACTTTCCGTGCGTCGATCTGATGATCATCTTCTCTCCTCTTCTCTCAGGTTCGTTTCTCCTCGTGGAGATAGGTGAGCTCAGGAGTGTTATGAATGTCTACATATTTGCAGCCGGCACCTCGGAGAGCTGCAACACGTGGGTCTCGACCATCCACCAGGCCAAGGTAGAAAACAATATTTCTGACCAAAGAGTGGACTTGCAGCTACATGTTAGTTAGTTAGTTAGTTAGTGAGTTGGTCAGTTGGTCAGTTGGATGGATTGAATTGGGTTCAGTCACTCTTAAAATATCTCCTCAGTATTGGATGGAGCAACGTAACATTTAGATATCTGGATATCTAGATATGCAAGTCCCGATCAGGATGAATCACCCTTAATAACAGTTTAAATTATTCTCATGCTTAAACAGTTCTTATAATATTAATTAATATTCTACTTGTTTCCTAGTCGTGAACAGAAACGATATTATTTGAATGCTTTGTCCGTCATCTGAAAACGGGCTTTGTCAAGCAATACTATCAGACTTGACTGAGGGAGCATTAATTGCGTATGCACTGGCAGCAGCATTAGTGGGCGGGGACAGCATTTTTCTCATAGAACTGCTGAACGACCGGGTTTTTGATCCCTCAAACTTTCCGTGGGTGCTTCTTTGTGTTTTCAGTCATACTTCAACCTACATCTTGCTTTACTAAGCCATCAGATTTTATGTAAAACAAATCACTTCCTGTGTGCAGCGTGGGAATGTCACTTAGCAACTCAAGAACTCTGACAATAGTTGAAATGTAGCATGACGTGTGTTTGTTTTTAAACTTTACATACTGCATTTTTAAGGAGACGCCTACTATTTACTGTACTTTGGGTTTGTCAACATGAGTGGGAGGTGATACGTCATCGTTGGATGGAGCAACTTAACATTTAGATATCTGGAGATCTAGATATGCACGTCCCAATCAGGATGAATCATCCTTACTAATAGTTTAAATTATTCTCATGCTTAACAGGTACAACAGGTCTTTCATAGACGTGTAAAGGGAAAGCTCTTTCTTTATCCCCATCACTTCCATAGCAACAATAAACATTGCTGGAATCTTGAGAACTTGACTCTGAATACTTAGGGCCAATTCCAATTCCGATCTTAACCCTTAATCTTAACTAACCCTCAAAACCAAGTGTTGAGGGTTATTTTGTCACTTAGAAATGGGACACCCCTTAAATGCAGATACGTCTTCAGACTGTAGGGGGCAGAATAACGCCAAAGCTGCGTCCAGTCTGTCAACTCCAAAAAAGAAGAAGAAGAAGAACACATTTACGTCAGGATTATTTATTCTGATCCGTTTGTCAGTCAAGTTATTAGGTTGTCAGTTAGTTATAAGATGATACTCATACAAATATTCAGCTGACAGTTACCACACACCACGACTTATTGAAAAGTAAACCATAGCAAACCATCGCTTGTCCGCACCGGCCGACTATTGACAAAAGATCGCAAAATAAAAATAAATGTAACGCAACAATGACGTCAGTAATCCATAATATGGGCCTAAACTAAGATAATACAATGGTTTTCATAATTTTTATATCTCTATTAACAAAGAAAACACTTCATTTGTAGCGTACTCGTTTTGCTGCTTTCGGCGCCATCTTTGTTATGTGAAAACACGCAAAGCATTCTGGGTAGCCCTTGCTCCCAAGGGTGGTCCTCGGAAAATCTCAATATTGAGGGCGATACAGCCCTTAAACTTGGCCTCAACTTAATTTTTCTGAGAATCGGGACAGCACTTGCACTAGAGGGAGAACATTTTTGAGATTGAGGGTTAAGCAAGGAATTGGAATTCACCCTTAGTCTTGTTATGTGAAACAGTATTACACACAAATAACAAATACATTGTTGATTTATTTATCTTCTTATCTCTATGTTTCATTGTCAGGTATCTCTGACAAACATGAGAAAGATGGAGAGCAACAAACAACTGGAGAACTGGAAAATCCAGCAAGAGACCAAACCTGCGAAAGAAGCCCAGACGGATGATGTGGAGACAAAAGAGCATTTTGAGGATGGACTTTCTGAGGACTTTAATATGCCACTGTCATTAAACGGGACGGCGCCACCTAAAGACGCGGAGGCACAGTACCATACTGCAGAAGATGTGATCACTAACAACAGCGAATTAGCTTTTTGGCAGTCCCAGCACAGTGACGGTAAAAATATGTCAGTACGTAAGATCGTTCATGGTCAACAACAAGCGTTCAAAGAATATGAATGGATAGAAATGGGAGTGAGGGGTTATGGAGGGGGGAACTACGCAATGGAAGAAGAGCCAATGGTTGAGTCTCACATAATACAAGAGCAAAGCATGACCTTTAACCGGAGCGCACAATTTAGCCCTACTCTGGATCTTTTTAATCCTAGCACTGCCGAAGATCCAAGATCAAACACAATTGGGAGACCACACCATTTTTTACTAGTCGGATTACCAGATGTGGACTACCCAACCGATGAAGATAGCACTTTAACGTTTCCTTACCAACCAACAACGCCACAGAAAGAATGGCGAGGTCCTGAGTTTCAAAGAGCACCAGGAGAAGGAGGACTTTTAAGAAAAGGACATTCTCAGTCTGTGAATGAAGACATCAGGAGAAGGTCCACCTACAGTCAGTCTGCAGACATGAAAGCATCTTCCGAGGCTTGGGGGGCTTCAACAGATTTGAAGTCACCTCGGTTACGAAGGAGGAGGCCGGTCAGCGTCCACCAGGGTCTCTTCACCCAGACGTCCAGGCAGCATGCTAAAGGCTGGACTGCTGCAAGCAACTCGTCCTCTAACTCTGACTCTGACTACCGCCTCAAAAACAAGAGAAACTCTCTTCCTTCTGGCCAGAATACAGATTCACACCGCGTCCTCAAGCTTGGATCCCTAAAACCAAACCAAGGCATGTTTTGGCACAAGCATGATAGAGACTCATCGGATCAAGTGACATTTTCTGAGTCTGAGCTGCCTAATCTGAACACACAGAACAAAATGAAGACCCAAAGGAGCGCTTCCATTCCTAATATTATGATTGAGGCGGGGCATGGACTTCGCCTGCACTCCAGCAGCCTTTACACTTTACCCCAAGAGCAAGATATGTCTTTTACTAACCCCTCTCGTCTGGAGGGTCTTCTGCAGAGAGCCAAAGTGAGAGTGAGGGATCGCGATGGATTGAAACCGGGGCGAAATGTGAAAAAGACGAATTCGAGGCCATATCGTCCTCCCTCCCCCTCGTTTTCCAACACACCTTCACCCTCGCCCAGTGAGGGAGACCGTGACACAGAATGGGAGGAGGAGGAGGTGGAGCTGATGAGACACAGGGCGCTCACAGTGAGTCAAGGGTGGAAAGAGCAGCTGGTAGATGGAGATGAGCACGAGAGTAGAAACAGGTTCGTACGACAAAAAAGTACTCTATTCACTATGAGTTATGTTTAAATGACTAACACACACATTACTTATTATTTATTTGGACCTCCATTAGCTGTCACTAAAGTAGCACATAACAAATCAACAAATACAGTTAGGTGAAAAGAAACAGAAAAGAATGAAAAAGAATGGATAGTGATTTGTACTTATGTAAAGGTGCAACAAATACATTTTATGTATGTATGAACTCGAAATATTTAAATTGGACAAAACAGTCTATATCTGACGATTTCCTTTCACTCTTATTATATATATGATGTTATTTAGCTTACAGCTCAGTTTTTTTTAGATTGACCCCACTGTCAACTCTCTCCAGAGCAACTTTTCATAGATTTTACATCATATGACAAACATTGTGCATCTCTTTCTTCAAAGGAAATACTGATGCATACTCTGGAATTGACTGGTTTTCTGTAATTGACCTTTAAGTCGTCCAACTGTCTACTGAAATTGATTCAATCAGACAGAGCGAATGACATGAATATGAGGTTTTATTACTGACGAAGCCCCTTAAATCCCAGGAAGTGATATTCCTTTTTTTTTTGTGCACATAAGATGGATTTTATAATCCAAATCAAGGATTTAGCACATGGGTGCAAAACTAAAGTGACAGTGACAAGACTGTCGGGGGCTCTGAATAAGTGTTACAGATGCAAATGTGGACTGAAGCAGAAAGAAAACGACATATTCAAAAAGGCAGTAGCAGGATAATAGTTAGGAAATGACAGCAGTAATGAACTGAGAGTGTGCATGAGTGAGAGGTGATGAAGTGGAAAGGAACGCTCTGGCTGGTTAAACCATTCAGGCTCCTGCAGAAACAGGCACAAGATGGAGGCCATAAAACAAGGCCATTGATTAAAGTACATGAAAGATAAGGCAATGAAAATCAAACAAGTTAAACTCACATTCTGGTAGTGCTGCACATAAACCCTCGTAAATATGTCACATCGTACCTTTTACATTTGCTAAAATGAATTTGATGTTTTAAAATTTGACATAAGAGACATTACATTTCTTTTATTGAGTGTACCGTGTATCCCATTATGTAAATTGGCTAATAAGAGTATTATTTAGATAGTCCTAATCAATGACATCAAGTACAAGTGAAAGTTCTGGTCTAAAAATGTATGCAAGTTAAAGTTATAAAAAGTAACTTTACTCAGAGTTAAAGTTACTTAGTTACTTTTTTTTAAACAAGGTTTGGGTTCTTTTCGGGTTTCGTGCAAAAAGGACAAAGGGACACAAATCTCACATTAACTGTTTTTATTTAAAGGCAAACCTTTACAAATTAAAAGTGCTGACAAAACAACACTTTTGTCTGCACTTTGTCATAATGTATCAAAATCCATCAAATCAACTTTAACTTTCTCACTCAGGGACCTTAAATAATGCCAGTTCACCTGGCGTGAATTTATTTATTTAAAATTCAGGCCAACATTTTGTGCGTGATTGAAAATGTAGCAAAGTACAAGTACACAAAAAACCTACTCAATTATAGTAACACACGTAAATGTAATTCATTACTTTCCACCTCTGATTATGACATTTTATATTTTCTAATTAGATTCTATAATCTAAACCATAAAGGCACGTGAAATAACTTTTCTTTCTCTTTCTCTCAGTGTTGCCTTTTCAGAAGGTGTAAATGTGGACTGGCCAGGCTGGTGCTTTGATGATGAAGAAGTCATGGACCATTTACAACCGAGAGATGAAGGACTTCTGGAAGACATCACCCGTTCGTTGTCCTTTTTTGACTTTCACCACTTCCCAGAGCACGAAGAGGGCAAGTGTAGTCAGGTGTAGCTCTGACACTGAACTGTGCTGCACACACACAATCTGACATCACGGAATGCAACGCGCCACATTTTTGGCTTATCATGAAAATGGAGTCGATAGTTTTAGTCTGAGAGTTGCAGCTCAGTCCACTCTTCGTTGACACATTCCTTTACAGACGGTGTGATCGTTGTACAAACCTGTAGTTAATGTATAATAATGAGATTTTTTTTTACCTACAGTACATACAGAAATTTGTGTAATGTATTTTTTTATATAATTAATTTATATCAAGAACAATTTGAACCTGATTTTATATAACGTAACAAATAAAAAACAGATGTATTTTTCTGTTAAAATGCACTTTATGTACAAAGCAGTCTGTTTTCACAGTGTATATACAAGCAAAATACAATCTTTGCAATTAAAACAGCTGAAACGGCAGCAATATATACTTAACATACAACATTTCAGCTACATTTTTATTATACAATAACTGTGCAAACAAAAGCTTCCCAACGTGTATGAAGAAGACAGACTTTTTCCTTTGTCTTTAATGTGTTTTTACTGTTTCACTTGGTTTCTTTCTCTCACTTCGCGCTCATTGGCGATGGTGTGAACAATCGTCTCCAGCGCTGGGTATGGAAAGACTCTCTTCCTCTGTAGAGAGTTAAAACAAATATTGAAAAAAAATCACACAATTATGAATATATGAACATATATATATATATATATATACATATATATATATATATATTCTCTGCAAAACAAGATAAATGTTAGTAACCACATGTCACAAGTGCATCAGTGCAGCAAATGAAAAGTTTTAACAGCAGCATTTAGATTTAAGGACATCCTTTTTTATAACTTTTTAATTAAAATGTGGACGTGGATGATTCTCCACAGACATAGTGTTTTTTCCTTATTTCAGGATTTTGCATGGAAAACTGAAATAATTCAGTAAAACCTTGAGTTTTTGAATGAAGCTCAGATATTTACCCTTCGGTGGTTCTTGTACATTTGAGCCAGAATCAGCAGCAGAAAAAGTAAGAGCAAACTGAGTCCGACCAGAGCGGCGGTGTTATGTGAAAATCCTGTGGATTCTTGTCCACTCAAACCACCTGTAGACAGAAACAAGGGAAAAAAAGGTCAGATAAAGACACAATAGGACGTTTTATGCGGAAATCAATCCGGCGTTTTTGTGTCGTCGTGTCTTCCGCTTACTCATCGTTTGAACTTGGTAGGTTATGTTTCCCAGAATGCCTTGTTTGCCCGAGAAGCGACACGTCCACGCGCCCCTGTTCTCCTCTGACGCCAGGCTGATACTCAGCGTCTTCCCCGTCTGAATGGACCCGACTGACCGCGTGCCGTTGACGTCGTGGGTCACGTGAACCCATTCGTATTCGGTGACGTCCTTGTCGTCGGACATTTGGCAGGTCAGAGTCACGAAGCCTTTTCTCTTTGATGGAACGCTGCTGTCAACTGAAACCACACAACAATAACAATGTACTAAACAATCGCAAAGCAATATATCAGATGTAACTTTGAAACCGCGTCAGCTTACTTTTAGCGATGACCAGTTGCATGTCCCGAGTCAGCTTTTGTCCCTGTATGGTCCCAGAGCATCTGTACTTGCCCTCGTCCTTTAAACCAACCTCTTTCAAAGTGGTGGATGTATCCCAAGGAGGCTGAGAGGACGGTGAGGATGGAGAAAGGGAGGGCAGCAGGAGACTGGGAGCCGGTTTAAAAAGAGACCCAGGCAGCAGTTTGTCCCACGCTGGTGAGGATGGAGTCATCCCCGCGGAGAAGACGCATGGCAGTGTGACTGAAGAGCCCACAGCAGCATACACCTTAGTGTTGTCACTGGGTGGTTGGACGATTCCTGAAATGGACACAAAGGAAATATTTTCAGAACATCTGCATAGAAAGATAACGATGCGCAGTGTGACGACGATTTTTCTCCGACAACTCTCACCTCTCACTGACAGGGTTGTTGATGCTCGCCCTTCTTTGCCCTTGAAGCTCACCACACACGTCCAGTTTCCTGACAGCCTCGCAGCCAACGTTTCCGTCACGGTCCAGTCCGAGACGGCCGCGGTCTCTGACAAAAATGGACTGTCGTTCAACATCCACCGCACAGAGGCCCCGTAAGGCCGAGGCGTCACATCACAAGTGACTGAAACGTCCCTGCCCAGTATGGGCTCGGACGGAGAGCTGGACACTGTGACGGAGGATGACATTCATGTCATTGGTATTAAATAAGATTCATGGAATTTGATGTATAATTAAGGTACAATAGTATATTGACCATATTTCTTTTGGGCTAAATATCTCTGCTTAGTGTCTTTTACCTGTGATGATTCTGAGCATGACCAGGGTTTCAGTGACCCATCCTCCGACCTCCACGCTGCAGGAGTAAACTCCTCCATCGTCCTGCCGCACATTGTTAATCAGCAGGCTGTAGTCGCCTCGTACAAACTGGGGGTGAGGGCATTGTACGCGTTGGATCCCATTCTTTGTCCAGCTAGAACCAAAGTGCTGCAGTCCACTCTTTAGCTTTCTCCAAACTGTGCTACGGTAGGAAGTGTAGGAGTACAGCGTCATCAGCATATCAACAAAGTGTTGTTATGAATGTAGAGGGATTTGAAGACAAAACAATAATGACAAGTGAGGGAAAAATGTGTCTTACCCTTTGTTAGCTTTACTCCAAATGATGGTAGAGGGAGTATCGTCTGTAGATTGACACGGGAGCACAGCTGGAGCGCCTGCTTCAGCAAACACCTCTGTGACTTCACACTGAGCTCCTGAGTAAGAGACATTCACTTCAGAGAGTCTGCAAAAACAAATCTACTTTTTTTTTATTATTACTAATTAAGATGGTTTAAAGTAAAATAAAAAAATATTTACCTGTCATTAGAAAAGTAACGTAAACAAAGGTGAAACACACCAACAACATCATTTTGCTTTTCAAATAAATACACAAATTTCCTCGGTAACCTCTTTCACTAAGACGTGTTTTCTCTCCACTTCCTGAAAGTCTTTCTCTTTGCTTATCTATCTTCTCTGTGCTTGATGTGATTTTCTGAGTCGGGCTGATGAGTCTATATATGAGCGCGTGGGTGCTGACGTGGGCAGAGTGATTCCTCTGCTGATCATGTGACAAAGCAGACTTTGATGTGGTCTGACATTGACAGCCTGGAAACTGTAAGACTGAGACAAACAGGGAGACCCACTTCCTCCCACGGATTCTCTCTCCTTCATTATGTTTTCTTACACATAACAATATGCCATTTATTATTTATTCATTTTAATTTTATTGAATTTTATTTATTTAATTATTTGCAAAGTACAAGCTACAGTACACTGTCATGTTCAGTGTACTCTACGTGAATGGCAGCATCATTTAGACTTGAGTGAAAGTTTTTGTACCAACTAAACACAAGTATACTTTTAATTATATCATTTTGTTTTTGTATGGCTGCTACCTTTGCCAGGTCTTCTCTGTAATATAGATGTCTAATCACGATGGAAAGTCCTGGTTAAATAAAGGTAAATTAATGTGCAAAATTGTGAGATTCTGACGCTGCAATAATGTTGCTTGTTTACAAAATAAGGTCTGTGTCATTCAGGGAAGCTCTGGTTGTTGCTGTGAAACTGAGACAAACACAAGTGCAATGATAAAACCACCGTTATTCCATCATCCCGGTAGTGACGGCACTTGTGTTTACAACCGCGCAGTTAACTCATACTTCTCACCATCATCATCACCATTATCATCACCATCACTGTTATGGGAACAAGGTCATTTAGTGTCTTGGTTGGATGGATACACATGAAAGTGAATCATCACCTCCATTCTCGCTTCTTTGTTTTCCTTGTCGTCAGTTCTTGTATCACTGCCACTAAAGTAGAAACAGGCCAACACTGACAGAACAACTCTTATCAAACACATTGTATTACAACAATATCTGCTGTGGTTCATTGAAACACCTTAACACTGACGGGAACAAGTGACTTTTTATGCACGATCATGAACATGTAACCTTGTATGAAATGTCATGTCTGTCTGTCTGTCTATCTATCTATCTATCTATCTATCTATCTATCTATCTATCTATCTATCTATCTATCTATCTATCTATCTATCTATCTATCTATCTATCTATCTATCTATCAATCTATCATTCTATCTATCTATCTATCTATCTATCTATCTATCTATCTATCTATCTATCTATCTATCTATCTATCTATCTATCTATCTATCTATCTATCTATCTATCTATCTACAATGTTAGAAATGTTCCTGTAAAAAAAGTAAAGAACTGGCAGCTGGGTTGCCATTATGTTTCTGTAATATTAACATCTTTTTACTGTTACTGGAATTTACAGTTTTGTACTGTAAATAAAAAATACAGTGTAAACTGATATTTAAAATTACATTCACTGTATTTTACATTTAAATGACTATTTATCTTATTTGTACATTTCAATAATCTATTGAAAAAATATGATTGCACACAGTTAAAGGCACTTTTGTTAAGAAACACATGTTACATGTCATTGACTTTAGGTTGGATGATTTTCTGAATTTCAAAAAATCGTTCAAATTATTCCTTTAGAGGTTTGCAAATATTTTCAACGTATCCTTGTTCAGGGCGATGCCGACTATTATGATGGTAACTTTCAAGTCATTCCGAGATACTTTTTGTTTTTGAGACTAAAGTCAGTTCACTGTCAAAGTGCATCAGGGCAAATGGATCATTTACTGAATTTCAAAAATTCATTAAAATTATTCCTTTATACTGTAGAAATTCTGATCTATCTATCTATCTATCTATCTATCTATCTATCTATCTATCTATCTATCTATCTATCTATCTATCTATCTATCTATCTATCTATCTATCTATCTATCTATCTATCTATCTATCTATCTATCTATCTATCTATCTATCTATCTATCTATCTATCTATCTATCTATCTATCTATCTATCTATGTCTGTCTGTATTTATGTCTTTCTATCTATCTATCTATCTATCTATCTATCTATCTATCTATCTATCTATCTATCTATCTATCTATCTATCTATCTATCTATCTATCTATCTATCTATCTATCTATCTATCTATCTATCTATCTATCTATCTATCTATGTGTCTGTCTGTATGTATGTCTTTCTATCTATCTATCTATCTATCTATCTATCTATCTATCTATCTATCTATCTATCTATCTATCTATCTATCTATCTATCTATCTATCTATCTATCTATCTATCTATCTATCTATCTATCTATCTATCTATCTATGTGTCTGTCTGTATGTATGTCTTTCTATCTATCTATCTATCTATCTATCTATCTATCTATCTATCTATCTATCTATCTATCTATCTATCTATCTATCTATCTATCTATCTATCTATCTATCTATCTATCTATCTATCTATCTATCTATCTATCTATCTATCTATCTGTAGACAGACAGACAGATAGCATCACCTGAGAGTGTGTGGGTGAAAACCTCAGATCTGTTTTTCTTCATCTTCCTTGGTATCAGCCATGTGACTGCTGCTGTGACTGACAGTACAATATGAATCTTTTCATCTCCTCTTCCATCCACTCTTCCCCCTCACGTCAAACACGTTCGGTCTTCACATTTAAATATCTAGTCCTGTAATTGTTTTGGTTTGTGGCTTCGTCTTGGTGTAATGTTGAAAACAAAGCTGACAGAAGAGGGGAGGTGAAGACTCGGGGGGTCAGTGAAGTGGTCTTTCCTACAGCTGATATTTAGTCACTACCACTGTATCTGAATATGATGTGAAGGGACTGTGGGGAAAATGCCCCTCATATGGAAACAATTAAACTCTCAGCTTAAAGGGATGCGATGAATAAGTAAGTAAGTAAAAAGAAGAAAAAAAAGGAGGGGGTGGAAAATAGTCAAATTTCTTCTGTAGAAATTTCATCAAATGACTCGTTTCTTCCTGTGCTAAGATCTCACAGATTTACCTCTGCTCGTGTCAGTGAGCAGAGCAGAGGAAAGACACTTCTCTCATTCAGAACAAGCATTTTCTGAGTTATTATAACCACGGCTGTGGTTGGTTGTCAATAAATGATATGAAGATGGCACGGTAATCTGTTGTGAATGTGTAGGTGATGATAAGCTATGTTCCACTCAGTTTTACTGGCAGAGGAAGCAGAGCGCTGAAACATTTTTAAATTTCTCATGTCAGCATTTTGTCCAGCGCCGCACTGAGACACCAATATACGACACAGGATCTGAGATGCAGAGCTCAAGTGTCATCAGATAAACACTTTGGCAAAAGGGGGTTTATTCTAAAAGAAAAAAGTAGATTTTAACACATTAATGGACTTTGTCCCTGACTACTTTGTATTGGTTGATTTTCATAACCCTGTGCACAAGTCAAAAGTTATGTAAAAATGAGCTGTGCAGCCACGTCCTACACACTTACAGTAAAGACACCGACCTTTCTCTGCACAGACGATGTCAGGTGTTATATGTTTGAATTGTTTAAATTTCCACAAGCCCATCAACGTCTTAGCAAGAACGAAATAAAGACAACGATTTGTGCAGCAGTTGTTTCTTTGAAAATGACAAATATTCCACCCAGTTCTTTTCAACAGTAAGAATGAAAGTAACCGATTGCGTCTCTTCCTCAGTGTGTGTGTGTGTGCGTGTGTTCAAGTTTGTGTGTGTGTGTGTGTGTGTGTGTGTGTGTGTGTGTGTGTGTGTGTGTGTGTGTGTGTGTGTGTGTGTGTGTGTGTGTGTGTGTGTGTGTGTGTGTGTGTGTGTGTGTGTGTGTGTGTGTGTGTGTGTGTGTGTGTGTGTGTGTGTGTGTGTGTGTGTGAGAGACTACAATGACGTTAGAAGTATTCAAACACAAGTACAAATACAACTAGGGCTAAATATAGTAGAAATATTCCCCTATAACATCATCTCATGGACATTACTGTCATTTCCATTAAGTATATGATGATCAGCAATTTCATGCTTTCAGATCAAACTCTTTTTGATCTTTTCTTTTTGCTGACACTGCTTCAGATTGAGCTGCACGACAGTGTGTGTGTACACTGATGCACAGTGAACTGACTGGATCCTTCCTCTGTTTCTATTATATAATATTACAGTAAATAAACACAATAGATAGACTTAAAAGCATGCAGTGATTTGAATGTGTCAGGGTGGTTATTGCAAAGGGGATAAAGGTTTTGTTTTAGATGGTCTCATGGTCCAGTGGGATTTTATAGCATCTGCTATATGGAAGGAGTGATGGAGGAGGTGAGATGGGTCGTCTGCAGTGAACCAATAGCCTGATTAACTGTAAGGGAGAGTTCAGTTTTGTGTTAAATGGTGCTGTGCCAGGATGAAGCGTTGATAAACCAGAGCTGACGTGTGTCTGATGACATTCAATTCCTCAGTTGTCTAAGCAGATTGTAAACATGATGCGTAAAAGACAGGCAGGCGTCAATCTGTGTTCCCAGATATTTAAAAACGGGCACCGGCTCTGGTGGATTGACTGTTTTGAAGAATCTACAGTCCCTCTGGGGTTATACAGTCGAAGTTTGACAAGTCTATAGTTGGTTTTCATCTGAACCTGGTCTAATGTGGTCTAAAAAGCAGGGAAATGTTCTTTTTTTAGTAGGTTAAATGTTTCACAAGTCAGAAAGAGTGTGTTGAAGACTCTAAAGCAGTGCTGTTCATTTACAAATTCAGTTGGGCCACATTTTCAAACTGAGATTTTAGGCTGGCTCAGACATTTTCTGCAGCCAGTAAACCGCAGCTGATGACAAATTTAAAACCACTACACAAATGCATGTAAGGCACACGAAAAAGTGCTACACCTGAACAGAATCTGGGGTACTATCAATAATGTTTTTTCCACTTTGAATTAAAACTATTTTGGTCTGTCCCTTAAATGTGCATGATAGCAAAAAATAAACCACTGTATATGTATGTATATGCACAGTATAGTTATTACAATAGTTCTTTAAAATCTTTAAAATAAAAAAAAACCCATAAATGAGTTTGTGAGCATAATATTAGCAACAGTAACTCTTTGAAATAAGATAAATATTTGTCACATATGATCCATGTATGTCTCAAAGTATTTAACAGAATACAAAAGAGCTCCATCAATGAAACTATGGAAAAAACACAAACTGTGTGTGCGTGTGTGTGTGTGTGTGCGTGTGCGTGCGTGCGTGCGTGCGTGTGTGCGTGTGTGTGTGTGTGTGTGTGTGTGTGTGTGTGTACCAGTGTACCGAGAAACTACCGAGTCAACGCATTTGTAATCTGCTGCTTCAACGCAGCTCGCGCCCTCTGCTGGATGAAACGTTCACGACTTGTTCAATTCTGTACCGGTGACGCTATGCATTGTGGGATACACCACAAGATGGATGCGGCCACTGGTAGCATGTCGCAGCCTCAGTAAATGTAATTTTAAAACGCTCCGTGTTTGTATGAGGTTACACTTATTCACATGCTGGTGGTCTTAACAAAGAGGCAACATTGTCGCGAGGTTGTTGACTGACGTGGAAACAGGTAATTGTTATTATATACTTGTACTCTGACATCACTCTGTGCTAGCTAATGCTAAAGCTAAGGGTCAGTGTGGAGGAGTTAAAGAGTAAAAACCTGGCTATCTAACGCTTCAAACACCATCAGTAACAGTCGTGTTTCATTAGTTATGAGAATACAGTTAACTGTTCTGTTGACGTTTTATCACAGAAAGGGTCGGACATGTCTGCTGTGGGAGGTTTGCTGAGAGCCGGAGCGTCTTTCTGTCGGAATGCTGCGAGCCTGTTGCAGTCAGCGAGGACAGTGTCCACTGGTGAGGCCTGAAACTACACACTCCTTCATTGCATTAGTGTTTTGCTCGTTCAGTTCATGTTTCAGATCAGTGGTGGAAGAAGTCAAAGTTATTGTTCTTGCAATTCATAGTCAAATGTGTTATTTTCCCCGATATACGGCTTCAATCAATGCATCAGAAAGTGTGGGACGTTGCCTCCTGGTGGACCTAGGATATATTGCAGGCTCTAGAATTGTTCCTATATTTATTAAATTCAAAGCACATATCATTGTCTTATTAAATCTGCCTCCTGTGTAGAGCTGCAACTAACCATTATTTTCGTGACCGATTAATCTGTAGATTATTTTCTCGATTAATCGTTTGATTCATAAAATGTCAGAAAATGTTAAATAAACAATGATCAGTGTTTGTCAAAGCTGGAAATTATGATGTTTTCTTGTTTAGTTCACAAACCAAAATGATTCAGTTTTAATGATTTTTTTGTCATGTGGAGCAAAGAAACCAAGAAAATATTCACATTTAAGAAGCTAAAACAATCAGGAATCTTGTTTTAATCATGAAAAAAGCTTCAAACCGATTGTTGGTGATTAATTTATTAATCGTTTCAGCTCTAACCCTGTGCAAACTCTACTTTACTCAGCCTATTTACACCACTGTATTTTAACGTAGGCGGTAATATTTTCTCAGCTTGTGATGGTATACAAAGTTTGAGAAGATATTATGTGTGCTGGGGAAGAAATACCACAGTTAAATGCCAATAAAATATGGTGTCTGAATATACAGTATGTTGTTTAGTTGTTAATACAACATGGATCTTCTTAGCTATGCCCTAAATTGTATTTTTTTTTTTCATGATTTATATGATGATTATTAATTGGGAAACATATTGTTGTTTCAATGTCATCTGTTTAATTCTGTGTTTGCTAATGTCAAAATCTTAGCATTGGTTTTAAATGTTAATTTATTGTTTTCTTAAGTCTGACTTGAAACGTTGTGTTGTTTTCAGGTTCTTGCTGCCTCATCAGGATGCACGCCATCCCTCAGCCTAAGGTTGTGGACAGGTGGACAGAGAAGAGGAGCATGTTTGGAGTTTATGATAACATCGGCATATTAGGTAAGTGTCCTGAACATGATTCACTTCATTAGAGATGGAAAATATCTCCTTATCAAGTTAAACTGACCATACCAGCCTATTATTAAAAACTATTTGGTATGTAGTCTTAGGGACTGAGCTGTGGAAGTGGTTAAATGATATGAAGAACAAAAGACATGATATGAAAGTTTGTGCTAGTTCTGGTTTTGAGTTACTAAAAGACTAAAAACGCTGTGTATACTCTTATCAGAACTGCAGCAACTGTAATTATACAATTAAATATATAGGTCTTTATTCTATTCTCAGCTTCGTCTGTTTGTAAAGTAATACTCTTATTGTTGTGCCTGCAGGAGATTTTAAAGCTCATCCCAAAGACATTATCAAGGCCCCCTGCTGGTTGAAGGGCTTCAGAGGTAATGAACTGCAGCGACTACTTCGGAAGAGGAAGTTGGTGGGAGAAAGAATGATGACTCTGGACAGACACAACATGGAGAAGAGGATTAATTTCCTCTACAGACGCTTCAATCGCACTGGCAAACATCGCTAACACCAGAGACTGTTTGAGTCTTAGCTTAGTAATCGTCTCACTGTATATTGAAGGTGTTTTTTTGTTATTTACTGTTTATTATTCAAACACATATTGGTTGTCTTTGAACCTGTTATGATCTCAAGATAATGAATGTCTTGACAAACAAATGATAGGATATAAAAGCCTGAAAATACTTTATTAAAACAGATTGGAAAATAAGCCTTCTTAGTTGTTGTTTTTTGTTTTGTTTTGAAGTATTTTTTTGTTAATTGTTAATACTAAAAACAAAAGTTTAGGCTAAAGACTATAAACTACAGTATAAAACCAATCAAAGTGTACACAGGTTTTCATGATGTACACAATGAGGGTATTGGCACTAATATGTTGTAACAGGCTCCAGTCGTCTGGGAAGACTTTAAATACGTGTATTTATACCACACTGTGTGCACAGAGACAGTGATGAATTGAAAAACAAAATTTTTAGATCAAATCACTGTCTTAAACAGCTGGAAAAGTGTATGTATGATGTGTAACAAGGGTTGTGAGATATTTACTTAACATGGAAAAAAATAGTATTTTGCAGCTCATATGTATATTACACCTTTGCCAAGAGGTTAATATATATATATGTATATATATGTTTTGACAATGGGGGGGATGTATGTTAGGGCCAATTCAGGAAAGGTTAGGTTTTGTTGGTGATCTGAGATCAGTTTTTTGTTTTCTAAAGCGGCAAAGGGTCTGTGTTACTGTTAAGTTGGGTCAAAATCCAGATCTTGTTTTTCAGTGTCTTATAATGGTTTAACTAACACTGGTCTGTGGAGGCCACATCTGTCCTGGGTGTTTATGTCCGAGACTCGTGCACCTGTTCCCAGTGACCACTGTGTTTCCTGTTACTTCTGTGAAGATGGTGAACATCAAAATGCTAAATGTATATATGTATTCAAGGGCAGCAGCAGAAATTAAACAGAGAGCTGTGATCCAGGAGGAGGAAGAGGAGGAAGAGGAGGAGGAGGAGGAGGAGGAGGAGGGGGCTGGGAGAATCCCAGGCCAGGGGAGGAAACAGTCGAGTCAACACTGTATAGGCATCATGCACTGTACCGCAGTGTCGTCCTGCCGCCCCATCTACTCTGAGAGCTGCAGTACTGCGAAGTGTGAGGAGAGAGAGAGAGAGGGAAGGAGGGGGGAGGAGGAGGAGGAGGGTACCGCACCGTCGATACGAGTCCAAGTGTAGGAAGCAGGAGGAGAGACGCATTATTGCAGTAGCCTACAGTGCCACAACACTTTGCGCGGACGGAACGCGCACAGAGAGAGAGAGAAAGAGGAGGAAGGGGTTAAAGAAATCGGCTGAATTTCATGACTGGACTTTTTTCATTCACTCTCCTCATTTAAAAAAACAAAACAAAAAACAATTTCACGCAGTTTTCCCAGCAGCTTCAGACGCTTCTGACCGAGCAGCCGCGTGTCTGTGAGGACGCATCATCATCATCATCATCATCAGCATCAGCAGGAGCATCGAGCTGCAGGAACCTGAGGTGGATTAGTGACTCTCCTCCTCCTCCTCCTCCTCCTCCTCCTCCTCCAGCTCATCGTCCGCACAGTATTGCGGCACTTTGCCACAGAGGAACCCGCTCTGCTCCACTGCGCCAACAACAACAACCTCCATTTTCCTTTTTTTCTCCATCAAACCCTGGACTTTGGAGTCACAGCCCACAAACCCAGTGTCTTTGCTCGCCTCTGTGATCTTTCTTCTCTCTTTTTTCCCTGTCGTGGTGGTACTTCAGACCCTCCCTCTCTCCATCTCCTCCCTCTCCTCCCTCCCTCCGCTGCCCGTGCGTCACTTCTAACAGCTGCATAGAAGATGTGAGTATTAATGCGGCTTTTCTGCTGCGCTTTTTCCTCCTTTACCTTCCACACAATAACAAACGCAGCGTCTGTAATCTGGAGCTGCACACACACACACACACACACACACGTTTATAAAAGAATGTTTGGTGTTTTCAGTCTGAACTGAACTGGTTTCTCTCTGTGAGCTTGAGTGGTTTTGCTGACGCAAGTGAAATTCACATCGTCACTAAATAATGAATTGTAGAGTTGGCTGTTTTCTGTCTTAAATGTTAAAACTTGAAATCATCTCGTTACACAATATTTCCCTTTTAATGTTTTCTCTTAATTGTGATTTTTACGTTTATTCTCTCTTTTAATTATCTTGTCCCTTTGCCGTTGACTTTTCTGCTGTTTTAAAACACTTTCAGTATTCGTTTATATTTGAAACCTTTTAAATATGGTGTTATAATACATAATATTATGGATTATGGATTATTTTCCCAGCTGCTTGATGATGAGGAACATTAATGTCAGTTGGTCTGATCTGATCTTTGATTCATCATCTGTAAATGTAGATTTATTTCTTGGCCTCCAGGTCTGACTGATTTGTCTGACACTGACCTGCAGCTGAGTCAGTGCTGATCCTGAGCTGCTCAGCTTTGTGTCCCCTGTTCTGTTCATGTTCCTCTTCCCTCTGCTGGTTTAACCCTTTCCTCTTTTACTGCAAATCACTTTCCATCCTCAACTTCTCTCTTTCTCCATCACCGTACAACCCAACACCCTGAAAATCCCTAAACTATCTGTATTCTTTATCTTAAATCAGTCCATCTTGTGTCCTAGATTTGTTCCCCTTCCATTTTAATCTCATTTTAAACCCTAACCATTTACTTTCACCCGTTCTCTTTTATTTCCCCCATTCCTCACTCTACATCTTTCTTCTGCACATGCAGTTTTTCTTCTTTTTTGCTGCATCTAACTGGATCCATGTTCTGCTTCAGATGATATGCATATGGACATAAAAACTTGTCTACCTGCCTTAAACATCTATTCGTCATCAGCTTATTGAACTGTATTGTTATATTTCCTCCTCCTCCTCCACCTGCTTCTTCTCAGGTCTGCCCCAGATGCTGCTGCCGCAGCCGGAGCCCCCGGTGCTCCTGGAGCCCCTGGCGCAGATGGAGCCCCAGCTGGCCCCCCTCCAGGCCCACCCAACACCTCCAGCAACCGCAGGCTACAGCAGACTCAGGCCCAAGTGGAGGAGGTGAGAAACAAAAAAAGCCAGACCGAGTGTAAAATACTGTACGTTACTGCTGGTCTTGTGTTTTTTTTTTTCTGACCAGCCTCTGCTATAAACAGCAAATGGACTCAGACTACTTATTTATTCATGCGTGTAGTTTACAGAACACTATCTTCAGGAAACTCCCTTAAAGGTGCATTATGTAATAAATGATAAAATCCTCCTAATATGTCACAGAGACTCAGGAATAATGTTCATATAACAAACTGAACTCACCAACAACAACAGTACAGACAAAATATTTGCATTAAAAAGTATATTTTGCAGACTGCAAATCATGTTTATGTTTTGAAATCATGTTTTGGCATGTGGCGCCACCTACCGCCGTCTACCAGTCATTGCAGTCAGTAGAGTCTCAGCTGCTGAGCAACCACGGATTTCCAGTTACGTCAGAAAAAGAAACCTCAAAGACCTCTGTATTTTGAATTTGAATGTAGTAACTGTTTTTGGCCACATTCTTACATATGGCACCTTTAACTGTGTTATGGTTCCTGTCATCTCACGTCCACACCACTCCTTTCTCCTCCTCATCACCGTGGGCTATAGGTGGTGGATATCATGCGGGTGAACGTGGACAAGGTTTTGGAAAGGGATCAGAAGCTCTCAGAGCTGGATGACAGAGCGGATGCTCTCCAAGCCGGAGCCTCTCAGTTCGAGAGCTGTGCAGCAAAGCTAAAGAACAAGTACTGGTGGAAGAACTGCAAGGTAGGTACATTAGTGAGGCTCCATTACACACACACACACACTGAAATCAACTCATCATGTATTCACATTATGTCTGTTAGTATCCACTGTTGTGTATATAATGTGAATTTACTGCAACATAGGGTTCAAATTAAGAGTAAACGTGCTGTGGAGGAGTGAGTTCAAACTACAGACTGAGAAATATTTACAGACATTTAAATACAGAAGCAGAGCCAGACTCTTTCTCTGGTGTCCTCTTTTGTTTTGTAGTCACATGATGTTACTGTAAATAGATGTCCCATTATCCTGTCTTTGTCTTCTTTCAGATGATGATCATGATGGGCATCATTGGAGTCATCGTGGTTGGAATAATATTCTGTGAGTACAGTGGATACACTTCTGTCCTCGTGTTGGTTGACTGAGTGTTTATGAATATATAACTTTATTTAAAAGGTGGAAGGAATTGTAATTACATGTTGGACTTTCTTGCATTATGCATTTTATCTTAATGATGAAATTTACATATACTAATGCATATAAATGTCATCTTACTGGTTGAAAATCTCAGCCTTTATCAGCTGGGTCCACCTGTGGCCCTCGTGTGAAGGATAAAGTGGTAGAAAATGGATGGATGAATGGCTGAGAGAGAGATATACGATTATTGTTAATGTTACAGCATCATTATTACACATTGACTTTCCTCCACATTTGCCATTTTACATACAAAAAAGGCTTCTACAGCTATTTATAATATGATGGCATCTAGTGTGCTGCTCATTTTACAGGAAATGAAAAACACATATATTGTTGTTATCTTATGAAAGGCTGCCAGCAGGTATAAGGCAGCATAATATAGTTTAATTTCTTCTCAAACATGGCCACATATGTCTTGCCTTCTGCTCTGATTCTTAAAGGTGCATTATGTAATAAATCATAAAATCCTCCTAATATGTCACAGAGACTCAGGAATAATGTTCATATAACAAACTGAACTCACCAACAACAACAGTACAGACAAAATATTTGCATTTAAAAAATATTTTGCAGACTGTAAATCATGTTTTGGCATGTGGCGCCACCTACCGCCGTCTACCAATCATTGCAGTCAGTAGAGTCTCAGCTGCCGAGCAACCACGGGTTGCCAGTTACGTCAGAAAACGAAACCTAAAAGACCTCGGTATTTTGAATTTGAATGTAGTAACTGTTTTTGGCCACATTCTTACATATGGCACCTTTAATTTAATTTAAGACTTCTTGTGACCAAGTTGACCTATTCTTGAAACCTGTAAACACATTATGAGTTTAGTTTTAAGTGACCTAATCTCAGACTAACGACTTCCTCTCTTCATCCACAGTATACTTCTTCTACTGAACTCAGCCCATCCGTTTAGATGGGCGTGGACTTAAGAACGATACAAGAGGGAAGAGGGAAAAGAAGAATGCAACTCCTCCCCCTTTTATCTGTCCTCTCCTCCCTCTTTTCACAGTCTTCCATATCAAAACCATCTTGCACTTAAACATGACTTCAGTGTTTGTAGGTGTCTCTGCTTTGTTTGTCCTCCGTTTCCACCTCCCTTCTTTTTGCTTTCTTCCACTGGTTTTGACGTGAAGTCACACTCGCTCTCTCCTGCCTCTGCACCTCATGTGTTATTGAAGGTCGCAGCTGGCAGAGAGAAAGGAGAGGAAGAAAAGGAACGAGGGAGAGAGAGAGAGAGAGAGAATCTCTGTGATGGGAAAGTCCAATGAACGGAGCTATGGGGGGGGGGGAATGTTCAACATACAGAGGGTGAACGTGTGCAGCGAGATTGAACCAGTCCTTTCTACACCCGATACACCAAAGCTTGTTCATGTTAACGTTTTTTGAAAGTCCCGCATTTGTAAATTGATACTGACGCGACAAAACTAACGCACACTTGGTCTCACCACTGCTGCCATCAGTTCTGCTTATTAACACAAGGTCATGTTAGATTAAGATTATGCTCAATTTTGTTGTACGCGTAAGTATTTGTGATCCGAAAACACAGTAGCATAGAGCTTTTTCATATAGAAGTTTAGCTGATAATAGGCTTTTATTAGTGACACTTTCAATTACGTTCCCGCCTCACATTTTCTCTTGCGTAGCTTCTTATTTCTCCAGTGTTTAGTATAAGTGAAGTAGATGAAGTTTGTTTTGTTTTTTTTAAAAAAAAAGAAGAATTCAGGGAAAGATGTAGTTAAAGCATAGAGACATTTTTTTTCCTGTCTAAATGAGTGAAACATTTCCGGACCGATGAGAAGTTATTGACAAAGTAGTTCTTTAGCGATGGTCGATTTTGTACTGGGGGGGTTTCAGGAGGTGGTACGGTCAGTAGCAGACAAGCAGCCACTAATGTGACAATCTACTGCACACATGAAGTGACCGCTCCGACCCAGAGGAAGGTTCTCTCAACTCTGACTTCCACCGAGTCAAAGCCATAGACAGATGAGTGTGTCACGTCACATTTCAAACAGGTACAAATGTCTGCTTCGTTCAAGGGAAAAAGTGTTTGATTGTTTGTGGTTTAAGTCGACTTGATCTTAAAAAAAAAAAAAAAAAATGATAGAAAAATCGGAGCCATTTATTCCCTCAAACCCCGATCACATGAAAACAGACTCACCTTCAGTCCAGTCACGGCCTAAATGAGGCGTTTGTTTCTAACTTGCATGGCAAACGGTGTCCATAGTTTGACCTTTTTGTGTGACCTGTGTATCTGCCATCTCTGAATCTAACTGCCGACTGTACATTTGTTTTTTTGTTAGTGGTATTAAGGACCTATGTATGTTTTCAGATCTGATAATTACTGCTTATGCAATGCAATGATGCTGAAGAGTTTGCCAAGACGTAAAAAATTTACTTGCTTTAAGAAAAACAAAACAATATTCAGAGACTGAAATCATCTACTACTATTGTGACCTGTTAAAAAACATGTAGTATTGTAAAAGTACGACCATAGCGCACATCTGTCAGACTATGCTCCTGAATGTGTTTATCAATTCTTTCAGGTTTTAGGGAGTTGTTGGAGAAAAAGAATAGCAATTTATTTTCTCTCTTTTCTGACTGATTTGGAGAGTGGATACGATTGTGAAAATATGAAGAAACTTATGCATTTATGTATAATTGTAGCAGTTTTCCAGAATTATCAGAATCAGTTAATTGCCTCATCAGATATGAAAATGTGAGATTTACAACCTAAAAATGCAGTAAGAAATGCAAAAAAAAATAAATGCATGCTTACCACGTTTGCTGATGCCAATAAAGAAATCATCAACAAAACTCATGATGATTCATCGCTATTTTATATACTTTTTTTTCATTATTGAACCAGTATAGACGTGGTTATTTTCTACATAATGTGTACTGCTGTCAATATACATCAAATTATACTATACATATATCAAATATTAATGTTCAGATACAATAATGAGAAAGAATAGTACCAGTACCAATAAACATGTGTATTATTTTTCCCACAGCAATGTACAAGTTTATCAGAGGCCAAATACAGGTCCAAAAAAAACGATTACATATTTGTTAAAGAAATGCAGTTTCCACAACAAATACTGTACATTAGACAAATGTACACAGCACATTAAACTAGACATTAAAATACAATTATCTACAGAGTATTCTCCCAAAATGCAAGTGTTCATTCAGCAGAAATCTGAACGTTTTATCAGAATGACTTTTATTATTGACTTATTGTAAATACTGAAGAATAACTTAAAGACTCACAAATGACACAAAGGAAGAGTTCAAGTTGAAGTCAGGGTAATCTACCAGAAGAAAAAAAAAAATCCTCTTTTCATATTATTTCATAACCTGGTAGAAGAAAATGACCGTGATGATCAGGAAACCCAGAACCCAGCGATAGGAATCTGCAGAGAGAAAGACGACTGTTAACATTAGGCTCAAGACAGAAATGAGAGTTAAAATAAATGTACTGCAAATCCACTGTGTATTAGAATTTGCTCAAATATTATATTTAGAGATTTCTAAATGTTGACATACACTAAGACTCTCTGCAGCATAACACACTAACCCCTGTTTACATCTGTGTTGTTTAAACTGCAGCTGTTTGGCTTAGATTAGAATGAAGACTGTTTTTTCAGAAACACCCCAGTTTTTGTATGGATATGACTATGAATGAAATGTGTGTATTTTTGCCAGGGCAGCAGCAGTGACCTGTCCACCTGCCTTGGCCCAGCAGCTGGTTTCTGCATGAAAATAACTTGAATAAGGCGAGTAAACACAAATGATCCAAGAACACAACATGACAAATCACTTTCCACCACATAGCATTGGCTGGTATATTTTCTTAGGGCCAATTCCAATTCCTATCTTAACCCTCAAGCTCAACCCTTAATCTTAACTGGCCCTCAAAACCAAGTGTTGAGGGTTATTTTGTCACTTAGAAATGGGACACCTCTTAAATGCAGATACGTCTTCAGACTGTAGGGGGCAGAATAACGCCAAAGCTGCGTCCAGTCTGTCAACTCCAAAGAAGAAGAAGAAGAAGAACACATTTACGTCAGGATTATTTATTCTGATCCGTTTGTCAGTCAAGTTATTAGGTTGTCAGTTAGTTATAAGATGATACTCATACAAATATTCAGCTGACAGTTACCACACACCACGACTTATTGAAAAGTAAACCATAGCAAACCATCGTAAAATATGTTGCGCAATAAATGTTACGCAACAATGACGTCAGTAATCCATAATATGGGCCTAAACTAAGATAATTTTTATATCCCTATTAACAAAGAAAATACTTCATTTGTATCGTACTCGTTTCGCTGCTTTCAGCGCCATCTTTGTTATGTCAAAACACGCAATGCATTCTGGGTAACCCTTGATCCCAAGGGTGGTCTCAATTTTTCTGAGAATCAGGACAGAACTTGAGATTGAGGGTTAAGCAAGGAATTGGAATTCACCCTTTACTTTTAGATGAATGAAGGACACTGTTTTCCTCAAGTTTTCCAGTCCATATTCAAAGATCTCGTTACATTTACATTTAGTGAAGATTGTGTTTTTAAAAAGACAATGCAGAGGTTATACCTCGTTAGAAAAAAAAATAAAATTCTAACTTTGAGTTAAGCCAGAAAATTCTGGAGAAGATGAACAAGCATTTGTTGGAGAGCACTGCATGTTTAGTTTAGAGTAAGGTGTCTGTGCAGACTGTGCAGAGTGGTCAATACTGCAAGCCAAATCCTAGGAAAACCACAGACGCAGCAAAGTGACAAGTTTGCTGAGAATCAGACAGAAGACATTTGGTTTTCCATGATTCACAAAAAAAATGTGTCTGCAAGAAATTGCAGTGCAGTTAAATCATTAAATATTAAATTATGGAGCTGGGTTTTGTTGGTCATAGTTGAATTCCAAGCTCTTTAAGTTTTACTGTCCTTCTTTTTGAATAGTTATTTGTATTATATATAAACCTCACCACAAATAAAGACAACAAACAAACAAACAGCCAAACATAATTACCTGGTTGTGGACTTTGCACCACCACGCTCACAGAGAGTGGAGTGTCCAGGGCTGGGTGAGACACCGTGCAAGTGATTTTGGTGTCCGGGGAGACAGTGGGAGGCACATCGATGTGAGACGACAGGGAGAACGTACCATCAGCGTGCTGTCGATGGCTGGAAAGAGAGCCCTGATTTGGAAAGACGATGTGCTCTGTGTCGGTAGGAGAGAGATAAAACCATTCCATCTGAAAGGCAGAAGGAAACAGACAGTTAAGATCAATCACTGTCTACGGCTTTTATCCTCCACTGTCCCAGCTGGACACGTCTTCAGTCCACGACAGGGCAAACCCAACAGAGACAAACAACCAGTCACTCTCAAGTTCACGCCTGCAGTCAATTTGAAGCGTCCGATGAACCTCTGCATGTTTTTGGACTGTGGGATGTAACCAGAGACCTGGTGAACACACCCACACACACACAGAGGGAGAACATGCAAACTCCACACAGTTAAGACCAGTTCACTATAAATGAGCAGAGGCGCAGCTTGGGAACAGGCAGGGCAGGCAACCGCTTGGGGCCCCGAGCCCATAGGGGGCCCCCAACACTCTGAGCCTGAGGGCTGTTTTTACTGAAATGTGCAGTGAGCAGCCGCCTCCCCGTCCCCCTTAAACAACAATGACATGTCAGTAGTAAACCTCCCTAAAGGGGCCCCACCTCACTTTAACCTGTGTGAAGTTATCGTTCTGCAAGTTGGAAAATGAAGAGGATTATTTACAGTGTAATGCATATCTTTTTTACTTAGTTTATATATGTCTTTTCAGTTATTTACAGTATTTTTATTGTTTTATAATGTGGGTTCTTTACAGTTTAATGTATTTTTTTATATAAGTTTATATAGTTTTTAAAAGCTATTTACAGTATTTTATTGTTCTTTACATTTATATTTTCACATACTTTTTAATGACAAGGTTTTTCCATGTTATTTCATTCATTTTGAAAAAGATTTTTTTGAACACTGGTGATGAAAACTGGTTGAAAAGGCCCCCTGGGAATTTTTGCTTAGGGCCCCTACAGACTCTAGAATCGCCTCTGTAAACGAGTAACTCAATTAAATATCGTGGCCTTGGACAATCTGTAAATGATGACGTGTGCTCAGAGCTCATTTACTGTGTCATTTCTATATGTAATATATTCTGCTGGATCAAAAACCAATAATGACAATAACAAACTGAAGTCCCATGATAAAGCCTCCAGAATCACCATTTGACCATTTGCAACTGAAGTTCAGAAGCGTCACCTGCAGCCTGGCTCCTATTGGACAATACCAGCTGTCAATCAATTTTTGGGGACTGCAACTCACCGGACTCATCTCATCAGACGAGCACAGACACAGACCTGAGACAATCTCTCTGGCTCTAAAACACTGATATAATTGTCTAATTCTCTTTTTCACTTTCCTTTTTTTTAGGGTACTTTGAAGTACAAAGAACTGAAGTACAGTTGTTTGGTAAGAAGATCTGCTCTGTGAGGTTGGTATGAATATATTGAACATTTATGTCAAAATCCTGAAAATCCAAAATGTTTAAGATTTGTAGTGTTAGTTGTCAATACTTTTATAATCCATTCAGGACTTCAAATGAAAACATGACAAACTGAAGTTTACACTGATGTTATGTCTTTCTTTGGTGATGGTGAAAAGTGATAATATACAGTATAAGACCTCATCTAAATACATAGTTACAGACCTGAGCATCCAGGGGATAGTAATTCCTGCAGTGACAGCTCAGCGTCTGAGAGGATTCTGTCTTCAAAACCAGCTTCTCCTCTGAGAGCGAGACACTGGGTGGTTCTGTAAACAATAACAAACAGAGGATTGTTTTTTCAAAAGTCCTGTTGTAGACGCTCTGGGTTTGAGAGATCAGATTGTTGCACCACTTACGATGAACATGGAGTTTAATGACTTGCTGTGCGTGGAAAGGGCCCAAAGTGACGGTGCAGATGTACGTCCCCTCATCGATAACCTTCAGCTTGTTCAGAGTCACAGAGACATTACCCTCACTAACAACCTGTGTGGCATCCATGCTCAAGTCTCTCCTGTCTGAATACACTGAAAACCCACATGTTCAGTGAACGACATGTTTGGTTCATAAAGACGTCGTTGTTCGTTTCTGACCATGCACGGGATCTACAGCACTTACCCACTGTGTTTCCATCTGCATCATCCATCCTTGTCCTCATTTCAAACACCCTGCGGCCCTTTCCTCTGTGCTGCAGTCGCCATTCAATGCTCACTTCCTGCATTAACAGTATTTCGTGCTGCCTGAAGCCACAGTTGAGGAGGACGTCGCCTCTCAGAGGCGCAGATACAGACGTAACGTGGGAAAACACCACGAATATCACTGGAGGACGGGAAACAGAAACAGCAGCAGAGACACTGTGATGAGATGATGATGTTATCGCCAACCCAAAAAAAAGCCCAGGAATTGAAAAGATTCAGTGAAATGATTCATGTATATAATATATTAAAGCTCCAAAGTATAAGAACATAAGCAGACTGCAACAAACTGAGCACTCCCCTCTCTCCCCTGCCTACTATGGTGGCCTTTATGGTATGGTGGCCATACCAGACAGGATGTAAGCACTTTTTTACTCTCTCCACAATCCCTGCTATTTCCTCCTTTTTTATTTTAAGTTTCTGGTTAATGAAGCCAGAACTAATCTCTGTTTTCGTAGTGAGCTTCAAAAAGCATCAGTGTACCAGTGTACCTGCCCTTGCTTAAAGCAGTGTTTCCCAACCCTGGTCCTAGGGAACACTGCCCTGCCATGTTTTAGATGTTGCCCTGTTTTATAATAATTTAATGTTTCAACTTTTGTTAAAGAAAAAAAAAAAAAAAAAAAAATCTAAAAGTTTTAACTTTTGTCATTTAATTAAAAAAAGAAGTTATATTTCAATTTTTAAAAAAAGAAAGAAAAATGTTTCAACTTTTGACCAACAAAATAAAAAAAATGTAATGTTTCAACATTTGTCAAAAACAATGTAATGGTTTAACTTTTGTCAAAAAAAAGAGTAAAAATGTAACGTTTCAACTTTTGATTTTTTTTAAAAAAAATGATGTTTCAACTTTTGACAATTAAAAAAAAAATAAATAATAATGTTTCAACTTTTGTAAAAAAAAATCTAAAATGCTGTTTTAACTTTTGTCATTTAAAAAAAAAGTTAGATTTCAATTTTTTTTCCAAAAAATAAATGTTTCAACTTTTGACAATTTTTTTTTTTTTTTTTTTTAATGTTTCAACTTTTGTTGTTTTGTTGAATGTTGTTCAAAAATGTAATGTTTCATCTGAATCAGGTGTTTTTGGAGCAGGGCAACATCTAAAACATGGCAGGGCAGAGTTCCCTGAGGACCAGGGTTGGGAAACACTGGCTTAATGTACATAAAAGAATAATAAAATAAACTCCATAGAATATACAACATTTCTGCCAGTCAACCTTCCTGAATGTTACAAACTGGATCTTTAAACTCACCCTCAGACAGCAGTGTGCCTGACTGGCTGAGTGGCAGACCCAGCTTGGGTTGCATCAGCGTTGTGTGGTTCTTCTCCATCACCAAGGTCTGCAGAATCAACGAAGTGCTGAACTGAACTCCTTCAACATCCAGTGACACCATGAAGAAGGCTGGAGAGGAACTTCCCTGTGATCCGGAGTGCGGAGTGTAATGGCTTATTTCACACACCACCTCCTGATCATTGCAGTCAGCATGGAGCAACACGTCTATATTGGGGATCTCAACTGACGACACTGCTGCGGAGGAGGAAACGAGAGGTTCAACACAGTTTGTCTTCATATCTCAACCAACTTTACTACGACTGAAGAAGGCGGGGGGGGCGACCTTTGGCCTCGAACAGGATGAGGTCTGGATCGGGGACTGAGGGTGGGACAAACGGAGTGAGTGTTTCCAGCGATTCGTCGAGGTTCACTGCCACATCGCGGAAGACGAGAGTCGCTGGAGACCGTGTGAAGGCAGGGCCCATTCTTCCCATTCCAGTGCCCTCCTCCACCAGGTTGCACGACACCACCACGTCTGCGACTCCAGCAGCTGAGAAACAAGGGGAGGAAAGGTAGAGATTCATTCTAGAGATTTCTTTAAACACACACACACACACACACACTAGTTTAATCTTCATGACAAACTGCCTATTGCAAGGCTATTCAACTTAAGGCCCGGGGGCCAGATCAGGCCCTTCAAGCAATTTGGACCAGCCCACGGCCCATTAACACATAAATAATGAATGTATTATTAAAGAGCCAATAAAACCGTAGCTTCACCTATTTCTGGCACTTTGTGATACTTTGTGACACTTTGCGACACGTTGCGTCCCTTTTTGGCAAATACTAGTACAGCTGTTATTGTTGGCAGTCTATGTATGTACCAGAATATTTTGCACTATGAGTTAACTGTAGCAATTGTACCTGAATATTATTGGTACTGTTACTTATATTCTACAAAACTAGAATATTGTGGCCATTGCACCTTAATGTTGTTTATATTGTTACCTCTAATTTTCTAAGAGCCAATTGTGACTGTTATATCCAAATGTTGTTGTAACTGTGACCTTTTTGCACTATACGCAAATTATATTGTACCTGAATGTTGGTGGTTTTGTTACTTACCTTTTTTTAGCACAATACTAGCATCCATTTCAATAAATAAGTGCTAAATAATTTAACACATTTTGTATCTATTTGTATCCGTTTACTGCACATACACAAAATAGTAGTACAGGGGTTGACCGGCCCTGACCTATTGTATATATGTAACCTGCATTCCATATGTGCTTATTCATTGATTAGTTGTTTGGTTCATAAAATGTAAACTGTGAAAAATGTAGCCTTATGTTTTGCTATCTTTAAAGGTCCAGTGGTGAGATTACAACGAAAGGACGACTCCTCCTTTCGCCCATCAAGTGCATCAGAGAACTACGGTGGCCCTCGCAAACCTGTAAGTATGCTTTTCTTTGTTAGTGTCGTAGGATTTCACTTCAAAACACAAAGCCTCGCTCAAAGAATATACAAAAGGCTTATTCTCAAAATAAATGATTTTATTTTTAACCAATTATAGAAACTTATTGATGGCGATTACATTAAATGTGAATGACGTGTCAATGTAACATACTGCACCTTTAAAGCTGAAAAATCAGGGTAAAGAAACACTCAAAGCCATGGATTATCACAGTCAGACCAAGGCATTTGTGAACTAAGCGCCTGTTTAGGGCCTCGTTCTGAGAGCATTTCATTTAGTTTGTGCATAACAGTGAGTCTTCAGCACATTTACATGTGTGTTCAGACAAAGGTTCTTATCTTGTTTCAGTTTCTTCTTATCTTATTTAATACTGTATTTTGTATTATAGTTCATTTTTGTAGCTCTGTTGCACTTTTGCACATTGCATTATATATATTTTTTTAATCAAAACCAGTGAAGTCATTGTCATGGTAACTAAAACTGCACTGGTTATTGTTTTAGTTATTTTTGATTGGGCTGACACCACATTCACCTCTTAGTGTTGTGCCATTTTGAATACAAAAATAAATCAAGGGTGCATAAGTTAGCAGGAGGTTTGATATTCGCTGGATATTCGTTTCGATAGACATTTTCTCAATCAACAAATAGACATTTTCTCAATCTGATTGCTGTAGTAGTTGACAATGGTAGACAGCTACTTACTACAGGTGAAGTTGTGTTGATATCTGCCATTATTGTGAAACAGTATGAAATTAAATATTTAAAATATTAACCAAAAATCAACAAATAGACATTTTCCCGTTCTGATTGCTGTAGTAGTTGCCAATGGTAGACGGCTACTTACTACAGAGAAAGTGCTGTTGTTAAATATTTAATTTCATACTGTTTCACAATAATTGCAGAAAGGGACGGACACTAGCTTTTGGGCAGCTGTGGCCTAGTGGTTAGGGCTTCAAGCTTGAGAGCGGAGGGTAACCAGTTCGAACCCCGACCTGTCCGCAGCTGAAGTGCCCTTGAGCAAAGCACCTGACCCCCTCACTGCTCCCCGAGCGCCGCTGAATGCAGGCAGCTCACTCCTCTGGGTTAGCATGTACTTCACTGTGTGCTGTGTGTGTTCACTAATAAAGGAACAAAACTTCACCTGTAGTAAATAGCTGTCTACCATTGGTATTGGGAAAATGTCTATTTGTTGATTGAGAAAATGTCTTTCGAAAACGAATATCCAGTGAATATCAAACCTCCTGCTAACTTGTGCACCCTAATAAATCAACACACGACCATTTTAGTTTCCATTTTAGTTTCCATTTTAGAATTCTCCCAGAAGCATCATGCAATCACTTCTTTATTATTGTTTATACTTGCTGGATTATCAAAATAGCTTATGCTTAATTTAGTAATCATTGATTGTAGATTATACTTAGTCTTCAGACAAACATAACATGTTGTATTCTGGCTAAAAGATCAAGTAGTAGAAGGTGTATTATCTGAGACTCTATTTATTAATATTCTTACCACAAACGCAGGTCAGGAAGAATCCAAACAAAATGACTTCAATCATCATCGTGAAGTCTGATTCCGTTGTTTCAGCTCAAAGAACATCAAAAATAAATCAAGTGAACAGAGACGCTTTTGCTTTCGCTTTTGCTTCTGCAGCAACAACAGACTGCGTCAAAAAGTCTTCTTTATCCTGAATAACAGCAGCAGCACAGTCATAGATAAAATAAAGTCAAACAGACAAATTGTGATGTAGAAGAGGACATGTGTCCAACATTGTGTGCGTGTGTGTGTGTGCGCGCGGAGGGGGAACACACGCAGCAACAAAAGTGAAAGTAAGAATCGGGCTCGTCCAATCACAGAGCAGCATGGGCCGCGTCATCAGTCACTATGGAAAAACTGAAAATATTAAAGCAAACCAATCAGGCAGCACTTTACAGTTAAGGTTATGTATGGAGAACCACAGGAGTCACAGAAATAAGAATAAACGTATTGATAACAATAATAATAATACTAATAATAATAATAATAATAATAATAATAATAATAATCAAACCATTAATAAAACAAATATGCTTAAACACCAAAGTAATTATAAACTTTACAGATGAAACTTGAATCCATCCATAAATTCTTAAAGGTGCCATATGTAAGAATGTGGCCAAAAACGGTTGCTACATTCAAATTGAGACTCTACTGACTGCAATGATTGGTAGACGGCGGTACACCTACCGCGCCACATGCCAAAACATGATTTCAAAACATAAACATGATTTGCAGTCTGCAAAATATATTTTTTTAATGCAAATATTTTGTCTGTACTGTTGTTGTTGGTGAGTTCAGTTTGTTATATGAACATTATTCCTGAGTCTCTGTGACATATTAGGAGGATTTTATCATTTATTACATAATGCACCTTTAACATTGAAAAAGACTGTTGGTCAAAATCTTAAAAAGCATGTGACACAGAGTAAATATTGTTTCCTCAAATCTCGAGAGAATTCCACAAATCTTTGCCGTATTTTACTTTTCTTGACGTCAGTTCAACTGTTCTCATGACCTCATTTATCCGATCCTTCTTGAAGAAGATAAATATATTATAAAGAATAGTATAGTATGGAAACCCATTTCTTCCAATTACATAAAAAAATATATAGCCTAGCCTTTGTAGGCGAGATATTTTTATTATTAAAGGTGCATTATGTAATAAATCATAAAATCCTCCTAATATGTCACAGAGACTCAGGAATAATGTTCATATAACAAACTGAACTCACCAACAACAACAGTACAGACAAAATATTTGCATTATAAAAATATTTTGCAGACTGCAAATCATGTTTATGTTTTGAAATCATGTTTTGGCATGTGGCGCCACCTACCACCGTCTACCAATCATTGCAGTCAGTAGAGTCTCAGCTGCCGACAACCACGGGTTGTCAGTTACGTCAGAAAACGAAACCTAAAAGACCTTGTGAATTTTGAATTTGAATGTAGTAACTGTTTGTGGCCACAATCTTACATATGGCACCTAGCTCATAATAATGAGATACTAAGTCATAATTCCGAAATAGTATCTATTTTTTAGGATAGCATCTCATATTATCTCAAAATGATGACTTAACTATGACTTGTGTGTGTATCATTGTTTTCATGTGATATTAATAAACAGGCTTCCATGGTATAGTGTTGTGATGATCTCAGATGTTGAAAATGTTATTTATTGAACAGCCGATAACATTTATTAATACAGGCACGTTGTCTGAATTCAGTGCAGTTTGGCTTTAAAGTGAAGGATTGCACGACAGACAAGAAACTGCATTTGGATTTGTTCCACTTTGTCACATTTTATTTTCATCATTTTCTTGTCAGGTTGTAACTAATTGCTCAGTTGTCCTGCATGGTTTTTTGGACCCAGTCCACATAGTTTGCAACTTTGGTATAAACCCCATATTTTCCATCCTTTCCACACTCAATCCCCCAGCTGACGATGCCTGCAGCCCAGAACTGATTGTTTTCCCTGATGGCGTAGGCACTTCCACTGTCACCTTGGCAAGAGTCCTTCTTACCGTCAGGAAGTCCAGCACAAAACATGTTATCTGTCAGGTGCGGCACGAGAACATTGCCTTGCTGCTTAATCTTAGCAAATGCTTGACTGCACACCTGCTGATCCACCACAGGTATGTGCACATACTTCAGCTTATTTGTTAAAATCTGTTTGCTGCCTTCATCTGTAACACCAAAGCCTGACACCATTCTGAAAAAGACACAACGGACAATTATGAGAGAGCAGATCAAGTAAGAAATAAATAATAATTGACATTGTATTATAACCAAAAAAGTGAGTATAGTATTTTTTTTTACCCCACTGTGCCAGAATGATATGCAGCATCCTGTGCTGGCAAACATAGAGGCATTATGGACGCTCTGAATGTGACCGGTTCTTGCAGTTTGATCAAAGCAATATCATTGTTGAAGTGGAGGCTGTCGGAGTTGTTGTATCCGGGGTGAATGTGGACTGAGGCAGCAGACAATGAGGCCGGCAAGATTTGAACATCGTTACGTCCCATGTAAATCTGGAAATCAACAACAAAGGTGGAAATTAATGTCAATCCAAAGCATGTTGTGTGTGGACATGGGGCGTGTATTGGTGCACTTACATTTACAGAGTCAGTCGGTGGTGGCTCTCCATGTTGTATTAAAACGTGAGCTGCAGTCATGATCCAGCGGTCTGCGATCACCATACCACCTCCTCGTCCATTTACATTCACTAACACTTGCCAGGGGATGGTGTCGGCTGGAGCCAAACTGCCTCCAATGATCCTCTGATAGCTACTTCCTGAGAGGCCTCGAGTTGGCCGACCACAAACTGGATTTAATTCAGAGATGTACACATGTGAAAGGAAGCAGTGTTGTAATGTAACAAAGTACACATACAAAAAAAATCAATGCATCTGTACTATTATTTATTTATATTTCTAACAACTTTCACTCCACTACATTTCCTCTAAATATCTTTAACTCATTACTACCAAATAAACTCAGAAGAAGAGTTGGTATTATGGACATGTAGAGTAGCAGAGTCAGGAATCGAACCCAAAACCTTGTAGTGGAAAGACAAATCACCCTACCACTGAGCCGCCAGTAGCCAGTGATATCATAAAACTTGACTTCAACTTCTACCATAGTCATTTTCTGGTAACATACTTGTATATTTTTATTTTTTTATTTTAGCTACTTTATACAAGACTGAAAGGAAGTTTGACACACAAACAATCTCCTCTTGTATCAATATTAGGTTCTACAGGTTATTATTCAGAATTGAAAAGTGATACCTGGTAGGCAAGTTGGTAGGACATGAATATTATTGTCAGATCTCCACTTCCTGTCTGCATCACAGGTGTAGTTAACTGATGAGCAGTGGGAACAGAACAAATATATTTAAAAAAATAAAATTGACAAGAAGGTACTAAATGAGGACCATCACATCATTTATATTAGACCATAACAACACATTAACTTAATAATAATCTTTATTCATAAAACTGGTAACACTTCACAAAAAAATCCCTTAATTAATGTTAGTTTGTAAATTATTAAGCATTAAATAACTGTTTAATAACATGTTAACAATAATTATTATGTATTACTTACCAATAGTTTAGATGTTAGTTAATGCATTAATCAGCAGTGAATTAATGTTTGCTACTCAACGTTAGTTGTAAAATAAATTAATTAAATGTAAATGATTAATTAAATGAATACAAGTTTAATATTGTAATTAGTTATCATTTTGTATGCATTACTCGGCATTAATTAACATGTTCTTTCATATATTAGTAAGCCATAAATAATGTCTCTAGTAATCACTTGCTAATGGTGTTTATTTCGAATGAAAAAGCATGTAACAGCTAACTAATGCATCTACTACTACTAAAAAAATGTCATACTATAGAATGCCGTCCAACATGTGACAAAAATATCATACTTCAGTATGTCGCCCAAAAATTTGACAAAAAAATCATACTTTAGTATGTCGTCCAAAATTTGACAAAAAAGTCATACTTTAGTATGTCGTCCAAAATTTGACAAAAACGACATACTATACTATGTCGTTCAAAATGTGACCATTTTTTGAAAAATAAAATTGGTCCAAAACTTGACAAAAACGACATACAAACAAACTGTATGTCCAAATTGTCCAAAATCTGACAATTTTTTTGAAAATCATTTTTCTGGTCCAAAACTTGACAAAAACTTCATACTATACTATGTAGTACGTCTTACTATACTATGTCGTCCAAAATGTGACCATTTTTTGAAAAATAAAATTGGTCCAAAATTTGACAAAAACGACATACTATACTATGTCGTCCAAAATCTGACAATTTTTTGAAAAAACATTTTTTGGTCCAAAACTTGACAAAAACGTCATACTATACTATGTAGTACGTCATACTATACTATGTCATCCAAAATGTGACCATTTTTAAAAAAAACAACATTTGGTCCAAAATTTGACAAAAACGACATACTATACTATGTCGTCCAAAATGTGACCATTTTTTGAAAAATAAAATTGGTCCAAAATTTGACAAAAACGACATACTATACTATGTTGTCCAAAATCTGACAATTTTTTTGAAAATCATTTTTCTGGTCCAAAACTTGACAAAAATGTCATACTATACTATGTAGTATGTCTTACTATACTATGTCGTCCAAAATGTGAACATTTTTTTAAAAATAAAATTGGTCCAAAATTTGACAAAAACGACATACTATACTATGTCGTCCAAAATCTGACAATTTTTTGAAAAAAAAATTTGGTCCAAAATTTGACAAAAACGACATACTATACTATGTCGTCCAAAATCTGACAATTTTTTTGAAAATCATTTTTTTGGTCCAAAACTTGACAAAAACGTCATACTATACTATGTCGTCCAAAATGTGACCATTTTTTGAAAAATAAAATTGGTCCAAAATTTGACAAAAACGACATACTATACTATGTTGTCCAAAATCTGACAATTTTTTTGAAAATCATTTTTCTGGTCCAAAACTTGACAAAAATGTCATACTATACTATGTAGTATGTCTTACTATACTATGTCGTCCAAAATGTGACCATTTTTTGAAAAATAAAATTGGTCCAAAATTTGACAAAAACGACATACTATACTATGTCGTCCAAAATCTGACAATTTTTTGAAAAAACGTTTTTTGGTCCAAAATTTGACAAAAACGACATACTATACGATGTTGTCCAAAATCTGACAATTTTTTTGAAAATCATTTTTCTGGTCCAAAACTTGACAAAAATGTCATACTATACTATGTAGTACGTCTTACTATAGTAAGTATACTATGTCGTCCAAAATGTGACCATTTTTTGAAAAAAAAGATTTGGTCCAAAATTTGACAAAAACGACATACTATACTATGTCGTCCAAAATCGGACAATTTTTTTGAAAATCATTTTTTTGGTCCAAAACTTGACAAAAACGTCATACTATACTATGTCGTCCAAAATGTGACCATTTTTTTAAAAATAAAATTGGTCCAAAATTTGACAAAAACGACATACTATACTATGTTGTCCAAAATCTGACAATTTTTTTGAAAATCATTTTTCTGGTCCAAAACTTGACAAAAATGTCATACTATACTATGTAGTATGTCTTACTATACTATGTCGTCCAAAATGTGAACATTTTTTTAAAAATAAAATTGGTCCAAAATTTGACAAAAACGACATACTATACTATGTCGTCCAAAATCTGACAATTTTTTGAAAAAAAACATTTGGTCCAAAATTTGACAAAAACGACATACTATACTATGTCGTCCAAAATCTGACAATTTTTTTGAAAATCATTTTTCTGGTCCAAAACTTGACAAAAATGTCACACTATACTATGTAGTACGTCTTACTATGCTATGTCGTCCAAAATGTGACCATTTAAAAAAAAAAAACATTTGGTCCAAAATTTGACAAAAACGACATACTATACTATGTCGTCCAAAATGTGACCATTTTTTGAAAAATAAAATTGGTCCAAAATTTGACAAAAACGACATACTATACTATGTTGTCCAAAATCTGACAATTTTTTTGAAAATCATTTTTCTGGTCCAAACCTTGACAAAAATGTGATACTATACTATGTAGTATGTCTTACTATACTATGTCGTCCAAAATGTGACCATTTTTTGAAAAATAAAATTGGTCCAAAATTTGACAAAAACGACATACTATACTATGTCGTCCAAAATCTGACAATTTTTTGAAAAAACGTTTTTTGGTCCAAAACTTGACAAAAACGACATACTATACTATGTCGTCCAAAATCTGACAATTTTTTTGAAAATCATTTTTCTGGTCCAAAACTTGACAAAAATGTCATACTATACTATGTAGTACGTCTTACTATACTATGTCGTCCAAAATGTGACCATTTTTTGAAAAATAAAATTGGTCCAAAATTTGACAAAAACGACATACTATACTATGTCGTCCAAAATCTGACAATTTTTTGAAAAAACCTTTTTTGGTCCAAAACTTGACAAAAACGACATACTATACTATGTCGTCCAAAATGTGACCATTTTTTTAAAAATAAAATTTGGTCCAAAATTTGACAAAAACGACAAACTATACTATGTCGTCCAAAATCTGACAATTTTTTGAAAAAACGTTTTTTGGTCCAAAACTTGACAAAAACGTCATACTATACTATGTCGTCCAAAATGTGACCATTTTTTGAAAAATAAAATTGGTCCAAAATTTGACAAAAACGACATACTATACTATGTTGTCCAAAATCTGACAATTTTTTTGAAAATCATTTTTCTGGTCCAAAACTTGACAAAAATGTCATACTATACTATGTAGTATGTCTTACTATACTATGTCGTCCAAAATGTGACCATTTTTTGAAAAATAAAATTGGTCCAAAATTTGACAAAAACGACATACTATACTATGTCGTCCAAAATCTGACAATTTTTTGAAAAAACGTTTTTTGGTCCAAAACTTGACAAAAACGACATACTATACTATGTCGTCCAAAATCTGACAATTTTTTTGAAAATCATTTTTCTGGTCCAAAACTTGACAAAAATGTCATACTATACTATGTAGTATGTCTTACTATACTATGTCGTCCAAAATGTGACCATTTTTTGAAAAATAAAATTGGTCCAAAATTTGACAAAAACGACATACTATACTATGTCGTCCAAAATCTGACAATTTTTTGAAAAAACGTTTTTTGGTCCAAAACTTGACAAAAACGACATACTATACTATGTCGTCCAAAATGTGACCATTTTTTTAAAAATAAAATTGGTCCAAAATTTGACAAAAACGACATACTATACTATGTCGTCCAAAATCTGACAATTTTTTGAAAAAAGAATTTGGTCCAAAATTTGACAAAAACGACATACTATACTATGTCGTCCAAAATCTGACAATTTTTTTGAAAATCATTTTTTTGGTCCAAAACTTGACAAAAACGTCATACTATACTATGTCGTCCAAAATGTGACCATTTTTTGAAAAATAAAATTGGTCCAAAATTTGACAAAAACGACATACTATACTATGTTGTCCAAAATCTGACAATTTTTTTGAAAATCATTTTTCTGGTCCAAAACTTGACAAAAATGTCATACTATACTATGTAGTATGTCTTACTATACTATGTCGTCCAAAATGTGACCATTTTTTGAAAAGTAAAATTGGTTCAAAATTTGACAAAAACGACATACTATACTATGTCGTCCAAAATCTGACAATTTTTTGAAAAAACGTTTTTTGGTCCAAAACTTGACAAAAATGTCATACTATACTATGTAGTACGTCTTACTATAATAAGTATACTATGTCGTCCAAAATGTGACCATTTTTTGAAAAAAAAATTTGGTCCAAAATTTGACAAAAACGACATACTATACCATGTCGTCCAAAATCGGACAATTTTTTTGAAAATCATTTTTTTGGTCCAAAACTTGACAAAAACGTCATACTATACTATGTCGTCCAAAATGTGACCATTTTTTGAAAAATAAAATTGGTCCAAAATTTTACAAAAACGACATGCTATACTATGTTGTCCAAAATCTGACAATTTTTTAGAAAATCATTTTTCTGGTCCAAAACCTGACAAAAATGTCATACTATACTATGTAGTATGTCTTACTATACTATGTCGTCCAAAATGTGACCATTTTTTGAAAAATAAAATTGGTCCAAAATTTGACAAGAACGACAAGTGTCAGTGTCCACTGTGACTTGCAATAACGGCCAAACTAAATGAATGTATCGTTCTTTACAGCCCTGCGCTGCTGGACGACACGCCCTGACTGATGCCCACCTGCGCGAGGAAGCGAACAGACGCGCAGCGGAACAGGAGGAAGACGAAGAGGAACTGTACAATAATGAACTTGTTGTAGAGGCTGGCGCGAGTGATGAGGAGATTACAGGGAGAGATGAAGAGGAGGATGAAACTGATTAGGAGGATTTTTATGGTTTGCACTGTTTGTGCAAATGTTTACAATGCACTACCGGGATGTTTGCTACGTTTTTGTTAATTTAGCCTGAATTACCGGTATTTGTTGTTGGTGTTCTGTATGCATACCATATGTTATGGTAACTGTACTTTTTCAATAAACAAACCTAGTATTTTATAGGTTCAAATCATTCTACTAGTAGTCCGTTTTGCTAAATTAGAATTAGAGGCCTGCCTCTAATTCTGGCCTCCTTCCAATAAAGGCCTGGGCCGCGAGGCGCTCGGGTAAAATAAAGGCCCGGGCCTATATTAGAGGATTTACGGTATACTATGTCGTCCAAAATGTGACCATTTTTTTGAAAAAAAAGATTTGTTCCAAAATTTGACAAAAACGACATACTATACTATGTCGTCCAAAATCTGACAATTTTTTGAAAAACGTTTTTTTGGTCCAAAACATGAGAAAAACGTAGTACTATACGATGTAGTACGTCCTACTATACTATGTCGTCCATAATGTGACCATTTTTGGAAGAAAAAAAATTGGTCCAAAATTTGACAAAAACGACATACTATACTATGTCGTCCAAAATCTGAAAAAAAAATTTAAAACCTTTTTTTGGTCCAAAACATGACAAAAACGTAGTACTATACTATGTAGTACGTCATACTATACTATGTCTTCCAAAATGTGACCATATTTGGAAGAAAAAAAATTGGTCAAAAATTTGACATACTATACTATGTCGTCCAAAATCTGAACATTTTTTTGAAAAACGTTTTTTTGGTCCAAAACATGAGAAAAACGTAGTACTATACTATGTAGTACGTCCTACTATACTATGTCGTCCATAATGTGACCATTTTTGGAAGAAAAAAAATTGGTCCAAAATTTGACAAAAACGACATACTATACTATGTCGTCCAAAATCTGAACATTTAAAAAAAAAAAACGTTTTTTTGGTCCAAAACAGGACAAAAACATAGTACTATACTATGTAGTACGTCCTACTATACTATGTCGTCCATAATGTGACCATTTTTGGAAGAAAAAAAATTGGTCCAAAATTTGACAAAAACGACATACTATACTATGTCGTCCAAAATCTGAACATTTTTTTGAAAAACGTTTTTTTGGTCCAAAACATGAGAAAAACGTAGTACTATACTATGTAGTACGTCCTACTATACTATGTCGTCCATAATGTGACAATTTTTGGAAGAAAAAAATTTGGTCCAAAATTTGCCAAAAACGACATACTATACTATGTAGTACGTCTTACTATACTATGTCGTCCAAAATGTGAAAATTTTTTGAAAAAAAGAATTTGGTCCAAAATTTGACAAAAACGACATACTATACTATGTCGTCCAAAATCTGACAATTTTTTTGAAAATCATTTTCTGGTCCAAAACTTGACAAAAACGTCTCACTATACTATGTAGTACGTCTTACTATACTATGTCGTCCAAAATGTGACCATTTTTTGAAAGAAAAACACTGGTCCAAAATTTGACAAAAACGACATACTATACTATGTCGTCCAAAATCTGACAATTTTTTGAAAAACGTTTTTTTGGTCCAAAACAGGACAAAAACATAGTACTATACTATGTAGTACGTCCTACTATACTATGTCGTCCATAATGTGACCATTTTTGGAAGAAAAAAAATTGGTCCAAAATTTGACAAAAAAACGACATACTATACTATGTCGTCCAAAATCTGAACATTTTTTTGAAAAACGTTTTTTTGGTCCAAAACATGACAAAAACGTCATACTATACTATGTAGTACGTCATACTATACTATGTCTTCCAAAATGTGACCATTTTTTGAAAGAAAAAAACTGGTCCAAAATTTGACAAAAACGACATACTATACTATGTCGTCCAAAATCTGACAATTTTTTGAAAAACGTATTTTTGGTCAAAAACATGAGAAAAACGTAGTACTATACTATGTAGTACGTCCTACTATACTATGTCGTCCATAATGTGACCATTTTTGGAAGAAAAAAAATTGGTCCAAAATTTGACAAATACGACATACTATACTATGTCGTCCAAAATCTGAACATCTTTAAAAAAAAACGTTTTTTTGGTCCAAAACAGGACAAAAACATAGTACTATACTATGTAGTACGTCCTACTATACTATGTCGTCCATAATGTGACCATTTTTGGAAGAAAAAAAAATTGGTCCAAAATTTGACAAAAACGACACACTATACTATGTCGTCCAAAATCTGAACATTTTTTTGAAAAACGTTTTTTGGGTCCAAAACATGACAAAAACGTCATACTATACTATGTAGTACGTCTTACTATACTATGTCGTCCAAAATGTGACCATTTTTTGAAAGAAAAAAACTGGTCCAAAATTTGACAAAAACGACATACTATACTATGTCGTCCAAAATCTGACAATTTTTTGAAAAACGTTTTTTTGGTCCAAAACATGAGAAAAACGTAGTACTATACTATGTAGTACGTCCTACTATACTATGTCGTCCATAATGTGACCATTTTTGGAAGAAAAAAAATTGGTCCAAAATTTGACAAAAACGACATACTATACTATGTCGTCCAAAATCTGAACATTTTTTTGAAAAACGTTTTTTGGGTCCAAAACATGACAAAAACGTCATACTATACTATGTAGTACGTCTTACTATACTATGTCGTCCAAAATGTGACCATTTTTTGAAAGAAAAAAACTGGTCCAAAATTTGACAAAAACGACATACTATACTATGTCGTCCAAAATCTGACAATTTTTTGAAAAACGTTTTTTTGGTCCAAAACATGAGAAAAACGTAGTACTATACTATGTAGTACGTCCTACTATACTATGTCGTCCATAATGTGACCATTTTTGGAAGAAAAAAAATTGGTCCAAAATTTGACAAAAACGACATACTATACTATGTCGTCCAAAATCTGAACATTTTAAAAAAAAAACGTTTTTTTGGTCCAAAACATGACAAAAACATAGTACTATACTATGTAGTACGTCCTACTATACTATGTCGTCCATAATGTGAGCATTTTTGGAAGAAAAAAAATTGGTCCAAAATTTGACAAAAACGACATACTATACTATGTCGTCCAAAATCTGAACATTTTTTTGAAACACCGTTTTTTGGTCCAAAACTTGACAAAAACGTCATACTATACTATGTAGTACGTCTTACTATACTATGTCGTCCAAAATCTGACCATTTTTTGAAAGAAAAAAACTGGTCCAAAATTTGACAAAAACGACATACTATACTATGTCGTCCAAAATCTGACAATTTTTTGAAAAACGTATTTTTGGTCAAAAACATGAGAAAAACGTAGTACTATACTATGTAGTACGTCCTACTATACTATGTCGTCCATAATGTGACCATTTTTGGAAGAAAAAAAATTGGTCCAAAATTTGACAAAAACGACATACTATACTATGTCGTCCAAAATCTGAACATTTTTAAAAAAAAACGTTTTTTTGGTCCAAAACAGGACAAAAACATAGTACTATACTATGTAGTACGTCCTACTATACTATGTCGTCCATAATGTGACCATTTTTGGAAGAAAAAAAAATTGGTCCAAAATTTGACAAAAACGACATACTATACTATGTCGTCCAAAATCTGAACATTTTTTTGAAAAACGTTTTTTTGGTCCAAAACATGACAAAAACGTCATACTATACTATGTAGTACGTCTTACTATACTATGTCGTCCAAAATGTGACCATTTTTTGAAAGAAAAAAACTGGTCCAAAATTTGACAAAAACGACATACTATACTATGTCGTCCAAAATCTGACAATTTTTTGAAAAACGTTTTTTTGGTCCAAAACATGAGAAAAACGTAGTACTATACTATGTAGTACGTCCTACTATACTATGTCGTCCATAATGTGACCATTTTTGGAAGAAAAAAAATTGGTCCAAAATTTGACAAAAACGACATACTATACTATGTCGTCCAAAATCTGAACATTTTAAAAAAAAAAACGTTTTTTTGGTCCAAAACATGACAAAAACATAGTACTATACTATGTAGTACGTCCTACTATACTATGTCGTCCATAATGTGAGCATTTTTGGAAGAAAAAAAATTGGTCCAAAATTTGACAAAAACGACATACTATACTATGTCGTCCAAAATCTGAACATTTTTTTGAAACACCGTTTTTTGGTCCAAAACTTGACAAAAACGTCATACTATACTATGTAGTACGTCTTACTATACTATGTCGTCCAAAATGTGACCATTTTTTGAAAGAAAAAAACTGGTCCAAAATTTGACAAAAACGACATACTATACTATGTCGTCCAAAATCTGACAATTTTTTGAAAAACGTTTTTTTGGTCCAAAACATGAGAAAAACGTAGTACTATACTATGTAGTACGTCCTACTATACTATGTCGTCCATAATGTGACCATTTTTGGAAGAAAAAAAATTGGTCCAAAATTTGACAAAAACGACATACTATACTATGTCGTCCAAAATCTGAACATTTTAAAAAAAAAAACGTTTTTTTGGTCCAAAACAGGACAAAAACATAGTACTATACTATGTAGTACGTCCTACTATACTATGTCGTCCATAATGTGACCATTTTTGGAAGAAAAAAAATTGGTCCAAAATTTGACAAAAACGACATACTATACTATGTCGTCCAAAATCTGAACATTTTTTTGAAAAACGTTTTTTTGGTCCAAAACATGACAAAAACGTAGTACTATACTATGTAGTACGTCCTACTATACTATGTCGTCCATAATGTGACCATTTTTGGAAGAAAAAAATTTGGTCCAAAATTTGACAAAAACGACATACTATACTATGTCGTCCAAAATCTGACAGTTTTTTTGAAAATCATTTTCTGGTCCAAAACTTGACAAAAACGTCATACTATACTATGTAGTACGTCTTACTATACTATGTCGTCCATAATGTGACCATTTTTGGAAGAAAAAAAATTGGTCCAAAATTTGACAAAAACGACATACTATACTATGTCGTCCAAAATCTGAACATTTTTTTGAAAAACGTTTTTTTGGTCCAAAACATGACAAAAACGTCATACTATACTATGTAGTACGTCTTACTATACTATGTCGTCCAAAATGTGACCATTTTTTGAAAGAAAAAAACTGGTCCAAAATTTGACAAAAACGACATACTATACTATGTCGTCCATAATGTGACCATTTTTGGAAGAAAAAAAATTGGTCCAAAATTTGACAAAAACGACATACTATACTATGTCGTCCAAAATCTGAACATTTTAAAAAAAAATCGTTTTTTTGGTCCAAAACAGGACAAAAACATAGTACTATACTATGTAGTACGTCCTACTATACTATGTCGTCCATAATGTGACCATTTTTGGAAGAAAAAAAATTGGTCCAAAATTTGACAAAAACGACATACTATACTATGTCGTCCAAAATCTGAACATTTTTTTGAAAACGTTTTTTTGGTCCAAAACATGACAAAAACGTAGTACTATACTATGTAGTACGTCATACTATACTATGTCTTCCAAAATGTGACCATGTTTGGAAGAAAAAAAATTGGTCAAAAATTTGACAAAAACGACATACTATACTATGTCGTCCAAAATCTGAATTTTTTTTTGAAAAACCGTTTTTTGGTCCAAAACTTGACAAAAACGTCATACTATACTATGTAGTACGTCTTACTATACTATGTCGTCCAAAATCTGACCATTTTTTGAAAAAAAAATTTGGTCCAAAATTTGACAAAAATGACATACTATACTATGTCGTCCAAAATCTGACAATTTTTTTGAAAATCATTTTCTGGTCCAAAACTTGACAAAAACGTCATACTATACTATGTAGTACGTCTTACTATACTATGTTGTCCAAAATGTGAACATTTTTTGAAAATAAAATTTGGTCCAAAATTTGACAAAAACGACATACTATATACTGTCGTCCAAAATCTGACAATTTTTTGAAAAAAAAATTTGGTCCAAAATTTGACAAAAACGACATACTATACTATGTCGTCCAAAATCTGACAATTTTTTTGAAAATCATTTTTCTGGTCCAAAACTTGACAAAAATGTCATACTATACTATGTAGTACGTCTTACTATACTATGTCGTCCAAAATGTGACCATTTTTTTGAAAATCATTTTTCTGGTCCAAAACTTGACAAAAACGTCATACTATACTATGTAGTACGTCTGACCATTTTTTGAAAAAAAAATTTGGTCCAAAATTTTACAAAAACGACATACTATACTATCTCGTCCAAAATCTGACAATTTCTTTGAAAAACCTTTTTTTGGTCCAAAACTTGACAAAAACGTCATACTATACTATGTAGTACGTCTTACTATACTATGTCGTCCAAAATCTGACCATTTTTTGAAAAAAAAATTTGGTCCAAAATTTGACAAAAACGACATACTATACTATGTCGTCCATAATGTGACCATTTTTGGAAGAAAAAAAATTGGTCCAAAATTTGACAAAAACGACATACTATACTATGTCGTCCAAAATCTGAACATTTTTTTGAAAACGTTTTTTTGGTCCAAAACATGACAAAAACGTAGTACTATACTATGTAGTACGTCATACTATACTATGTCTTCCAAAATGTGACCATATTTGGAAGAAAAAAAATTGGTCAAAAATTTGACAAAAACGACATACTATACTATGTCGTCCAAAATCTGAACATTTTTTTGAAAAACGTTTTTTTGGTCCAAAACATGACAAAAACGTCATACTATACTATGTAGTACGTCTTACTATACTATGTCGTCCAAAATGTGACCATTTTTTGAAAGAAAAAAACTGGTCCAAAATTTGACAAAAACGACATACTATACTATGTCGTCCAAAATCTGACAATTTTTTGAAAAACGTTTTTTTGGTCCAAAACATGAGAAAAACGTAGTACTATACTATGTAGTACGTCCTACTATACTATGTCGTCCATAATGTGACCATTTTTGGAAGAAAAAAAATTGGTCCAAAATTTGACAAAAACGACATACTATACTATGTCGTCCAAAATCTGAACATTTTTTTGAAAACGTTTTTTTGGTCCAAAACATGACAAAAACGTAGTACTATACTATGTAGTACGTCATACTATACTATGTCTTCCAAAATGTGACCATATTTGGAAGAAAAAAAATTGGTCAAAAATTTGACAAAAACGACATACTATACTATGTCGTCCAAAATCTGAACATTTTTTTGAAAAACCTTTTTTTGGTCCAAAACATGACAAAAACGTCATACTATACTATGTAGTACGTCTTACTATACTATGTCGTCCAAAATGTGACCATTTTTTGAAAGAAAAAAACTGGTCCAAAATTTGACAAAAACGACATACTATACTATGTCGTCCAAAATCTGACAATTTTTTGAAAAACGTTTTTTTGGTCCAAAACATGAGAAAAACGTAGTACTATACTATGTAGTACGTCCTACTATACTATGTCGTCCATAATGTGACCATTTTTGGAAGAAAAAAAATTGGTCCAAAATTTGACAAAAACGACATACTATACTATGTCGTCCAAAATCTGAACATTTTTTTGAAAAACGTTTTTTTGGTCCAAAACATGACAAAAACGTCATACTATACTATGTAGTACGTCTTACTATACTATGTCGTCCAAAATGTGACCATTTTTTGAAAGAAAAAAACTGGTCCAAAATTTGACAAAAACGACATACTATACTATGTCGTCCATAATGTGACCATTTTTGGAAGAAAAAAAATTGGTCCAAAATTTGACAAAAACGACATACTATACTATGTCGTCCAAAATCTGACCATTTTTTTGAAAAACCTTTTTTTGGTCCAAAACTTGACAAAAATGTCATACTATACTATGTAGTACGTCTTACTATACTATGTCGTCCAAAATGTGACCATTTTTTGAAAAAAAAGATTTGGTCCAAAATTTGACAAAAACGACATACTATACTATGTAGTACGTCTTACTATACTATGTCGTCCAAAATGTGACCATTTTTTTTTAAATCATTTTTCTGGTCCAAAACTTGACAAAAATGTCATACTATACTATGTAGTACGTCTTACTATACTATGTCGTCCAAAATGTGACCATTTTTTGAAGAAAAAATTTGGTCCAAAATTTGACAAAAACGACATACTATACTATGTCGTCCAAAATCTGACAATTTTTTTGAAAAACCGTTTTTTGGTCCAAAACTTGACAAAAACGTCATACTATACTATGTAGTACGTCTTACTATACTATGTCGTCCAAAATGTGACAATTTTTTGAAAAAAAGATTTGGTCCAAAATTTGACAAAAACGACATACTATACTATGTCGTCCAAAATCTGACCATTTTTTTGAAAAACCTTTTTTTGGTCCAAAACTTGACAAAAATGTCATACTATACTATGTAGTACGTCTTACTATACTATGTCGTCCAAAATGTGACCATTTTTTTGAAAAACCTTTTTTTGGTCCAAAACTTGACAAAAATGTCATACTATACTATGTAGTACGTCTTACTATACTATGTCGTCCAAAATGTGACCATTTTTTTTTAAATCATTTTTCTGGTCCAAAACTTGACAAAAATGTCATACTATACTATGTAGTACGTCTTACTATACTATGTCGTCCAAAATGTGACCATTTTTTGAAGAAAAAATTTGGTCCAAAATTTGACAAAAACGACATACTATACTATGTCGTCCAAAATCTGACAATTTTTTTGAAAAACCGTTTTTTGGTCCAAAACTTGACAAAAACGTCATACTATACTATGTAGTACGTCTTACTATACTATGTCGTCCAAAATGTGAAAATTTTTTGAAAAAAAGAATTTGGTCCAAAATTTGACAAAAACGACATACTATACTATGTAGTACGTCATACTATACTATGTCATCCAAAATGTGACAATTTTTTGAAAAAAAAATTTGGTCCAAAATTTGACAAAAACGACATACTATACTATGTCGTCCAAAATCTGACCATTTTTTTGAAAATCTTTTTTCTGGTCCAAAACTTGACAAAAATGTCATACTATACTATGTAGTACGTCTTACTATACTATGTCGTCCAAAATGTGACAATTTTTTGAAAAAAAAATTTGGTCCAAAATTTGACAAAAACGACATACTATACTATGTCGTCCAAAATCTGACCATTTTTTTGAAAAACCTTTTTTTGGTCCAAAACTTGACAAAAACGTCATACTATACTATGTAGTACGTCTTACTATACTATGTCGTCCAAAATGTGACAATTTTTTGAAAAAAAAATTTGGTCCAAAATTTGACAAAAACGACATACTATACTATGTCGTCCAAAATCTGACCATTTTTTTGAAAAACCTTTTTTTGGTCCAAAACTTGACAAAAACGACATACTATACTATGTCGTCCAAAATCTGACAGTTTTTTTGAAAATCATTTTCTGGTCCAAAACTTGACAAAAACGTCATACTATACTATGTAGTACGTCTTACTATACTATGTCGTCCAAAATGTGACCATTTTTTGAAAGAAAAAAACTGGTCCAAAATTTGACAAAAACGACATACTATACTATGTCGTCCAAAATCTGACAATTTTTTTGAAAATCATTTTCTGGTCCAAAACTTGACAAAAACGTCATACTATACTATGTAGTACGTCTTACTATACTATGTCGTCCAAAATGTGACCATTTTTTGAAAAAAATAAATTGGTCCAAAATTTGACAAAAACGACATACTATACTATGTCGTCCAAAATCTGACAATTTTTTTGAAAATCATTTTTCTGGGCCAAAACTTGACAAAAATGTCATACTATACTATGTAGTACGTCTTACTATACTATGTCGTCCAAAATGTGACCATTTTTTGAAAAAAAAATTTGGTCCAAAATTTGACAAAAACGACATACTATACTATGTCGTCCAAAATCTGAACATTTTTTTGAAAAACCGTTTTTTGGTCCAAAACTTGACAAAAACGTCATACTATACTATGTAGTACGTCTTACTATACTATGTCGTCCAAAATGAGACAATTTTTTGAAAAAAAGAATTTGGTCCAAAATTTGACAAAAACGACATACTATACTATGTCGTCCAAAATCTGACAATTTTTTTGAAAAACCGTTTTTTGGTCCAAAACTTGACAAAAACGTCATACTATACTATGTAGTACGTCTTACTATACTATGTCGTCCAAAATGAGACAATTTTTTGAAAAAAAGAATTTGGTCCAAAATTTGACAAAAACGACATACTATACTATGTCGTCCAAAATCTGACAATTTTTTTGAAAAACCTTTTTTTGGTCCAAAACTTGACAAAAATGTCATACTATACTATGTAGTACGTCTTACTATACTATGTCGTCCAAAATGTGACAATTTTTTGAAAAAAAGATTTGGTCCAAAATTTGACAAAAACGACATACTATACTATGTCGTCCAAAATCTGACCATTTTTTTGAAAAACCTTTTTTTGGTCCAAAACTTGACAAAAATGTCATACTATACTATGTAGTACGTCTTACTATACTATGTCGTCCAAAATGTGACCATTTTTTGAAAAAAAAGATTTGGTCCAAAATTTGACAAAAACGACATACTATACTATGTAGTACGTCTTACTATACTATGTCGTCCAAAATGTGACCATTTTTTTTTAAATCATTTTTCTGGTCCAAAACTTGACAAAAATGTCATACTATACTATGTAGTACGTCTTACTATACTATGTCGTCCAAAATGTGACCATTTTTTGAAGAAAAAATTTGGTCCAAAATTTGACAAAAACGACATACTATACTATGTCGTCCAAAATCTGACAATTTTTTTGAAAAACCGTTTTTTGGTCCAAAACTTGACAAAAACGTCATACTATACTATGTAGTACGTCTTACTATACTATGTCGTCCAAAATGTGAAAATTTTTTGAAAAAAAGAATTTGGTCCAAAATTTGACAAAAACGACATACTATATATTATGTCGTCCAAAATCTGACAATTTTTTTGGAAATCATTTTTCTGGTCCAAAACTTGACAAAAATGTCATACTATACTATGTAGTACGTCATACTATACTATGTCGTCCGAAATCTGACCATTTTTTGAAAAAAAAAACTGGTCCAAAATTTGACAAAAACGACATACTATACTATGTCGTCCAAAATCTGACAATTTTTTTGAAAATCATTTTCTGGTCCAAAACTTGACAAAAACGTCATACTATACTATGTAGTACGTCTTACTATACTATGTCGTCCAAAATGTGACCATTTTTTGAAAAAAAAATTGGTCCAAAATTTGACAAAAACGACATACTTTACTATGTCGTCCAAAATCTGACAATTTTTTTGAAAATCATTTTTCTGGGCCAAAACTTGACAAAAATGTCATACTATACTATGTAGTATGTCTTACTATACTATGTCGTTGTTAATAGGTAGTTTGTCGAGGGTCTTAAGGGTAGGCAGAAATGTCTTCAGTGATGATTTTTATTTGTATCATCACCAGATGTTGATCAACCAGCGCACATTGTTTAGAAAAAAATCAATAAAAAAAAAAGAAAAACTCTAGAAAGGAAATACTGAATAAATAAAATAAACAAAAAACTAGGACTATATTCAGTCAAAGTAAATAGAGCACTTGGCGCAGCAAGGCTTTACTAAGGTATAACCACAATACCTTTTTAGTGATATAGGGACTAGCGAATCTGGCATCACTTCCATTCCCTCTGAGAGCCCCCTCCAAATGAAGCTCTGCTGTATTTATCCCCTTAGGAAACCCACCCTTAATTGGTACCTACCACTAGGTTTCAGACAGCCAGGGGTGTTTACATTACATTTTGCAAATGCACACTTAATTCAGTTAAAATGGTACCGGATCACTATAAACTACACATTAGGTCTAATATATAACCTCACTGCGTGTACACATATCATAACATACAGAGTACATGGTTAAACAACACTTATTGATTTAATGCTGACGCAAGTGCGTCATTCGCGAACGCGCCCGTCCATATAGCCCTCCCGTGTCGGGAGCACGCTTTCTAGACGCACACGGAAATACTCGGTGAAAGCGACGGTAAGAAGTTTAAACTTAACACCTAAACAGTTATGATTCTTTAATTAGGACAATACGTTGAGGCTCCGCGGTTTACGCTGCAATTATTATCTTTCTACTAAACTACCAAACTATGTTTTGCCGCGAGTGAGTGAAATGACAATGAATGAATGAAATGCGTGTGAATGCGTGGGAGAATGTTTGGTGTGCTTCAACGTCATGTATGCATCCATCAGTTAACCGCACCCAAACTAAACCTAATGCCTAACACAGTCAACAACGATACATGTTAACGGTGTGAACACATGCACCTTGTGAATGCAAATCCCTTGTTTATCTATTGAGGGATCGTTAGTGCGGCCATTATACGGACGCGTGAGGACGCGCTATAGCCGCGGCGTCACAGTCGTCCAAAATGTGACCATTTTTTGAAAAATAAAATTGGTCCAAAATTTGACAAAAACGACATACTATACTATGTCGTCCAAAATCTGACAATTTTTAAAAAAAAAAATTTTTGGTCCAAAACTTGACAAAAACATCATACTATACTATGTAGTACGTCTTACTATACTATGTTGTCCAAAATGTGAACATTTTTTGAAAATAAAATTTGGTCCAAAATTTGACAAAAAACGACATACTATATACTATGTCGTCCAAAATCTGACCATTTTTTTGAAAATCATTTTTTTTGAAAATCATAGTATGACAAAAATGTCATACTATACTATGTAGTATGTCTTACTATACTATGTCGTCCGAAATCTGACCATTTTTTGAAAAAAAAATTTGGTCCAAAATTTGACAAAAACGACATACTATACTATGTCGTCCAAAATCTGACAATTTTTTTGAAAACTATTTTTTGGTCCAAAACTTGACAAAAACGTCATACTATACTATGTAGTACGTCTTAATATACTATGTCATCCAAAATGTGACAATTTTTTGAAAAAAAGATTTGGTCCAAAATTTGTCTTTGACTACTTTACTATGTCTTCGACCAAAATGTCTTCCTACACTATTTTATCCAAGATCAGACCATTTAAAAAAAAAAATGTGACCAAAACGTCATCCTATACCAGGGGTCGCGTTAACCGAAAAATCTGAGGGCCATCTGTCATTTTGATAGATTGCAATTTACACCCCTGACCACTTGGTGGCGAAGAGCATATTAAAGTAATTGGCTCTCGTAGAAGAAGAAAGGTAGAAAAGAGGAAAAATAATCACAGCAGTTGAGTGTCGGAAGTTTCTTTAAAAAGCCCAATAACGATGTTGATAAAAGAGGTGAAAAAAGAGGGATAGATGCAGATGAAGATGAAGGACAAACTCAGCCCTTGGCCTCGGCGGAGCGAGGAAGCGGCAGCAAGGAGGTGAGGCAAGAGTACAGAGTTCAGTGGGAGCGGGAGTTCTCATGGCTGAGGACGGAGGATGGAAAAATCCGGGTGGTGCTGACAGCGCGTTAAAGAGCTATGGACAGGAGGCTTTTGAGCGTCTGTGACTCGCTCATATTTCACTATTCATTGTTCATGTAGCTACTGGGACCACAGTCAGATGTTTTTGTTACTGCATGGAAAAGTTACATATTCTTCATATTCTGCTTGATGTGTGTATCCACGGTGTGGATTATTTGTTCAGCTTTTTTGGACTGAATATTAATTAAAAATGAATTAAAATTAAATGCAATTGAATATTTATTATCATTTAAAAAATTAGTGACCGGTAAAAAAAGCTTATGACAGGATTTTTATGACCCTGTCAGTCAAAATGACAGACAACAAAAAAGTCTAGCGCAACCTCTGTACTATACTATGTCGTGATGTCATACTATACTGTGTCGTCCAAAGTTTAACATATTTTTTTGACTGTTTTCATTAAATCTTTAACTCAAGAAGTTCAGGTCACTGCAGGATTTGAACTCACAACCTCACGCACATGAGTCTTACTCTTACAGCAGAAGCTATTGTGACAGAGCTGTGGAAATACTCTTTCTTGGTGTTTTTCTTGGTGTGAACTTGACTTCATTGTAAGATCAGAACTTCTAACCTCAGAGATACAAGTCATCTTCTGCCGGACTGAGACACTTGTCTTCATGCTTGCTGTTTGATCCTTCATCACTTTTTTCATGTGAACCTCTGTCGCTGAAGATGGTGCAGTGGACAAGGACGTTGCATTACGGCTCAAGACATCGTGGGTTCAAATCCCGCTGCAGGTATGTGTCTATGAATATGTGTGTGTCTGTCTGTCTGGGTTTCAAAAACAACAAAACAAAACCAAAAACCTTCAAAAACAAACAAAACAACTTCCAAAAACCAAACTAAAACTCTCCGTTGCGTCGCGTGCGGTCCTGTGTTTGCGTCATTTCAATTTCAACAAGGATTTCAACTTCATCGACGACTCTGCGATCCTGGGAGGAAAGAGCTAGCCCTGGAAAGGCTTGAAAAAGCCTCAAAGGAGCTAGCTGGCATTTTTTGTTGATTTATGTCTTAGAAAATATTTTAAAATCAGAACAGTTCAGGTTTTTGATGTGTGATTGTAAGAGATTCTGAAACAAACTCAACACTGTAGTGCAGTGTAAACGTCATACAGTATGTCGTCCAAAATTTGACTAAAAAGTCATACTATACTATGTCGTCCAAAATTCGACTAAAAAGTCATACTATAGTATGTCGTCCAAAATTCGACTAAAAAGTCATACTATAGTATAGCGTCCAAAATTCGACTAAAAAGTCATACTATAGCATGTCGTCCAAAATTCGACTAAAAAGTCATACTATAGTATAGCGTCCAAAATTTGACTAAAAAGTCATACTATAGTATGTCGTCCAAAATTCGACTAAAAAGTCATACTATAGCATGTCGTCCAAAATTCGACTAAAAAGTCATACTATAGTATGTCGTCCAAAATTCGACTAAAAAGTCATACTATAGCATGTCGTCCAAAATTCGACTAAAAAGTCATACTATAGTATGTCGTCCAAAATTCGACTAAAAAGTCATACTATAGCATGTCGTCCAAAATTCGACTAAAAAGTCATACTATAGTATAGCGTCCAAAATTTGACTAAAAAGTCATACTATAGTATGTCGTCCAAAATTCGACTAAAAAGTCATACTATAGCATGTCGTCCAAAATTCGACTAAAAAGTCATACTATAGTATGTCGTCCAAAATTCGACTAAAAAGTCATACTATAGCATGTCGTCCAAAATTCGACTAAAAAGTCATACTATAGTATAGCGTCCAAAATTTGACTAAAAAGTCATACTATAGTATGTCGTCCAAAATTCGACTAAAAAGTCATACTATAGCATGTCGTCCAAAATTCGACTAAAAAGTCATACTATAGTATGTCGTCCAAAATTCGACTAAAAAGTCATACTATAGCATGTCGTCCAAAATTCGACTAAAAAGTCATACTATAGCATGTCGTCCAAAATTCGACTAAAAAGTCATACTATAGTATAGCGTCCAAAATTTGACTAAAAAGTCATACTATAGTATGTCGTCCAAAATTCGACTAAAAAGTCATACTATAGCATGTCGTCCAAAATTCGACTAAAAAGTCATACTATAGTATGTCGTCCAAAATTCGACTAAAAAGTCATACTATAGCATGTCGTCCAAAATTCGACTAAAAAGTCATACTATAGTATGTCGTCCAAAATTCGACTAAAAAGTCATACTATAGCATGTCGTCCAAAATTCGACTAAAAAGTCATACTATAGTATGTCGTCCAAAATTCGACTAAAAAGTCATACTATAGCATGTCGTCCAAATTTTGACTAAAAAGTCATACTATAGTATGTCGTCCAAAATTTGACTAAAAAGTCATACTATAGTATGTCGTCCAAAATTTGAATAAAAAGTCATACTATAGTATGTCGTCCAAAATTCGACTAAAAAGTCATACTATAATAAGTCGTCCAAAATTCGACTAAAAAGTCATACTATAGCATGTCGTCCAAAATTTGACTAAAAAGTCATACTTTACTATGTCGTCCAAGATTTGACTAAAAAGTCATCCTCTAGTATGTCGTCCAAAACTTGACCAAAAAGTCATATTTAAGTATGTCGTCCAGAATTTGACAAAAAAAGTCATACTTTAGTATGTCGTCCAAAAGTCTCAAACAGTCATGGTTTAATATGTCGTCCAAAATGTCAAATAAAAACAAAATGTGTCACACTGGTAATGAGCCCCCATGGCCTAATGGTTAAGGCACTGGCCTCCTAATCCAGGGATTGTGACAAAAGTCATAGTTTAGTAAGTAACCATGTTTCCAAGCCTCTAGTCATGGACTCAAGTCATGTAAATATCTCACCATGTTCACGTCCCAGAGGAGTATAAAACGGTTCATCACAGCTGTACTGAACGACAGATTGGTACTGATTCTCAGAGCCGGACAGAAAATTCACCTCTCCGTTCAGCAAGGATTCTGGTTTTCCGCAATCAATGACTGCAGAAAAATAAAACAAGGACATGTCAAGTACACGTCGTTGTTATGTTGAGACATGTTTTATGTTTTGCCGGCGATTAAAGGTGACATACTGTGACACTCTGGCAGAGGGAGGTGCCAGTGTCCGTTACTTTGGCACATGGTCGAGAAACTCTCAATCTCCTGATCATCCTGAAAGAAGAAGAATGAGGGGAAATGTGGAGAGTATTTTCATTTACAATGACAAATATCAACAGTCATTGGTCATACTAAGGCTCAAAAGTGAATTGCGTAACTTTTAAATGTAAACAAATGTTTGTGTGTTCCTAACTTACTGCTTGTCCAACATCAACCTGTGGTTAAATGATAATTATTTACAAGTGAGAAAAAATAAACTCTAATGGTTTAGTCCTTTAGCGTCTTCTGTCCAGCTCTATGTGTGGAACCAAACTCTCTGGACTATTGTAATTGTCTAAATAAGAAGGTGCTTGACCGCATTCAGGTCGTCCAGAATTCTGCTGCAATTACAGTCATTACAGTTGCTTAATATCAGACTCAACAAGTACAGAAAGAGCACACAAGTTAAAAAATGTAAATATAAAGAAGAGCAACAAATAGAGAAATAAAGATTAAAATTAAATAAATTAGTACAAAGCCCTTGTTTAAAACAAGAATGACAAAAATGTACATTGTGTACAGCAAGGCTATTCAACTTAAGGCCCAGGGGCCAGATCAGGCCCTTCAAGCAATTTGGACCGGCCCACGGCCCATTAACACATAAATAATGAATGTATTATTAAAAAGCCAATAAAACCATAGCTATTTCTGGCACTTTGGAACACTTTGTGAATTTTAGGCAGTCTATGTATGTACCAGAATATTTTGCACTAAGAGCCAACTGTAGCAATTGTACCTGAATATTATTGGTACTGTTACTTATATTTCTGCAAAAATAGCCTTTTGTGGCCATTGCACCTTAATGTTGTTTATATTGTTACCTCTAATTTTTTAAGAGCCTTATCCAAATGTTGTTGGTACTGTAACTGTGACCTTTTAGCACTATACGCAAATTGTATTGTACCTGAATGTTGGTGGTTTTGTTACTTACCGTTTTAGCACAAAACTAGCAGCTATTTCAATAAATAAGTGCTAAATAATTAATAACATTTTGTATCTATTTGTATCCATTTACTGTACATGCAACACAAAATAGTAGTACAGGGGTTGACCGGCCCACTGGCTGGACAGCCTTCTGAAAAGCTGGCCCTCCAGAAATGTTAGTTGAATAGCTCTGATTTACAGGATAGACATTATCAACATGATAATTAATGAATTGACCTCTACAGATGGGAGTTCTAAAGTCTAAAGGCCACAGGCAGGAATGATTTCCTGTGCTGTTCACAGTGTCTCCATATGTGGTCCAGGGTGTACCAAACCCCCACCCACAGACATTAAAAACATGGATGGATGTTTTTAATGTCTGTATTTTATGTATTTTACTTGTGCCTTGTGGAGCACTTTGTGATTCCACATCCATGAAAGGTGTTATATAAATAAACCGCACTTACTTAAATGTACATGGAACATGGAGAGGATTTCAACAGATGAAATGTTTACAAACCATTTATGAACTGAACTTTTAAATACCATTGCTCTGTGTAATAAGAAAAAAACAGAAAAGTCTGATCTGACCGTCATCAGCTTGTATCCTTGATCACAGCGCACGTAGATGTAGTCTCTGTAGAAATATGCAGGCAGGTTGGGTGTGACCCTCCCTTTGTCTATACTGCCAGGAAATGGACACTGCACTCCTGAAAGTGCCACAGAGACGCAACAACACAAGTGATGAATTAACTATCACTATTCAGAACATCTTGGACAATGGCCATGATGTTCTGTCAGTGACACCTGGAAAAAAACCTCCAATGGTTCATTTACACAGCAGCCATTTTGATATGATTCAGCAGGAACAGCACGGGTGTTACTGATCACACCCATGATGGATGTGTGACAGTGAACCTGCAGGCACCATGGAACTGAGGGAGCTAAATGGAACTCAGCCATCTCTCATTTGAGGATTTTACACCTGTGCGTTTGCTACTGTGATCTTTCAAAATGGCTCCAGTGCAAAGTGCTCATTGTAGTGTATTAGGGTGAATTCCAATTCCTCGCTTAACCCTCAATCTTAACCCTCAATCTCAAAAATGTGCAAGTTCTGTCCCGATTCTCAGAAAAATTAAGTTGAGGCCAAGTTTAAGGGCTGTATCGCCCTCAATATTGAGATTTTCTGAGACCACCCTTGGGAGCAAGGGCTACCCAGAATGCATTGCGTGTTTTCACATAACAAAGATGGTCCCGAAAGCAGTGAAACGAGTACGATACAAATGAAGTATTTTCTTTGTTAATAGAGATATAAAAATGATCTTAGTTTAGGTCCATATTATGGATTACTGACGTCATTGTTGCCTAACATTTATTTTTTTTTAAATTTATTTTGTCAATAGTCGGCCGGTGCGGACAAGCGATGGTTTGCTATCGTTTACTTTGGTAAACATGATATTTGTATGAGTATCATCTTATAACTAACTGACAACCTAATAACTTGACTGACAAACGGATCAGAATAAATAATCCTGACGTAAATGTGTTTTTCTTCTTTTTTGGAGTTGACAGACTGGACGCAGCTTTCACGTTATTCTGCCCCCTGCAGTCTGAAGACGTATCTGCATTTAAGGGGTGTCCCATTTCTAAGTGACAAAATAACCCTCAACACTTGGTTTTGAGGGCCAGTTAAGATTAAGGGTTGAGCTTGAGGGTTAAGATAGGAATTGGAATTGGCCCTTAGTGCTCATTGGCTTGTTTCCACTGTGGTTGCTCTGCTTCTCACTGTGTGTGCTGTAGTCCAGGCTCCAGCCTCTGCTCATGCCGTCGTCATCAGTGTGATAGTCCAGCGTCACAGTGTTGGAGTTTGTGACGATCACGCCTGGACTCTTTGTTCCACACAGCTTTATGGAGTCTCTGTCTGGGACAGTCAGCTTTTAAGAAGAGAGATTAGTGCTTTATTTACTGTTTAACATGTCATTGTTTTCATCATCATGTTTATAAAAATATATATATGGCAGTGCTTCCCAAAGTGTGGGTCATGGCCCTCTGGTGGGCCTTTGAAGTAAAGCAGGTTGGATTTACCATTTACTATTTGTTATCACTTTTCTGGCTTTTCAGTTACAAACAATTAAAATATTTTTTCCTCAACTTTAAAGGTGCATTATGTAATAAATCATAAAATCCTCCTAATATGTCACAGAGACTCAGGAATAATGTTCATATAACAAACTGAACTCACCAACAACAACAGTACAGACAAAATATTTGCATTAAAAAATATATTTTGCAGACTGTAAATCATGTTTATGTTTTGAAATCATGTTTTGGCATGTGGCGCCACCTACCGCCGTCTACCAATCATTGCAGTCAGTAGAGTCTCAGCTGCAGAGCAACCACGGGTTGCCAGTTATGTCAGAAAACGAAACCTAAAAGACCTCGGTATTTTTAATTTGAATGTAGTAACTGTTTTTGGCCACATTCTTACATATGGCACCTTTAAACTCACTTATTATTACTATTAAAAAAAATGTTATGTGTTTACTTCAATGTTGTCCCGTATTGTTTTTAGTATTTACAAATCTGATGAGGGAAGTTGTTTCACATTAAACCACTGAACTTTGGGAAGCTCTCATATATCATATATCTGCTTCTTATTACTTGCAGCCAGTGGTAGAAACAGACTAGCCCTTGCTCAGTTTCCACACTCTCGATTTGGAAGTTGTCGGAAAAGTTGAGCGAGACGATGAAGCCAGATTCTACAGAAATGATGTACTGACAGGAAATAGCATGTGGAGGGGAGACAGGGTATCCAGGACTAAACAAGGTTCCTTCTGCTTCATTAAAAACGCCACCGACACAGGATACTGTAAAAGAAGAAGGGAAGGGTTTAATCATCATCATCTAAATGTATTATTATTCATCCTCTCAACTGTGTCCTTCAATCTGCTGACAGTATGATGATACTGTAGGAGACACATGTAGGAAATCTGTAGTACTGAAGAGTTGAATGACCATTAAGCATGTCATCATCTGCACACTTTAGGTCAACAATTTATTTCATTATTTATTATTATTATTATTATTATTATTATTATTATTATTTCATTCATATTCATTTAATTTATCAGGCTAAACATTATATTAGTTTAGCCTGATAAATTAACGTTTGATAGCAGCAAAGCTGTTTTCATCGAAATAAACTCTCAAATATTGAATTAAACAATTCAACGAAAGCCCAAACTGTCACATTTCAATATAAATGTTCTCGTGTATCCCAATGTAAACGTGACCAAACTGGTATAGTTGAAGATTTGAACTGTGACAATAAATAATGTAGATGAAAGAGCATTGATTTCAAGGTTAATTAATACATTGAGTCAGTAGTTTAATACATTATTGTTTTTGAAGGTTTACTATAATTAATATAATGTTTAATATACTATTATTTAAAGGTGCCATATGTAAGAAAAAACGGTTACTACATTCAAATTCGAAATACTGAGGTCTTTTAGGTTTCGTTTTCTGACGTAACTGGCAACCCGTGGTTGCTCGGCAGCTGAGACTCTACTGACTGCAATGATTGGTAGACGGCGGCAGGTGGCGCCACATGCCAAAACATGATTTCAAAACATAAACATGATTTGCAGTCTGCAAAATATATTTTTTAATGCAAATATTTTGTCTGAACTGTTGTTGTTGGTGAGTTCAGTTTGTTATATGAACATTATTCCTGAGTCTCTGTGACATATTAGGAGGATTTGATGGCCAGTTGCTTTAGATTTGCTACATAATGCACCTTTAAATATATAAACTATTATTAAAAGTCAAATGTTTGCGTGAGTACAAATATATTTATGTACGATTATATTGTTGAATTCAAGATTCATGCATCAATCGTTCAAACATGCACGCTTGTCTGTGAATGAGGCCTTACTGCATCACATTTTCGTATATTACTTTTTAGTATGAGCACGCAAACTGTATATGGAGGAAATGTATGTGGATGTAATACACACATGTACAGGTGCGCTGGTCTGAGTGAAGTTTGTAACCATGGTGACAGGCGCAGAGGAATGAGCCCAAAGTGTTCAGGCAGATCTGAGCGCAGAGTGGACCTGAGTTATCTCCAGGTGTGACAGCAGAACACTCGTCTATGTCTGGGGATGAGATCATTATTATTAATATGAGAAAGAAGAACAAATGACTGGAAGGTCGACAGAAGGAGAAATACCTATTTACCTATTGCTTGGTAGTAAGCAGAGAAGCCCACATTGTTCATGCGTTCTGGGTTGTTGTTGTCCGTCTTGAAGATGAGGGTGAGTCTGTTGCCTGGAGCCAGCATGGGCTGGTTGCCGGGATGGTTTCCATCAGCAGAATTCTCAGTGCCACAAAATCTCCCCAGGACTGTTTCACCATAGAGAACCTAAGGGAGAGCAGTGGATTTAAACTCCTCATCAGGATGAAGACAATCTCTTGTGTGTATCTGATCCCAGTCTTGAAGAAACCACTCATTTGAGCTCTGATGTATTTTCACAACTTATTCGTAATGGATACATATTTTTTTTATCATTATTGTTATAAGACAACTATATTAAATCTTATATCATCAGAGCTATATCCTATGTTTTAAAGGCAGTGTGTCATTTAACCCTAGAACACCATTGCTGGGTGGTTTTCACCTAAGCAAATAAATGTATGTGATTTTCATGAAAAGTTTTCATCTTCATTATTTTTCTTTTTTTTCAGAAATGTTTATGTCTAATTTTTATGGAGCCCCTGAAGTGACATGAGAAAAAGAAATGACGAAAAAAATAAGAATAAATTTGAAATCTCGAGTTTCAAAGTCGAGATCATGAGTTTCCCAAAAAAAAAAAAATATATATATTTTTCAACATTTTTTGGAAACTCGATATCTCGACTTTCCAAAAAAACACAAATTTTTTTAGAAATTTTTTTTTCATCAATTTTTGGAAACTCGAGATCTCGACTTTGAAACTCAAGATCTTGAGTTTCTTTTTTTCAAATAAAATTTGATTTTTTTTTTTTTTTTTTAATTTTGATTTTTTTCAGATTTTTTTGGGAAACTCGAGATCTCAACTTTGAAACTCGAGATTTAAATTTTATTTTATTTTTTCATATATATTTTTTTTTTTCTCATGGGGGGGCTCTGTAAATTTTCCAGTAATTTTGGAGCATTTTTATATGGTCCCCTCTTTTTCTTTCATTTCGTTAGACATGACACAGTTTAGAATAAAAGATCACTACTCAAATGTGTCATGTATTGTCATGTTTTGATATATTTTGATGACAAGTACTTTTTATTGGGTGTATTATCTCGGGTAAAAATCACCCAAAATTAGTGATGGTGTTTTAAATTTGAGCGATAGTATTCTAAGGTTAAATCAAGGCACAGGACATCAAAAATGTAATTATGTGTATAATTATTAATAGATAAAGTGAGCAGTTTCTTCACATTTAAGCTTGAGTCAAGTTTGACAGCCTTATCTATCAAACAATACCACATTTTTGTTTTTGAAACATTGCTTGAGACAAAACGTGGCTCTGACTGTGAGTGAGTCGTAGTAGCAGCCCGCAGACGCTTCGACGTCCATGTGTGTGAAGGTCAGTTGGATCTGGTAACCCTCAGGTACGCTGAGGTCCCACCGCTGCTCCAGGTTGGGAGGGTAAGCCTGGGGATACGCAGGAGACTGGAGCTCACCGTACATCAGAGGCTTAGAGGGGGGCAGCAGCAGCCGGCACTCACACACTGACCCTAACAGAAACCTAAACAGGAGTTTGATCTGTTTATCAGTTTGTGGTCATCTGAGCTGCTGGTTCAAAGGTGAAGCAAACAAGAAAGGACAAACACAGTCAACGCAACTGTGGCGGCCACATCACATCACCGAGGCTTTAAATGCGTCAATGCCTTTGTGAGACATTCACTTTTACTAAAAAAACAGCTATATTGATAATAATAATGAGGTAAAGAAATTACACAACACAATAAAATATGTTATTAATCATGAAATAAAAGATGACATACACCAGACATCTTGGAGTCAAGACATGAATTCATAACAAAACGATTTGTTTTTGTGAAAATGTTAAAAATGAACTCACAGGACGACACAGAAAGTCCTCTCCATCTCTGCATCAAACATCTCTCTGTGATCTGATCAGCTGTTAAAGGAGCAAATGTCTCACATTCGGGTGAAACATTCATGTCAAACCAGTTTGTTGTTTCATGTGTGGAGCAACACACTGCGTTGATGCCAGTAATGTGTCTTGTTTGTCTTGGCAAAATCGACTTGACTTTGAATTGTAGACAGAAAAGCAAGATATAATGTGGGTAAGGTTCTTTTCTGACCAGAATTATAATAAAGTGCAATATAAAATATAGATGTAAAGAACGGTCCCGATTTATTGCTCCTTTTCTTTGAAAGTTTTTAGATTAGATTTCTCAAATGTTGCTCATTCATTCACTACCTTGATTCCACCAGCAGAGGGAGTCACTCGTGCGTCCTCAAAGACACATGTATGTCTGTCAATGATTTATCACACCAGTGAATGGAGACCCTGAGAGAAAGATTTTGCATCAATCCCAAAAACAATAAAAAAATAAACATACTCTGCAGATGTTTTTCCAAAAGTCCTTTAATGCAAAAGTGAAGTATGAAATCAGAATGTGTTATTGTCATTTTGTGAATACAGAATCTTTATTTTCATAATCATTGATGGTTTTTAAGTCCAACACTGAAATGTACTCAGGATTTGTAGCAAAGCATTTTTTTTTCCTGCGTCTTTCCCCATTCTACGAGTTTTCCACCGCATCGATCGTCTCCTTAATCCAGTCGACATAATTCTCAACTTTGACATAATAACCCTTGTAATTCTTCAGTTTACACGGGGCTCCCCAGGACACAATGCCAGTAATGTAATAGGGCCCTTCTCCTGCTGACACCCTCGGTGAAACAAACGCACCTCCACTGTCCTGCAGACAGCTGTCCTTCCCCATTGCTCCTGCACAGAACATGTTTGCAGTGAATTGCATGCGGCTGTCAGCTTTATCGTTGTGGGGCGTGTTCTGACACTCGTTCTGGTCCGAATAGACCGAGATGTGAGCGTATCTCAGCAAGGCAGATGTGACAAACATATTGTTCCGGACGTCTGTTCTCCCCCAGCCTGAAATTGTCCCTAGGTCGCCTTCGCCTAACCTTGTGTTTACCCCTGGCAAACATATGGGGACGAGGTTTGGGCCAAACGTCACCCTGGAAGACAATCTGATAAGTGCAATATCATGGTTATAATTGGTGCGAAAACCACTGTCTCTGATGTACTCGGGATGAATTATAATCCTCTCACTGTCCATGACGACTACACCAGACAATATATTTGACGTCAGTCTTCCATCTACCACTCCACCATACAGCCGCAAAGAGGCTCCTGCTAAATTCTCCACTACATGAGCTGCAGTGACAGCCCATCGATCATTAATCAGTGTTGCTGCTCCTCTATTTGGCTCTTTTATCAAAAGTGCCCATGGGATTTCTCCCAACTTGGAAACGACACCTCCCATAATCCTGCCTGCGCTCGGTTGGACTGTTTCAGGCTTCCCACACACTGAAATACACAAACAACATCACTCGTTTAAAAAACGCCAAAGCAAACACATCCAACTTACGATGACTGATATTGAAAAAAAAAAAAAATGCATTTGAAGTCATACCTGGAACGCATGTGGGCATCTTTGATGCTCCAGCAGCTGATATCCATTCACCACTGGCACTGCAAGTGTATGAGTCTGAAAGATTGAAGAAAGTGTAATAGAGGATTTAAAGGTGCCATATGTAAGAATGTGGCCAAAAACAGTTACTACATTCAAATTCAAAATTTGAATTTGAATGAAACCTAAAAATTTGAGGTCTTTTAGGTTTCGTTTTCTGACATAACTGGCAACCCGTGGTTGCTCGGCAGCTGAGACTCTTCTGACTGCAATGATTGGTAGACTGTGGTAGGTGGCGCCACATGCCAAAACATGATTTCAAAACATAAACATGATTTGCAGTCTGCAAAATATTTTTTTAAATGCAAATATTTTGTCTGTACTGTTGTTGTTGGTGAGTTCAGTTTGTTATATGAACATTATTCCTGAGTCTCTGTGACATATTAGGAGGATTTTATGATTTATTACATAATGCACCTTTAAATATACAAAGAAAAGACACAAAAAGGACATAAATCAGTAATTAGACATTGCATAGTGCAAGTTAGAAAATGAGTGGGAATATGTTTTCCCTTAGTAGTTCCCTTTCCCTCTTTCACTCACTCAATACACTACTAATACTTACATACATCATCATCCCTCCTTTAATACAGTATACAATGTGTGCCATATAAACATGAAATAATCAATACACATTTACAGTACATGAAAGTGTTATTACCATCTCCTTCCAGTGTGTAGTACTTAGAGCTGCAGTTAAACTCGATCCTGTCTTGATACTGAGTGTACAAGTTGTCCGACTCCACCAGCTGAAGGATGCCATCATCAGGGATGATAGGAGGACCGCAGTTCACAGCTTCATGTGAGGAGAATATGTGGAATTATGAAAGAAAGAGAATAAAAGAAAATGAGACAAACTCCAAGGATGAATGAGAAATTGTTAGGAAAAACAAATGGGTGAGCATTGTACTCACGATCACACGGGTAATTAGGGGTCCACACGCCTGTACTATGGCATGTTGCCTCATACTGTGTTGGCAGGCTCAAGATGTTTTGCTATTTAGCAAAAAGAAGAACAGAGCTGGTTTAAAGGTGATATATAAAAGAAGTGCATAATATTAAGACATAAAATGACCATGATGTGTCATTAGAGATTGAGGAAAACAAGTTCAAATATATCACTATCACTGATAACAATCAGTAATCAGTGATAACAAGCACAATAACAAAATACATTTTCATTTAAAGGTGCCATATGTAAGAATGTGGTCAAAAACAGTTACTACATTCAAATTCTAAATACCGAGGTCTTTTAGGTTTCGTTTTCTGACGTAGCTGGCAACCCGTGGTTGCTCGGCAGGTGAGACTCTACTGACTGCAATGATTGGTAGACGGCGGTAGGTGGCGCCACATGCCAAAACATGATTTCAAAACATAAACATGATTTGCAGTCTGCAAAAAAAATGTATGCAAATATTTAGTCTGTACTGTTGTTGTTGGTGAGTTCAGTTTGTTATATGAACATTATTCCTGAGTCTCTGTGACATATTAGGAGGATTTTATGGCCAGTTGATTTAGATTTATTACATAATGCACCTTTAAACAAGTGAACTGTGTTTTGGTCTGTTGACACCCAGTTCCAGCCACCCAATACCACAGCTTGCAGCACAGAGTAGCTGCTAAGATGATTAGCAAGTACTGAATAATCCAGGACATAAAAAGCCTTGGTGCTCCTCTCAAAAACATCTTGGCCCAGGGGAGAAGTGTCAGCAGCGCTGACGCTAAATACACCACTACTCCTCTTCTCAGTGTTGACATTTTCTTGCTAAATGTTGGACATAACGCATGTTTTCAGGACTTATTACAATTATTATCTACATTTCGGCATATTTCAGTTTGATTCTTGTGTTGGACAATGCGCTCATTACTCTTCGAGTGAAGACACTCAGTGACGGAGAGTCTCACTATTCTCGGCTCAGCTGGCTTGGAACCTCGCAAGAAAGTACGATGTACCAGGTACTATCACTAATGGAAAAGCCAAGTTGTGCCGTGCCAAATAGAGCCGTGCTGGGACTGTGTAGTGGAAAAGCGCCACATGACAGGCTGGACACTTTTCTCCCAGAAAGGGAAACCACTTCAGCCAAGACTGACTCTCTTGCCCTTTCTCTCAGTGGATATTTAATGTATATAATATGGATGGTTATTTAAATTGCTTCAATGTTGACAAAAATAAAACAGATGTTGAGACAGAATTATGTATGTACTCTATATGTGTGTGCATTGACACAGTCTTTATGTGTTGGTAGTGGAACTGTACTGTATATCTTGGTAGAAGTGTGTTTGTTGGACTATCTCTCCACCATGCCCCTGCAGTGTTTTTGCTCAGGATCACTGTTGTACACACTTCACATATATCTTTAAACATTTTCACTAAATATACAACTAATAAGATTTAGTTTCACTGAACACTCACGGTATTGACAACATAACCAGGATCACACGTCACTGTCACTGTTTGACCAGACTGATGTTGTGCTTTCAGAGGAGCTGCAGTAGAGTGTGAGGTTACCACCGCTTGACAGACCTTGGCTGAAATGAACATGAGAAAGAGAAATAATTTGCACTGAGTTTGATTATAAATAAATACTCCTTTCATACTGTGCGGCAGAGACTTTACGTCTGGTCTTGAAATCTAAAGTGAAGCCGTTGTTGGTGCCGAAGCCGTCAGTGGTGAATGTGATGATCACATGGTGTGAGTGAGTAAGGAGTGGTGATGGAGGAGGTTTGTCACCACAGAACGGTCCCAGAGTCTCAGAGCCTGTCTCAATCTGGAAACAAAACATACATATTCAACTTTGTTTATCTGACCACTGATAGGGGGGAGGGGGGGGGGGGGGGGATCCACCATTTAAAAATGGATGACAAAGAAAACAACATTTCTGATGGATATGAGTAGACATTAGAGAGATTTTGTGTACAGCAACACACTGGACAGAAGCTTTTTGGAGACAAAGAGACGAGCAGTCTGGAAATAATATATGTATGAATATATATATGTATATACTGGGAAATCCTGTCTATAAGAAATGTGCACAGTTTTCTTTTCTTTGGCAAAACAATGGCCCCAACTTTAAAGCCAAAGCTGCTCAGAAAAAGGGTTTAAAACATCAAAGATGTTCTGACATTGCTGCAGAAAGAGTTTCAGTGTCTAGATGTGCAAAAATTTAGAGAATGTACCCAGCACCACTAGCTAGTGTGCTGTGCGCACGCCGCGGTGTGTTACAGTTTAACATAGCAGCGGAGAAAACTTAATGAAAGCCGAATTGCAAGTTCAACCATTTTGTGGCTCCAATTTTCCTTCATGTCTTTTGTACTTTTTAGCCAGTATGGATTTGAAATGGGTCTTAAATTGTATTCATTATGGTCTTAAAAAAGTCTTAAAAAGTCTTAAATTTGACTTGTTGAAACCTGCAGAGACCCTGAAACAGTCAGAAAAGGATGAAAGATATGCCAAAACAATTGCAGTCAAATCCACAGTTTGAACATGTTGATGTGAACTTCCTCTCTGTTTGCTGCTCTGTCAAAGCTTCTGCAGCAACACGCCTTCATGTGGCGTTTACAGTATGTCGTCTGACTCAACACCCACCCTCAGTACGTCTATGCATTGACCGTCAGGGCTTTGCTCCACATCAAACACATCAGAGAAGTGCAGCTCCAGCTGCAGGTGAGCCTCCACAGACAGTTTGTACTGACAGTTGCTGTTCTGTGCGTACGAGCCAGGCCACGACGGACTGGATATCAGGCCTTTTTTCACTCCTGACAGATCCTCGCTACAGCTCACTGTGAGGAGGGACGGAAGGGAACTGTTAACACCATCATCTAAAGCAGAGGTCTCAAACAAAACCACATGCGGCCCCCCACTTATTACCATGTAATAATGAAAACATGGCCCACGACCTCACCGTCTTTTAAACACAGTGTGTAGCTGAGGCACAGCTGCCAACGAGGTGATAGAATATAATATATGTTTGCTATTATCCCATTATTAAATGTATCATATACAACATTAAATTACATATATAAATACACTTGTTAGGGCCCGAGCCACGAATGGCAGCGGCCGAAACGGCTCCTGGTATGAATTGTCCAGTTGTCCACACTATTATTTATGTAATTTAAAATAAATGTCTGTTTTTGATATTAATACATTACTTTTGCATCATAAATAGGGTTATGAAGTATACGTGTGATATCATGATGCAATATTGTGAACAGTTGTTTTTCCCCCCGCTTGTTGTTCTCTAAGCCCATTGGCCTCCAGGTCATTTGAGTTTCAGAGCCCTGATCTAAAGCATGACACATTCACCCGCTTTCTTAATCCCTCTCTTCTTCATCCATCCCACCCTCCACCCCCCTCACTCCTGCACCTTCCTCTATTTATTCCATTCTCACTTCATGTTTCGTTCTCGTTCCATCCTTCTTCACGTCTCTCTTCCTGTTTTCTTTGTTTGTCCGATAACCCTTAACAACATCAGCGATGATAATAACAATAATATCTCTGTACCAGTGCAAGTGTGGTCGTCTGCGCTCAGGTAGTAACCATGGTGACAGGAGCATTGGTATCCTCCGATGAAGTTGTGACAGAACTGGCTGCATTTGTTTTCTGGGTCCTCACATTCGTCAAAGTCTAAACAGAACAGAGCAAATAAATCAGCATAATACAACATTCATGTGTCGTATAACCAACATCCAGTAATTACACGACTGTGTATAGACAGCAAATGTTTTTATTTCATTTATTTTTTATTTGTTTTATGTTTCGGCGTATCACTTTTTTAATGTTAACTGACACAGGTCATATTATTTATTGTAGACATTCACTTTAATCATGTGTAATAAAACAGATATAATTATATAATTGTATGATCATAAAGCATTACATTATTTACTTTGTTGTCTGAGGTAAACAGGAATTAGTTCTTTCAGCAGAATTGAAACTAAAAGTCTGCATTTTAAGGGAGCGTGCTATGGATCATTCATTTGTAAAAACAATGTCACAGTGAAATTCATGTATTCTGGTCATGTAACGTTTTAGGTGGTTTTTGGGAAAACTCTGTTAGAGAACTGTCAAATATTTGTGGCATCTCTGTTAATAAAAATCTATTCGTTTTATTACTTGGAAAACTTCCAGAAAACATTAGGAAGAATGTATGTATATTTGTTTTTAATAATAAGAGTAGCATTAATTCAAAAAAATTACAAGAAATTGGTTAAATGTGAACATTTAAGTAATCCCAAATGGAAGGATCTTGTAAATGAGATATAAACGTAATGGAAAAAATAACTATGAGAATTATAAATCAAGTTTATTTTTGAAAAAAGATGTAATTGTAATAAAAGTAAATATCTCTAATGATTTGTAAAATATGTTTCTCATAGATATTACATATATGTTTGTGTTTGTTGTTATGTTACCTAGTGCATATATTTCTGAAAATGTATCCTCTGATTGAAACCTGTAATTTTTTGAATTATTATTATTATTTTTATTTTTTTCCCTCCGTTGTCTGTCTGAAGAAAAAGATAATAAAAAAAAAAATAATAATAATTATCAGTCTGACGCTCACTGTGTTATATTCTGTGTCTCACCTTGCTCACTGTAAAAGCCTCTGAAGCCAGTGAACCTCCTGCTGTTTGAGAAGTCTGAGTGGAAAGAAAGCGTGAGGCAGCCGCCCGGGGTGGAGCTCAGCAGTGGATTCACTGTGGACTGAAGCTCCTCAAAGTCCATTTTTCCACACAGACTAGCAATTAATTTTCCATTTGAAAAGACCTAGAAAAAGAGATGAAATCTGTTAAATTGCAGAGGTGAACGATGATGATGAGAGAACTTTTTTTTTTAAGCCATTTTAACTCTTACCTTCACTGCATCGTTTTCACAGTGCTGACTGTCCTCCACGTCCAGGTGGATGAGCTTGATGGCGAGGATGTGGCCTTTGCCTGCACACCTGCTCCAGTTCACACTGTCGTGGGGTGAGTATCCCCTGGGATACCCCGGAGACTCCACCCATCCCAGCAGCATGGAGTAAGTCGAGCAGGGGAGCAGAACCAGCACAAGACTGCAGAGACGTTTGCAGGTTGAGACGTTTTGGGGAGTGAAGTCGAGAGAACAGCATCGGTTTGAAAATACATTTACAGTAAAATAGGTACAATGACATCTAATGCCTGTTTTATCTCAAAATGCAATTTCTACACCCACCTTAATCCTAACATAGTGATCCGATCAAATCTCTTCTTAAATAAAGAACCTCAACCCCTCTCCTTCCCTTTTTGTATTAATCTACTTTCTGTGTCTCACTGTTGCCTTCCTGTTCCCCCAATAATTTGCACTCATAAGCATAAATATATCTATTCGTAGATCAGTGTTTTGTAAAGAAGGAGGGACCTGACATGATAGCCCAAAAATAAAAAAAGAGCTACCAACTGATTTTAGCTCAGCAACATTCACGTCCACAGTGGAACGAAGGGTCAGATGAAACAATGGAGAGATGGAGTGAAAGGAAAAGGGTGTGTTGAAGAGAGGAAATGTCTCATTGTGCTGCTTAGCGTTGTGCAGTCAGGGTTCCAAAAAGTCATCAGTCATACACACACACACACACACACACACACACACACACACACACACACACACACACACACACACACACACAGGTTGTCTCACAGTGAGAAGGCAAAGACAGGAAGGAAATGAGGAGAGAGAGAGAGCGAGAGAGAGAGAGATGATGGGGGAAAACAGCAGATGAGGGTCACTGGGGTTTTCCATTGTGTAGGATCAGAAAAAGACATGAGAAGTTAAGACAGAGACGTAAAGAAGGGGAAACACATGCATTCAGAGACAGATCAGACAGCAGAAAGAGAAAGAGTGTGAGAGAGTGTGAGAGAGAGAGAGAGAGAGAGAGAGAGGGGGGGGGCAGATGATCACGAGAGCTGAGAGGATTAACATCAGTGAAACTGAAGCAGAGGAAGATTTCACGATAAGTGACGCTTTTGGAGCTAAGATATCAGAGCAGGTTTAGGTAACGCAGTGTGTGAACGTGTAGATATTTAACTCCCGGGACGTGGAATCAACGAATGGGCTTCACATGGCCAAGATGAACTGCTCAAACGAGGACATGTACTCTAAAGATGGAACATGCTGCAAACGCTGTCCTGCAGGTCAGTGCACATCCTTTTATTTCCTCTTTAGAGGATGAAATATGTTACAGGTTTTTGTGTGTTTTGTGTGTCTGGTCTGTAAAGATCTCCACCTTCCCTGCATATACGTTGTGTATTAGCTTTACCTGATATATAATTCTTCTCTAAATCTATTTATTTTTTTATTTTTTTTATCAGGAAAGTATGTGCGCAGTGACTGTGACGGCTCGAAGCCGACCCAGTGTGAGAATTGTGGACAAGGGTTTTACACAGCCACGGGAAATTATTTGAAACAGTGCAACCTCTGCAGTGTGTGCAGTTCCGGTAAGTCGCACACATTCACACACAAGCTTTTTCTGTCACAAAACAAAAAGGCTGTACCTTCTCCTTCCCGTCTGCGTCCGTTGTTTTATAGTTAAAAACAAAAATGGTGTAAGATGTGAACTTATTATTCCAGTTAAAGCCGCAGAGCATAAAGTTCAATGACTTTCTCCCCGGGGTTTGGTCTTTGTGAACAGAAAAGATAGATGTAACAGTGTTTGTTTGCTGTGTCCTTCATTTGAAAACAACCTCTGTCAAGCAAAACTATCAGCAGGGGCGGGCGGGGGAACAAGAAGCATTTAACCTGTAAAACTCTTCCTGACCTGACTGGGTTTTTTTGGAGCAGAATTCAGAACTGTGTTTTCAGTCATACTCAAACCTGTTTTGAATCACTTTACTCGCGCAACGTGGCTGTTGCCTCCGTCTCTCTTAAATAAAGCAGTTACTTCCTGTGTGCAGCGCAGGAATCGTCGCCCTCTGACACACGATCTAAACACAGAGAGACAGACACAGACATTTAATATTATAAGGTTACACATTTCTAGCCCTTTATTAGTAAATATTAAGCACGTATTAACACCTTATGTTGGAAAAATCTTAATTCCTGTCGTAATAGAGGTAGAATAAGGTTATGTAGAATAAGGTGTTAATATACGTGCTTAATGATTACTAATAAAGGGCTCGTATGCTACTTATATAAGTTAGTAAGCACCTAGTTAAATGGTGAGTAAAGTGTTCCCTAATATAAGTTTTACCCAGTTCTAAAGCAGTGACAGAACCTATATTTTTGAGCTTTTATCAGTGTGTCCTAATATTATTTCTCACAGGACGGAGTGCATTTTACTGCATTGAGTGCATTATTATTCCTTTTCACTTGTTGCAATGTAACAAAATACCAATACTGGTAACGCTTTCTTTTACAGTCCCCTAATTACCTGGTATTTAGCTGGTAAATTCATGGTAACACTAAAGTGTTGCTAGGTAATTACCAAGGGTAATAAGATCAGTAAATACAGTGAAACCGTTGCCAAAATACTGGGTAATGCACGGTAATGTACTCGGTAAGTAAAGTAAAACTGTACTGTAAAAGAAAGCCAAGCTTGTTTCCATGTAATTACACACATTTTTAGGGTTAGGTTTGTTAGATTACCCCTTGGGTAAATAGCTAGTAATTAGGGGACTGTAGGTACCTGCTTATTACCAGTTTATAACCCAATAATACACTTACATTTACCATAGTTTTGCCATAGTTTAGCTGTACATACCTTCTTATTAACAGCAGTAATAACACGCTATAATTAACTATATAGTTACCAGGTAAATGCCCAGTATTTTGGCAACAGTTTCACTGTATTTACTTTCTTATTACCCTTGGTAATTACCTAGTAACACTTTGGTGTTACCATGAATTTACCAGGTAAATACCTGGTAATTAGGGGACTGTAAAAGAAAGCGTTACCCAAATACTTTGTTACTGTACTTGAGTACAAAAACTCACGTATCTGTACTTTACTTTGTTGTTTATATTTCTAGCAACATTTACTTTTACTCCACATCTCGAACTATCTTTGTTACAAATAAAATCAGAAGAAGAAGAAGAGTTATTATGGTCTGTATTTATATAGAGCTTTTCTAGAACGATGAGCTGCTCAAAGACACACATATATACTAGCAGAGCCAGGGATTTAACCCACAACCTTCCACACCTTTGATACTTAAGTTAAGACTTTTACTGAGGTAAAATTATTCAAAAATGATTTCAACTTCTACCAGTTATTTTCTGCTAACAAACTTGTACTTTTACTCAAGTATCTCTTTTAGGTACTTTATGTAAACCATATACAGTGTGTACTGTCCTTAAAGGTGCCATATGTAAGAATGTGGCCAAAAACAGTTACTACGTTCAAATTCAAAACACGAGGTCTTTTAGGTTTGGTTTTCTGACGTAACTGGCAACCCGTGGTTGCTCGGCAGCTGAGACTCTACCGACTGCAATGATTGGTAGATGGCGGTAGGTGGCGCCACATGCCAAAACATGATTTCAAAACAAATTCAAATTTTTTTTATGCAAATATTTTGTCTGTACTGTTGTTGTTGGTGAGTTCAGTTTGTTATATGAACATTATTCCTGAGTCTCTGTGACATATTAGGAGGATTTTATGATTTATTACATAATGCACCTTTAACTCCCCAGTTCAGATGGGACGAATGATGAGAGCCTGTCAGCAACTTCAAGCTGCATATTACTGTAACACCCAGCATTTAAGATGTTTGCTCATCAATCCCTGACATGTCAGTGTAAACATATTATTTGTGAGGAGTGATTAAGTCGAGTGCGCCAAAAACTAAACTAAAATTTGTATCTTGATTCAGAACCTCTTCATTATTTGTCTTTGATTCTTTCAGAAAACAATGAGAGGGTAGCAGAACACTGTACGGCTACGAGAAACACAGTGTGTGAGTGTGAGCCTGGTTTCTACTGCAGTAATGACCAGTGTGACCACTGCCAGCCAGTGACTCAGTGTCCTGCGGGTGAAGGAGTGAAGTTTCGAGGTAGGTTTTTCCTTTACAACCCGCAAAATACAGCAGAAAAATCCAGCCTCGATTCACGTATTCACGAATTCAGAAGAAATCACACCACATCTGGTTTCTTCTTGCAGCCACTCGCACCAACGACACAGTTTGTGCTCCATGTGAAGGGGGGAGCTACAGCAACGTAACAGATTTCCTGTCACCCTGTAAATCACACACCAGGTATGACAACGGCTCCACATTTACTGTTACTCTCACACTGAGGGAGGATGTCAGAGTACGTCATGTACTCATGTACGTCATGTACATCAACTGTGGTTGAGTCAGACATTAGGCACCGACTCACACAACAAAAATGCAGTCGACTAAATCCAACGTCGTGCACATGCGCAGACAGTTTTTTCTGAGGCATTTGGGTTTAACACACACACTACTTTTGTTTTGTATCTCTTTTCAGATGTGATGACATGGGGAAAAAGACGAAAATTGCAGGAACCCATAAAGCCGACAGCGTCTGTGACCATTTACATCGTAGGTCCACTCTTTTGACTTCATACTGTTGAGTCTTCACACACTGTAGGTCTGCTTCTCACTTCTTCAAATCTTTTAGCTGTAAATAGAGAATAAAGTTCAAAGACTTTCCTTGTTGTTAATGTTATTATTCTGCCCGGGTTTGGTCTTTGTGAACAGAAAAGATAGATGTAACAGTGTTTGTTTGCTGTGTCCTTCATTTGAAAACAAGCTCTGTCAAGCAAAACTATCAGACCTGACAGAGCAGCAAACAAACTCAAGTTACTGTATTGAATACTTTTTTTGTGTATTTTGCATTTTTTAAGTACAATTTAAAATCTGGATTTTGTATTTTACTTGAGTACGTATTGACTCAAGTATTGTACTTAGTTACTTTATAAATCCTATCCGTTACTGAGTAAAAAAAAAAAAATCAGCACAATGAAAACCTACAGGGGGAAAATATACACCAGAACCAGACAATGATGATGTGATTATCACCAGCACTGACGCGTGAACAAAGAGGGCGTAATATCCTGTTTTTCAAGAATTTCTGACCCCTTGTCATATTTCTACGACCCTCACACCACGTTATTGGCAGAGAAAGTGGAGGTAAAAAAAAAAAATCTGACTGATCAGTGGTCAGTGGTCTTTGATGGTGACACTACAAGGAAAAGTTAATTTTCATGTCAACACAAAGTAAGAAGCAAAAATAAATGAAGGTAAAGTATCATGGTGCATTAAGTGTGTTCAACTATTAATGTATCCACTCTCAGGCTCTTGAGGATATGATTACAGAAATGACTGTAACACGTTGTCTCTGTTGGGTAAAGACGGCGTTTACTTCAGGTTAATTTTGCATTCATGATCAAGATTTTCAGATTTAGTCTAACTCTTCTACTAAAAAAACATGTTATCAAACATGCAAACAGTTACCCTGGATATAAGATCAGAAACTTTAAACATTAAAGTTTTGTTAGCGTTCAATCCAATGATACTGACTTAATGACTAACACTGATATTACTGGTCGGAAATGAACCTGAGACACTTTTTCTTTTTAAATCTGGAAACAAAACTTAAAGCGATTTCAACCACAGAAAAAGAAAAGGATGACATTTTAACTGAGTTCCAGTAAAGAACACACAATCAAATGTCATCCTTCATTAAGTGATGCAGCTACAACTCATGAACAAACAGTAACAATAATATATATAAAAACAATACAACATAATATATACATATATATATATATGAAACTACTACTAATAATAAATAAATATACTTTACGTATAGTACGGTCACAACGTGGAAAACAGAATGTTATTATTCTGGTATTAATTCTGTAATATGGAGGTGATATTATTGTAATAGGGTAAGTTAGCATTAGTTCAAATACAGTGTCCAGCTTGGTCATAACAATGTAATATTACAGTTATATACCACGTAAATAGCTAAGTAATAAGAATTACATTCACATGAATGAAAATTGATCATAACCATATTATGAAGTTAAATGCATCCTCACACACGTCAAATATTTGATATACACTGTTTTTTCACATCTGTTATTTATGAGAGTTTTAAAGACTCATTCACACCTTTTTTTGTGCTTCTAATCAGCATCTGCTTCTTGAGGTGACAATATTATAAATGAGAGCATTATTTAGTAATCACTCACTTCCTCTCTAAAGTACTGTGTGTGTGTGTGTGTGTGTGTTTCTGAAGAATCTGTGCCCTCAGGTTGTTCGTGGATGTTGCCCGCAGGCTTGTGGTCAGGTCTAGTGTTGACCGCACTCGTCTTGCTCGCTGTCCTCATCTTCTGGAGGGCAAAACGAAAATGGTGCAGAACAGGTGAGTGTGTACAGTGTGTCGTACGTGTGCCTGTGTTTTTAATCACTATATTACACACATTTGTGTTTAAAGCAAAGAGATTAAGCGTCTGCCGACGTGGAGGAAGCATAGTGGCGGAATCTGTGAGAATCTTCATCTCTCATATCTGTCTTTGCCCTCCCACTGTTTCCTTTACGCTTCTTTTACAGACTAGCAGACTTTAAAAAACTATGATTCAAGTTTGCCTGATTTTCATATATTAATTAAAAAGTTATTAACATGAAATATACTTTATTTTATTTTAGGACATAATCAGAATATTTATCACCATTATAACAAACGCAGGTTAAACTAGGAGCCGTGTAACGTGATGTAAGACAGTGATCATGACAAACTGAATGGAGAAACCACATCCTGTGCATATTCAGTCTGACATAATGTGACGCACACTTCACAGGCAGATCACTCATACTGAGAAACCAGGTGTGCGTACACGCCGAGCACAGTCACATAAATGATCGTTTTTGGCTGACGTGCTGTAATTGACTGTATTTCCACTGAACGATGAGCCAACTCTGGAATTTACACAGGAAACGTAATTATTAAAGGTGCCGTATGTAAGAATGTGGCCAAAAACAGTTACTACATTCAAATTCAAAATTCACAAGGTCTTTTAGGTTTCGTTTTCTGACGTAACTGGCAACCCGTGGTTGCTCAGCAGCTGAGACTCTGCTGACTGCAATGATTGGTAGACGGCGGTAGGTGGCGCCACATGCCAAAACATGATTTCAAAACATAAACATGATTTGCAGTCTGCAAAATATTTTTTTTTATGCAAATATTTTGTCTGTACTGTTGTTGTTGGTGAGTTCAGTTTGTTATATGAACATTATTCCTGAGTCTCTGTGACATATTAGGAGGATTTTATCATTTATTACATAATGCACCTTTAAGAAAAGGTGCATGAAGAGAAGTTAGTTTTCCTTTCAGTGTTTCAGATTAAACATCGTCACTTTAGTTAAATGATTATGTTCATTATATTTATTATATATATTTTAGTCAGATAATGTCACACTCACATCACAGCTGTGTGCTGTCGAAATATTTTGGCATAATTTCACTCTCATTTAACAAGAGAAACAATGACTTTAACTGGCAACTAAATAAAAAAGTACTTTAACACTTGGTCATTTGCCGGAATAATACACAACTCCTTATATGGACATCCTGGGTGTGTGTTTATAGGTCACATATTCTGGCTTTATTTCTTTATTTCTTATGTGTTGTTGAGTTAAAGTTATGATTCAACTTACATTGCATTGTTAGTGGTGATATAAAGTAGTCATAATTGTGCAGAAGTCACAAAATAGAACGTTTTTATTTGAGTTTTGTTCATAGAAACGAGTCAAGTGAACTGTGACTTATTTCCAAACTTCACAAATTCAATCCGATTTGAAACACTTTTAGTACTATTTGCTCAGGTGTGTTTATAGAGTTGGTGAAAATTAAACATTTATTTCATAAGATTGTTTTAGGTTGTGCTGGAAAAAAAGGGATATAACACATTATAGTGCACATTGTTATAACCCCTGTATATACTGTATTTTTATGTCACAGGTGTGTAACTGTATGTTAGTATTGAGTGATATAACATTGAGTTATGAAACTCATAATAATGGTTTGTGTGAACCCTTTATGTAAATAGAGTGAAAACAGACTTTCACCTTTTCATTGAAACATATTTGCACATTTGAGATCCTTTTTCTATAAGCAGGAATGAGTCTGTGTAATGTTTCATATATTTAAATTTGAGCATTGTAGGATATAATTTCTTTTTTTTAAATGTGTGTGTCTTCAGCTCTGCATATGTGTCACAGACAGAGGTTTAGTGTGTGTGGGAGTCCATTGTTGTTGTGTTTGCTGTTTGAATCCGTCTGTGTGGGCTCTCAGACGCAGTCTAATCGCTTGTTGCTTCCTGGACATGATGTCAATTGTGACATCGGACAAACCACAGCAAGGCAGCATAATGAGTTCAATACTAGTTCAGGTGTAGTTCAAGTGGAGGTGTGATTTAGTGGTGTGTTATTAAAAGGTCTTTACTTGTGGCCCCTGAGGTTCGGAGGTTTGCAGTCCAGAAAGTCTCTCGTCTTAGTTTCATTCTGATATCGACACAGAAATGAAACGTAGAAAAAAAGGAAGTATATTGAGACACGTCTGCTGTTCTCATGAATGAGTGGCTTTGTGTCTTGTGCTGTGGAGGTGGATCGGCGCGTTTATTGTAAAAGGTTCGATGAGTTTCTCTGCCCTAGAAACTTGACCCCATTGGAATCTGTTGTGACTTGTGTCGAGTCAAATCTGAAAACTGCAAACTGCAAACAGAACTTTGATGTCAGCAGATGAGTCACTGATACGCAAAAGACACACATTCAGAGACACAAGTCGGTCTGAGCAGCGGAACATGTGGATTTTACAGGTTTAGTTTTCTACTTTTAGTCTGAATTTGAAGCCTGTGATGTCACAGAATGGAATCAGAATGGTGTGTTGGTGATGTGGAGCTGTGTGACACCTGCAGACCAACTATAAGTGCACTGATGGCATATGTTGGTCATATGCATCTTGTGTTTAAAGGTCCCATATTATGCAAAATCAACTTTTTAATCATTTAAAGCTCACATAGAGTGGTCCTGTTGCACATATATGTTAGTTATGGAGGTCTACTTACATACATTAACTTGTTTTTATGGTCAAAAACCTCCTAGTTGCTGTAAACGAGCCGATAGAAATCTCTCCTTACTGACGCTCTCCTCAGCTGTGGTGTTTTAGACATAAATCTCACACCCAGAAGACAGACTGTGTTGTGATTGGCCAGCCAGCGTAAAGCCTTCCCAACTGTCTTGTGATTGGCCAATACCCAGAAGTGACATATTCAGCACACCAGCTCTCAGAAGCACAGCTCCCCCCTCTGGAACGGTGGATGCACTGCTCCTCATTATCAAAACATTGTTTTAACAGTGTTTAAAAATAGCTTCTTCACGACTCCCCGCCTCAGTCCCTTTGACGACCTTTGACCCAGAGTCAGACCCAGAGTCAGAAGACACTGTCGCTCGTGAAACACCTCCACAACAGACGTTATTCTTCTTCTTTGGTTCAATGTACGCAACCGGATGTGCCCGGACTAGTGCCCGGAGCAGGAGGATCTGCTGTTCAGGAGAAATGCTGTTTACGTAACCGGACCGGGTTTTTTCAGAGATCTCTCTGAGCCTGAGATTACAATAAAACACAGCGTTCTCAGCAGTGACTGAACTGTTTGTTTAGAACCTTCAGGGCTTCATAAACAAGGTAATGATGCAGATACACACTAAAAAACAGCGTTAATTGGAACTTCCGGTCTAGGTCCGCTTTAAATCCTTATATTTGGGACTCTGGAGGCCCGATGTCACCAGAGTGTGAAAAAAGATGACTCACTCATGTTTTTGTGGTCTTCCTCAGTCTAAGTACAGGAGATGAAACATGCGATGTTGACTTCTGCGCTCACTGGGACGTCACAATGCGCTAAATTCCTAGAATTGTTGTCTCGCGGAGCTCCGATTTGTCCCTAAATAACGCAAGAGTGCTGGCGAGGGCAACGGTATATTCCCGGTAAAACCAGGAGTCCGTGAAAAGTTCCATTCTTGGCTCCACAGTGCAGCACAGAGTTCTACACAAACTTCCAGCCTCAGAGGATTTATCTGTCCAGTGGATACATGTTATGAGGGCAATGTGCCTGCTAGAGCCTCAAAATGATCACTTTTCCGAATACTAACTGCTGTTAGCTCCCAGTAGCAGGGCTGTCTTGTTCAGGGTGATTGAACTGCTGTGGTGCTTCATCCTTATGGTATTTTGACCAAAGCATGTCACAGACATGTTCATTATGACACCAGGGAACTAGGTTAACTTGAAGAAATATGGTATAATCTGGGACCTTTAACTATTTTTCATGACACTGCTATAGAATGACAGGTAGAGATTTTGACCGTTTGCTGTGTTTTCTGTGTTGCAGCCAGGACGAGTGTTCCTGTGCCTCTGATAAAGGTGGTTCCCACAGCAATGGTCACGTCACTGCCTTATCCGTCCACTGAGCTCAACAACTACTGCCAAGAGAGTTGCATCGTGAAGGACTGCAAGTTACCACTTTTCCACCCAGGTGAGAAACACAAATACATCAGATTTTTTGTTTTAATGTTGTTGTTTTTGTATTTCTGGGGGGTTTTATTTGGACTAAAGCTCAAATGACGTGGGGTCCAGTGAGCATATGTCTGGTCATGATGAGGGAGCTGGTCACAGTTTTTGAAAAATAGGGATGGGAGCTTAACCCTTAGTGCACACATGGCACATATCAGTGCCACGGGAATAATACACAACTCCTTATATGGACATCCTGGGGTATGTGTTTACATCTTCAGGCACACATCTACCTGTGTGTTCTTGTCCAGTCAAAGTTAATGATAAATTTTATATTGCATTTTCTTTTTGAAAAATTTCTGTGACGTATTTAAAAATTTCTAAAAATTAAATCCTTTTTTTTTTTTTTTTTATTGAAGTACTTTTTGCTCAGGTGTGTTTTATATAGTTGGTGAAAATAAAAATAATATATTTTTTTCGTCAGATTGTGCTGAAAAAAGGATTAAGGGTTAAAATCACATCACAATATTCCATCATTAACAATAGTCATGATAATTTTCACAGAATCTCAAAACAAAAGTGTTTGTTATGACCTGGAACGACACATATTTCACAAAAATTCAAAACGACAACTTTATTTAACCAAATTTACGATGCAAAATTAAATGGAATCAAAAATGAACTAAATGGCATGTGGACAACTGTCATTAAAACACAAAACAAGCTCATGTATATCACTCTACGTGAAATGTAATACATTTAAAATTGTGATGCCTAATGTATTGTATTTATTTATGAAAATCTACCCTGTAGATTAATAGTGAAGACATCAAAATTATGAAGGGACACATATGGAAATTATGTAGAAAACAAAAATTGTAAAAGAAATGTTGTATATCTTCCAAATCACCTTTTAACTCGATGACAGTGCACTCTTGATATTCTCTCTCACTCTGTGTGTGTGTATATAATCTCTATACACACACACACAACACAGCACTCAGTCTTTCCTTTAATTTAATTTCTATGTCACCATGATAAGTGTCTGTCTCCCACGTCCTTAAAGGCTTTTGCCTCCATTATGATTGTAATACATCAGGACCTCGTGACGTGCAAATGCTGTTCCACACAAGAGTGGAGTCACATTACTGTGAAACATGGTCACACTGACTATTGATTTCATTAACCTCCTCAGACGGTGACACAATCAGCTGCGACGGGGACAGTAATCTTCCTGTAACACCACCCAAGGCCTCGGTTTCATTTCCTCAATCCTATCACAACGGTGAAAGTGGCGGATATCGAAGCAGCAGCTTCCTCAGAACACACTCTGAGCCACAGGAGGACGAGTGGTGTGGGACATAAAAGAAAAGAAAGAGAAAGACAAACTAATGTTGACAGAAGAGCACACTGAGGAAGTGGAGAGGCAGCTTTTTCTACTTTTTTTGAACAGGCCTCTCACTTTCCTGAGAGGTGGTTAAAGGTGGCTAATTGTCGCCACCTGCAGGATTATTATGAGAACTTCATCTGGGATGATGTGACGTTATTGTGTAGCATTTACAAAGAAGCAATGGGCTAAAAGTCCTAGCATCGACCATATGAACAGACCTGAGATGCTAATGTGTAGTTGTATAATAGGAGCTTCACAAGTTTTTTTTATGATATCTATATTTCTATATGTCCAAACTGATATGTTGTTCTGGTGTAAACTGTAAGTCACAAGTTACACATTTCATTTTATTTTTTTAATTTAATACTTTAAAATTTTTCTTTGTTCAAAGGAGACAGATTGTGTCATTTTAATAACTTAACGGTTAGGATTTTTTTTTTATTATCATTTAATGAGATCATATGGGCCTTTTCCACTATGGTCCCGGCTCGCCTCGTCTTGGTTTGCCACAGCACAGCACAGTTTAGGTTGGTTTTCCATTCCATAAACTAGAAAAGCACTCGGAGAGCACAGACCTACGCCAAGGCAGCTCACCCCCCACCCTGTGGACTTTGAAAACCAGTGACAGCGCCTACGAATCATGCCCAAAATGTAAGTTCCGTTGCGGACATTTCCTGAAAGACAGACAGACAAACTAACAAACTCTGGTGAAAACAAATCCTCCTTGGCGGAGGTAAAAAAATACCTACTCAACGTGGGCGGAGTCATCACTGCAAAGTTGCCTCAAACTGCAGGGACTTTGTTTTACATGCGACACACATACTAGTGACTAGTAAAGCAGCTGTTTTCAGTGTAACTGAATCATTAGAATCAGTTCATTAAAACTATTTGTTCATTACTTTCTACACTACTTATGAGTCACTGGACTGATACACAGCGGCAGGGTTTGTGATGCCGCTTGTCAGTCACGATCAGCAGTGCTGTCCCTGAACACACCAGACTCCTCTGTTAAAGGTGCATTATGTAATAAATCATAAAATCCTCCTAATATGTCACAGAGACTCAGGAATAATGTTCATATAACAAACTGAACTCATCAACAACAACAGTACAGACTAAATATTTGCATTAAAAAAAATATTTTGCAGACTGCAAATCATGTTTATGTTTTGAAATCATGTTTTGGCATGTGGCGCCACCTACCACCGTCTACCAATCATTGCAGTCAGTAGAGTCTCAGCTGCCGAGCAACCACGCGTTGCCAGTTACGTCAGAAAACGAAACCTAAAAGACCTCGGTATTTTGAATTTGAATGTAGTAACTGTTTTTGGCCACATTCTTACATATGGCACCTTTAAATACTAAGATTTTAGACTGGTAGTTGTTGGAGATTAACCCACGTTTTTAGCATTGTTTAGTCTTTTTAACTAATGATACAGTTCAGCTTGATTCTTGTGTCAGACCTCTCTTCCCGTGATGCCACTCTGACCAATCAGTGGCTGTTAGTCTGATGATGTCACACATAGTACCTACTACTGCTTGTAACCTCGCAAGTGTTTAAAAAAAAGTAGCTGGTACTATGCTAGTGGAAACACAACTTAACTGTGCCAAGGTGAGGCGAGGTGAGCCGGTGGAAACATTTTTTTTTATTTTTTTTTAACAGAATCTAATTTAACTTATATTGTTCCAGATTCAGGTCAGCTAATGTACATTAAAAATGTTGGGATGCCAAATAACTCATCTTCTTTTTTAAGAAGACACTGTAATGGAATTTCTTGTATTTATATATTTTTTCAAAAAGGTTTACATATGCAGCCACAATAAAACACACACACACACATACACAACTACAAGTGTAACATAACGTGATGTATTAAAGATGAACCAATTGACAGAAGGCAGATTTGTTTATAACTTTGTAATTCAGATAAAAAAGTCAGTGTTGGGAATGTTTACATGAGTCCTTCAGGCTCTCGTCTGCTCTCGGTGTCATCACACAGAAAGGATAAACATGTACATAACGTTATTTTTCACAGTTATGGAAATGATTAAAAAAATATGGTCGGATATAGATACACTTTAAAAACAAGACCTCCACCACTACTACTACCACCATGTTTTGACTTTATTCAGCCTTCTTGAAAACTTGCTTGGCAGTCACTCCTTGAACGCTCATCTCCTGCAGAGAGACAAACACCACAGAGCAGAGACACATTAGCACACAGTGGGTGGGAGGAGGTGTTACAGAGGTGATCGACGATGGCACATCAAAGTAAAGCCACATGAGTGATGCATTTCAAAAGGATCACATTAAAAAAACACACCCTCCCTCCCCCTTCTCACCTTCTCCCCATCATTTGACCTTGTAATCTGTTTTCCCAGCCTTTACCTCTCACTTATCTCGTCTCACCACTCACTCCTCTGTCTTCTGTCGTCTGGCTACTTTCTTAAAAAACCCTTAAATCCACCATTTCAAAGCCGTGAGAGCTCCCCAGCACTTTCTTTTCAGATTCTCTCATAAATTGGACGCAGCATCAACGGTCCATTGTTTTTTTTGTCAAACAGACGCATGAGAAATCCTGTGACAGCTAATCTATAATCCTAAAGCCTTTTAGAGCCAAAAGGAAGCAGCCCGGGCCTCTCCATTGACTTATTGGAGCATTTTATTAAAAGGTGCATTCAGGGGCCTTGTACCTCCTTTGTCTTTGCCCTCGTTTTCCAAGTCTCTTTTTCATTCAGGCAAATCCTTTCTCTTTCAACAAAGACAGTATAGTGCAACAGTAAAGGCCACATTATACTTCTCCGACTGCGTATGCGTTATCCGTCTGCGTCACCACGGAGACGCCTCGAGCATTTATACTTCTGCGTCGTGGTGACGGACACTCGCTGCAATTTCCCGCCCGATCAGTAGGGGTCGCTGCGCAAGGTTGTTGTGCTTCTGGCTACAGTGAGCAATGGCGTCCGAGAGAGAAAGAGAGAGAAAGACTGTTGTTGTTGAAAAAGTGGCCGTTTCTCACTTTTCTGTGTCACGGAACGCAGTTTTTAGATAATTTGAGGCGAGAAATTGGCCATTTAGAGTCTAAACATGTGCTGTGTGTGTTAAGATATGACGTATTTATAGTTCGGCAGCGGCGTTATCGGCGGGGATCAGCTCCGCCTCTGTCAGGACGCCCGGAGCGCACTGAGAGCCGGCACAGAGCAGCTTAGCTCGGCCTGTCCTGAGGACCAATCGCAGCTCTTGCCGTCTCTGTAGTCCCTTGACGGAGTGACGGACACTTAAAAAATATTCCGTGCACCCGGAGACGACGCAGAGGCTCTTCGACAGGTTCTGCGTCGACGCAGAGGACTCTGCGTAGCTACGCAGAGCACTTTACGCAGGAGTATAAATTGGGCTTAAGGCAACAAAGTAACTTCCAAACCATGTCTTGTTCTCACGCATGATCTCCCTCATTTAGCATATCAAATCAAATTCTTTTCATGGGCCAATTCCAATTCCTATCTTAACCCTCAATCTCAACCCTTAATCTTTACTGGTCCTCAAAACCAAGTGTTGAGGGTTATTTTGTCACTTAGAAATGGGACACCCCTTAAATGCAGACACGTCTTCAGACTGTAGGGGGCAGAACAACGCGAAAGCTGCGTCCAGTCTGTCAACTCCAAAAAAGAAGAAGAAGAAGAAGAACACATTTACGTCAGGATTATTTATTCTGATCCGTTTGTCAGTCAAGTTATTAGGTTGTCAGTTAGTTATAAGATGATACTCATACAAATATTCAGCTGACAGTTACCACACACCACGACTTATTGAAAAGTAAACCATAGCAAACCATGGCTATTGACAAAAGATGGTAATATAAAAATAAATGTTACGCAACAATGACGTCAGTAATCCATAATATGGGCCTAAACTAAGATAATACAATGGTTTTCATCATTTTTATATCTCTATTAACAAAGAAAATACTACATTTGTAGCGTACTCGTTTCGCTGCTTTCGGCGCCATCTTTGTTATGTCAAAACACGCAATGCATTCTGGGTAGCCCTTGCTCCCAAGGGTGGTCTTGGAAAATCTCAATATTGAGGGCGGTACAGCCCTTAAACTTGTCCCTCAACTTAATTTTTCTGAGAATCAGGACAGAACTTGCACTAGAGGAAGCATTTTTGAGATTGAGGGTTAAGCAAGGAATTGGAATTCACCCTTAGCATCAAATTCAGCATCTTATCCCTTTCCTTTCCTGTCCTTTCCCCCCCGCTCACTTCCCTATCTTACATCTTGTTCCATCCTTACCAGATACAGTTTGTCTTCCTCCAGCCAGTGAATCCAGCCTCGGCCTTCTTTCTCCCCTCGCTGCACACAAACCAGTTTGTCTCCATCCCAGCTTACTGTGGTCTGCATGAGAACAGAGGAGGGGACGAAAAGGAAAGTAGGCAATAATACGTTAAGGATGCAAGTGTTTGGAAAACAGTGAGGAAAAGCAGAAGGGATGTTGTGAGCAATTAGTATGTAAAGAAGCGCACACATTCAATCACAAAGTGCCTTTGTGTGATGTACAAAAGGACTGACGAGCATCAGCTCCTTCTCCATTTAGCCGCTTCCTTTTTGCTATTTTTTCCCCCCTAAATTTAGACGAACTGCAGGTTCTGATTCGAGCACTTTCTAAATCAATTTGAAGAACCTTTATCTTCTTTAAATGTCTTGCTTTCAGTTTCACACACACACACACACACACACACACACACACACACACACACACACCGCTCACTATAGAAGGCAAAAGGTTGGGATTTAACAGCAGATGGTGGTTACAACACAACATCCCAGCAGGAGGTTGAATTTGCTCACACAGTCTAAATAAAACAACAAAAACAACAACAACAAATTGTGTAACAGGGAAGTGACACCACATATTCACTGTGACATCCAGGCCATAAACTTTCTCCCCCAAAAAATATTTACGAATAATAAGAATAAAAATAACACAGGGTATATGCAGGTATCCTGAAGTTGATTTCAATAGCACAACCATACAAACAGGGCCGGCCCAAGCCTCCATGGGGCCCTAAGCAAAATGTGATTTTGGTGCCCTCTGTTACTGCCAATAATAATGATTATTGATCATTCACACACCTACTATACTAAAGCTATTCTATTATTCTAATCTGTCACGAATACGCTTGTAAAACTAAATGTGAGAACTTGACACCAGATTTTACTTACAGAAAAATCTTTCAATCAATATTTGGCAAAATCAGCAACTCCCCCTACTGGCGACACAGAGAATCATAATACATAAAACCAAACGGTTTATAAATAAAATATTAAGATATTAAGGTCTGATAATGTAAAAATGTGCACAATCTTTGGGGGGGATTCAAAATACACTCCTGTAATACAAAGATTTGACTTTAAATGTAAAAAACACAGCATTAAATAAAATAAACAAACAAATACTTCAACAATAATGCAAATCAACAGAGGCACCTGGAACAAGGTCATAAAAATGGTTTATAAATAAAATATAAAGTTAAATAATCACCTCTGACAACTATGTAAAGACTGTGAAAAAGCTTTGGTAAAAATGAGGAGAAAAATTCTAAATAAACTACAGCAATCCAAACTTTTATTTTTATTTTTTGAGTTAATTGCTCTTCGGGGCCCTCTAGTGGTCACAGGACCCAAAGGCCAGGTTTATTAAAATAAACAACAAAGTTATTTAAGTTTAACAAACGCGGGGAGGAAAATAAATACAATCATGCATACTTATTTGCAGTCAAACTCTATTGACAAAATGTAATAGATAGATACTTTATTGATCCCCAAGGGGAAATTCAAATACTCTATGTAATACCTCATGAAACCATTATTAACACCTTTTAATACCTTTAAGGGCCTTGATTTTCCCAAATTGATTCCCAAACTTTTAAGACCCCGTGGACACGCTGTAATAGAACATATCAAGACACATCAAAATCACTTTTTTTTGCTCATTTTTTGGCTCATGCCACACGAACCTGACATTTGCGTCCATCAACAGGCCCAAGGTCTTCAGTAAACTCTTCACCGATAGTGAACCCCATGTTGAAACACTTAAAAGGCGTGACGGTGTTGATCTGCATGACACCTGTGGCCACGTCGTGGACGATCTCTTTGGTCGGCTTCAAGAGACAAACTATCTTTCTCAGAGCAAAGTTAATGTCTAAAAGGAGAGAGAGAGAGAGAATGTGACACAGGCCTATGTGACTGTGCTGTTGTCATCATTTCATCACAGGGATGGTTTTGTTTATGAATACACTCAGGACATTTCAGGCAAAAACACGTGATCAGGGCTCAGGGGTCTCAAACTCAAATGACCTTGGGGCCACTGAACATTTATCCAGGCCAGAAGGGAACTGGTCACATAAAAAAACCTATTCAGTCGGAGGGTGGGAGCGATAATATGAGCTTAAAATTACATCAGGTAATTCCAGTCATGATTGTCTACATAAAAGTGTCCGTGTTCATATGGAGCAACATATAGTTCACAATAATAATGTGTTTATTTATGATGCATGGACTGCTATGCCAGCACTTTTACAGTATGCAGCAAGCAAAAGAATGTGTGTGCGCGTGTGTGTGTGTGCGTTCTTGTACTTGCGGCATACTGAGGACCAGTGAGGGTTTTTAACCAACAAAGTGAGGTCATTTTTACGGAGTGAGGACATTTTGGCCGGCCCTCACTTTGTTTATCATTAAAATCTCTTCCTTAGGTTGTAAACATGCTATACTCTGTTTTTTAACAGAGGTCCTCAATTTGGTACAAAAACCCGTTTTCCAGCCCTTTTTGCTCTGGGGCTCCACCTGCAGACATGTTATGGTACTGCACCCAGTAGTTCTTTATAGATGTCATTCATGAAGTAGATATTTGTAACTGTGTTGATTTATAAAGTGGAAATGTTGGTCCTCACTTTGTCAGCACTTTGTCAGTACCTGGTCCTCAGTATGTAGCAAGTACAAGAATGTGTGTGTGTGTGTGTGTGTGTGTTTGGGGTCATGCAAAGGACACAGAGGTTTTATTACTCTGGTGTGATGATGCAGATGAAAACGTCTTCACACCTTGAATCAGTGATTTAACATTATATCGAAACAATGGAAGACATGGAATCTAATACTGTGTGTGTGTGTGTGTGTGTGTGTGTGTGTGTGTGTGTGTGTGTGTGTGTGTGTGTGTGTGTGTGTGTGTGTGTGTGTGTGTGTGTGTGTGTGTGCCTTGTTTTAGGGTTAGACTTGGGTTCAGGGTAGAATTAGGCATTTAGTTGTGATTCTTAAAGTTAGAGTAAGTGGCTATAGAATGTATTATGTATGTGTGTGTGTGTGTGTGTGTGTGTGTGTGGGGGGGGGGGGGGGGTGCGTGCGTGTGCGTGTGTGTGATAGCGCTAACACTGTGTTTGTGTCTTATTACAGTGTGTGTTCCAACCCTGCAGCACAATTTGAAAAGAAAAAGATGGTTCTTACCCAAACACGCGAGGTATGAGTCCATGTTACTCTGCTCCAACATATGATATTTTCCGGAGTAATTTGGTTTAGACATGTTTTCTTTGTTCCTTTTCGCTGTTTTTAAAAATGCAGACTTCTTCTTCTTCTTCTTCTTCTTCTTCTTCTTCTTCTTTTTCTTCTTGTTTTTCCTCGAGCCGACTCCCACAGATGAAAGAGTTGCCGCCTCGCTTGATATCACTTTCGTAACTTTAACTTTAACACTTTCTGGACTGACTCACACACTGAAGCGTCTTCGTCTGATGCTGCAGCTAAAGAACAGTCGCTTTATGACATTAAATCCTGTGTGAACCGTAAACTGCTCTCGCTGAGTCTCACTCACACACACATGTAGAGGGAGGTTCTCTCATCTTTATTCACGCTGCTCTATAACAACAGGGAATCTGGAGCAGGGGCGGGGCTTCTGCGGTGGTGGGCGGAGCTTGTGCTATGGTAGGCGGAGCTGTGGCTCTGCATGATGGTTACACTGTTAACTGTCAGCAGCCCTGGAGATCAACACCCTGGCGTGACACATTTTTACTTTTAGTTAGTTTTTACAAATAAACGTACAACAATAATCACCGTTCAAACTAGAAAATAGAAAAAAATAGAAACCATTATTGTAAAATTATGATTTTTTAAATTTCAAAGGGGCATTATGTAATAAATCTAAAGCAACTGGCCATAAAATCCTCCTAATATGTCACAGAGACTCAGGAATAATGTTCATATAACAAACTGAACTCACCAACAACAACAGTACAGACAAAATATTTGAATTAAAGCTCACATAGAGTGGTCCTGTTGCACATATATGTTAGTTATGGAGGTCTACTTACAAACATTAACTTTTTGTGGTAAAAAACCTCTTAGTTGCTGTAAACGAGCCGATAGAAATCCTCTTTTCTGACGCTGTTCCTGAGCTGCAATATTTCAGACTCAACTCTCACCCCCAGAAGACAGAGTCTTGTGATTGGCCAATACTATCCAGCACACCAGCTCTCAGAAGCACAGCTCCCCCCTCTGGAACGGTGGATGCACTGCTCCTCATTATCAAAACATTGTTTTAACAGTGTTTAAAAATAGCTTCTTCACGACTCCCCGCCTCAGTCCCTTTGACGACCTTTGACCCAGAGTCAGACCCAGAGTCTGAAGACACTGTCGCTCGTGAAACACCTCCACAACAGACGTTATTCTTCTTCTGTGGTTCAATGTACGCAACCGGATGTGCCCGGACTAGTGCCCGGAGCAGGAGGATCTGCTGTTCAGGAGAAATGCTGTTTACGTAACCGGACCAGGTTTTTTCAGAGATCTCTCTGAGTCCGAGATTACAATAAAACACAGTGTTCTCAGCAGTGGCTGAACTGTCTGTTTAGAACCTTCAGGGCTTCATAAACAAGGTAATGACGCAGATACACACCAAAAAACAGCGTTAATTGGAAATTCAAACTTTAAAAAAAATATTTTGCAGACTGCAAATCATGTTTATGTTTTGAAATCATGTTTTGGCATGTGGCGCCACCTACCGCCGTCTACCAATCATTGCAGTCAGTAGAGTCTCAGCTGCAGAGAAACCACGGGTTATATCTGAACTACAATGACGGAGAAAACGAAACCTAAAAGACCTTGGTATTTTGAATTTGAGTGTAGTAACTGTTTTTGGCCACATTCTTACATATGTCGCCTGGTTGGTCTCCGGGGCCGTAGCTGGTTGCTACTCGACAACGGAGACGGCAAGAGCTGCGATTGGTCCTCAGGACAGGCCGAGCTAAGCTCCGCTGGGTGCGGAACCGATCACCGCCGATAACATCACTGCCAAACTATAAATACGTCATATCTTAACACACACAGCACATGTTAAGACTCTAAATGGCAAATTTCTCGCCTCAAATGATCTTAAAACTGCGTTCCAACAACAACAGTCTTTCTCTCGGACGCCATTGCTCACTGTCGACAAAAGCACAACAACCTTGCATAGCGACCCCTACTGATTTGTGCGGGAAATTACGCAGTCGGAGAAGTATAATGTGGCCTTTACCTAAAAAAAAAAACAATAAAACAGACAATAAATACTTTTAGTAATAAAATACTGTAAAAAAAAAAAAATAGAAAAACAATAAAAACTATTTAAAAAAAATTGTTTTACGATGAATTTTACAAATGGACAGTGACGGAGCCTCTATGTCATGCACACTGTAAAAAAAAAAACTGTCAGCTGTGGTTACCAGAATACACATCAAACCGTAAACATTTGCAGAGTACATTTTAAATATGTATATTTGACATTGGATTCAGGCTAAACTGAACACGTTTGTTCAGTGAAATGTACGTCCGGCAGTTTATTTAACATTGCACAAGGGCTTATTTGACTGGAAAATAAGGTTTATTACACAGCAAGAGCTTGATTCTAACTGAATTTATATGTTCATTCCACACTAAGAAGTAATTGCAGCAGTTTCAAATTACGGCTGTAACAAACCACTCCATGTGTGAGCAAATGTGATCCTGTTCAGCAAATACAGTCACATAAGTCTGTTCCTTTTTCTAACCCAATTCTAAGATTTAGTGAGTAGATGAGGCTGAACATTACCAGGAAAGCATCAGTGAACCTGGAGAGGTTCAGCACCACATCACCTTCTATAGGACAACAGAGACCTTCACTGGGGTGAAGTGAACTGCTCTTACTGTCACTGACAGTTGTAAGGACGCCCACCGAAGCATCGCCAACATCTGGTTCATCCGCATCGTCCTGAAAGGATGGAAGAGATCACACATGATAATATCCACTGAAACAAACATTTAGTTATTTGCTCATTTCAGAGCCCAAATTGTCAAACCACTAGTACAAAACGTGAATTAGCACTGTAACTTAAAAACTATCAATACCTTTTTACATATTTCCTTCATTTAAAAATGATTTTATATCTATGTTATGTTTGTAAAAGAAATATATCATATGCATTGATGTAGATTGAGTTACTTTATGTATTTTGTGTGGCAACATACAGTATATGTCTATTCAGTATAGATTTGAGGGCTGTTATTTCAGCATTATGGTTTTGTTACAGTTTTATTTTCTCAAAACAATAGAAATACATAATTTCTACATACAAATATGTGTTTCCCAACACACTCTCACATTAAAAACTACAGCTATATTTGATTTAGTTGTTCAAATAAACAACTGCATTGTATTTTCACCCACTTTCTTGATTTTACAATATTTTGGTATAAACACCAGGAGCAGGTCTTCTCTTTGAAGGCCTCCATGTTGGACTGTTACACTTTTAATGGACAAACTAAATATGGTTTGTCAGTGATTTATTGATAATTGAAGGCTACCATGGGTTCTCCTACATCAGGGGTGTCAAACTCAAATGACCAGTGGGACAATTAACGCCGAGTTTGATCGAGAGGGGGGGGGGGGGGTTCTCTAAAGAAGGAAAAAAAACAACTGTTCAATATAAGTGTTTTGTCATGGAATGATGTACATGTCACAATAAAAACAGAATAAGTGTATTAATATCAAAAACAGACGGAAACAAATGTCAAACTAAGTAAATAATAGCATGGACAACAGTAAATAAAACATGAAACAAGCTTATATATAATCTAACGTTGATTTGCATGATTTGTGATAATCACAACCAAATTATTTAAATGATAAAAAACATATTGCTTGTAAATATGTTTAGTATTATATTCGTTCTATACTCTATTTCTCCGGTTTCCTCCTTCCTGACATTAAAGGTGCCATATGTAAGAATGTGGCCAAAAACAGTTACTACATTCAAATTCAAAATTCTGAGGTCTTTTAAGTTTCGTTTTCTGACGTAACTGGCAACCCGTGGTTGCTCGGCAGCTGAGACTTTACTGACTGCAATGATTGGTAGGTGGCAGTAGGTGGCGCCACATGCCAAAACATGATTTCAAAACATAAACATGATTTGCAGTCTGCAAAATATTTTTTTTAATGTAAATATTTTGTCTGTACTGTTGTTGTTGGTGAGTTCAGTTTGTTATATGAACATTATTCCTGAGTCTCTGTGACATATTAGGAGGATTTTATCATTTATTACATAATGCACCTTTATTTTTTTTTCTCCATTTCCTGCTAAAATGTTTATGTTTGTTTAACCCTTTTCAATCCTCGCTAAGTGGCAGATCCATTAAAGAAGGAGGAGACACAATGAGACACACTTTCAGTCTTTATTTCTAACGTTCAGATGAGACTTCATTGAGTTATCTCTGGTTTTAACCCTGCAATGTTTTATTTTATTGCATTAGTTCGTCACTGAGAGACAATTCACATACTTGCATAAATATAATAACATGACACATTTTGGGAACAAAAAATAACTCTACTATTTTTTTCGCAATGAGCCGCTTTTCTTGTCTGACTTTGGCTTCTTGGTGTCCTTTCCCTTTGACAGATTTTCATAAACTTCATCTGTTTTCCTGTAAAAAAACAAACAAAAACAAAACAGAAACAGCCATTCAACACAGTGTTTTATATGAGCCAGATAACAGCGAGTGCACACAGATCAGAGCGTTAATAAACAGTCCTGCTGCATGTGGACAACTGAAGCAGAACAAACACACAGATCTTTCTTTTCAAAGTTGGCAGCTGTTCAGAGCTTCATGTGGGTCAAAGTGCAGTGTTTGCAGCTGAAGTATTCAGCGTGTGAGACATTTTTATCTCTGCTAATTGGATAATTAGAACAATTGCCACTTTATACTTGATTAACTCACAAGCCAAAAGGTCAAACAACATTATTCAGACAATACAACACAGAGGAGAGGGTTGTGTTCAATTGTCTGTGTACACTGTAAAAAAGAAAATCACATCACTTTGTTTCTGGTTGTGATCCATTTAAGCATCACTGTCATCATGAAATGTAAAATCAGTTCTGTGGCTTTGGAGGAGCTTCTCGTGCTTTTAAAGATAACACTGACGACAGAGCTAGGGTTACAGTATGTTGAGACAATAGAATCCCATCTACTTGGAGATGTCCCATACTTACTAGACAATAACATCAGGAAATCTCAGCCTCTGCTGCTTTGATTTGCCTTAAAGCCACACTGTGTATCTGTGAGTTTTGATGACTGAGTTCATATGAAGCCTCTTTTGTGTGCAAAAATTCATTGTTTTGTTTCATGCTCTTCTGTTTGGAGTGTCTGGCTCACCTTCTCGCTTTAAAGCTCACATAGAGTGGTCCTGTTGCACATATATGTTAGTTATGGAGGTCTACTTACATACATTAACTTGTTTTTATGGTCAAAAACCTCCTAGTTGCTGTAAACGAGCCGATAGAAATCTCTCTTTTCTGACGCTGTTTCCCAGTCGCGAGATTTGAGACCCTCTCGTTGTCTGAATAAACACTAGAACCTCATCTGCTGACACGGAGAAAGACGACGAGGACGACATTTGACCGGCTGAGGATACCGTAGCGCTCAGGGAAGGGAGGGGGTGAGCAGAGGAGCAGTTCGTTGTTGTAAATTTCAGCCTCTCCTCTAGATGTCACTATAAACTACTTACTTCACCTTTAATCTCATTATGGCACATAAATAATTTCTTCATGCATGGCCCTAATACTCCGTCTTAGCCCTGAGATAAAACAAATAGAAGTCCAAACGTTTTTGAATGCAGTGAGTTCTTTCAGTGCACTTCTTTTAGATTAGATTAGATTCTTTATTGTCACTGTACACACGGACATGGTGTTTTAAACAAGTCAAACTTTGGCCTGTGTCCAAACTGAAATAAACTTGTGTCATCATCCAGAATCAGTTGGTCAAATTCTCGAACAATTCTCCATTTTTTCACACATTGAGCATCAAAGCTGCTGTGAAGTCAACGGGGTGCTGATGATCCGTTGTCTTTGTTTTTATGTTTGTTTCTTAGTTGAACGCATTCGTTCATTTGTGAGACAAATGTGACACATATATTCATAATCATCTCAGCAGTTCCAATGTTGCGGTTGTTCAGTGACAACATGTTCACAGCACGACCACTGAGTGCTTTGGTTAAAGAAACACTTCAGAAACTAACTCCATCTCAACGAATCACACATTAGACGAGGACAAACAGGAGCTCGGGTCGCCTTCATGTCTCATGTTTCCTCACTGGTAATAAAAACAATGGCTGAAATTTGCCTCCATATCCATAAACACAACAAAACAGACGCATTTTGCTGATGCAAGACTCATTTTGTGGATTATGATGCCCACAGAGTGGGTGTGGTGGTGTCTAACAACCAGGGACTTGATGTTTGCACTACAGCGTCACGACCGTCTGTCTGGCTGTGGATGTGGAAATATTTCAATGGAAAGTGGAAAGTCAGTGAGATTCATGGAAGAACACAAATGTCTGTCCAAAGTTTCCTCATGCAGTTGATGAGCTGGTTTTTCTGTCAGGACTGCTGTTGAAACTTGAACTACAAAAACATTACACTATATATACGTTACTTTCCTTGACTGTAAACTCAAAACTAGGCCAGAAAGTAGGTCAGTGCTGTGAGGTTTTGGAGAGACAGTGTGAATTCATTATATAAGGGCCATCCAAGTCACATACACACACACACACACTCACTTTGAGACCTTCCTGCTCACTAGCGGGTGTTTGAGTTGCAGATTTCCATACTCAGTATCGACTTCCTGGGGAAAAGAGAAACAGAGAAGGTTCAGATATGACTGATACAGAAGAGCTGAAGCACACACATGCGCACACACCCACACCCACACACACCCACACACATTCTTGTACTTGCTGCATACTGAGGACTTGGTTGCTGACAAAGTGAGGGCCAGCATTTCCACTTTATAAATCAACACGATTACAAATATCTACTTCATGAATGACATCTACAAAAACTACTGGGTGCAGTACCATAAAAATGTCTGCAGGTGGAGCCCCAGAGCAAAAAGGGCTGGAAAACCTTTTCGATTTTTTTTTTTTTATTATTTTTGATCCAAATTTTGACAAAAACATCATACTATACTATGTCGTCAAAAAATTTTTTTTTTAATTTGACCCAACATTTTTGGTCTAAAATTTGACCCAAAAGTTTTGGTCTAAAATTTGACCCAAAAGTTTTGGGTCTAAAATTTGACCCAAAATTTTGGGTCTAAAATTTGACCCAAAATTTTGGGTCTAAAATTTGACCCAAAATTTTGGGTCTAAAATTTGACCCAAAATTTTGGGTCTAAAATTTGACAAAAACGTAATAATATATGTCGACCAACATTTGGTCCAAAATTTGAAAAAAAAAATTTCGTCCAAAATTTGACAAAAACGTCATACTATACTATGTCGTTCAAAATTAGAATTTTTTTTTTTTTTTGACAAATTGAGTATAGCATGTTATAGCAACCTGAGGAAGTGATTTCAATGAAAAGAAAGTGAGGACCGGCCAAAATGTCCTCACTCCTACTTCATGAATGACATCTACAAAAACTACTGGGTGCAGTACCATAAAAATGTCTGCAGGTGGAGCCCCAGAGCAAAAAGGGCTGGAAAACCTTTTCGATTTTTTTTTTTTATTATTTTTGATCCAAATTTTGACAAAAACATCATACTATACTATGTCGTCAAAAAATTTTTTTTTTAATTTGACCCAACATTTTTGGTCTAAAATTTGACCCAAAATTTTGGGTCTAAAATTTGACCCAAAATTTTGGGTCTAAAATTTGACCCAAAATTTTGGGTCTAAAATTTGACCCAAAATTTTGGGTCTAAAATTTGACAAAAACGTAATAATATAATATGTCGACCAACATTTGGTCCAAAATTTGAAAAAAAAATTTTCGTCCAAAATTTGACAAAAACGTCATACTATACTATGTCGTTCAAAATTAGAATTTTTTTTTTTTTTTGACAAATTGAGTATAGCATGTTATAGCAACCTGAGGAAGTGATTTCAATGAAAAGAAAGTGAGGACCGGCCAAAATGTCCTCACTCCGTAAAAATGACCTCACTTTGTTGGTTAAAAACACTCACTGGTCCTCAGTATGCTGCAAGTACAAGAACACACACACACACACAGATCACATGACTTGTCTGGTCTATGTGATGGAGTGTTTTTTTAGGCTCAGGGTCAACGTTCATCTTTCACAAGCTGCTCTCTGATAACATTTCCTCCTGCTGGTACTGAACCTCTCAGCTCTTATGTACAAATCAGCATCCACAAGTGCAAAGGCCTATTGACCTACTTTATATATATATATATATATATATATTATTTACTTTTCTTGAAACAAGTCCTTGTTATTTCATTTTAAAACACAAGAACAGATTAAATCCCACAGTGTTGGATGGTGAGACTTCCATGGAGTCTGTGTGTAGCTCACCATGGAGGCGCAGTTTGTGGCTTTGGTTGACTGTATGTACTCAGACACAGCCAGGTAGATGAACTTGTACTGGGCCTCTGTCTGCACCATACCAGAGCGCTGCTCCCTCACCATCTGGATGTATTTTGGGATGTCAATATCACAGTCCATACCTGCACGGAAATGGATGGAGTCAGTATGATGAACTAAACAAAACGTTGGTGATGATAAGATTGTTTTTTCTTTTTTTTTACCCTGAGTGTCAATGGTCTCCTGGATCATGTCAATCACCATAATTGTGCCTGTCCTTCCAATGCCAGCGCTGCACAAATTCACAGACAAAAGTCATTTTTTTAATATAAATTTGCATCCATCAAAACAAGATGCATTTAAAGGTTCAGTGAGTAAAATGTAGGAGAGTTTATTTGCAGAAATGGAATAAACCAATGATGAGTATATTTGTATATATTTGTATATATTTGTGTGCGATCGCATTTGGTAGAATAAGGCTGCCATTTTGTGCCACCAGTGTGTGTATTTCACGCTTTGAAGCAGAAGCAAATTAAAAAGAGCAGCTTTGCCCACGTTAAAGCTCACATACTCATAGAGTGGTCCCGTTGCACATATATGTTAGTTATGGAGGTCTACTTACATACATTAACTTGTTTTTATGGTCAAAATCCTCCTAGTTGCTGTAAACGAGACGATAGAATTCACTCCTTACTAACGCTGTCCTCAGCCGTGGTGTTTCAGACTGAAATCTCACACCCAGAAGACAGAGTGTGTTGTGATTGGCCAATACCCGGAAGTGACATATTCAGCACACCCGCTCTCAGAAGCACAGCTCCCCCCTCTGGAACGGTGGATGCACTGCTCCTCATTATCAAAACATTGTTTTAACAGTGTTTAAAAATAGCTTCTTCACGACTCCCCGCCTCAGTCCCTTTGACGACCTTTGACCCAGAGTCAGACCCAGAGTCAGAAGACACTGTCGCTCGTGAAACACCTCCACAACGGACGTTATTCTTCTTCTGTGGTTCAATGTACGCAACCGGATGTGCCCGGACTAGTGCCCGGAGCAGGAGGATCTGCTGTTCAGGAGAACCACTGTTTACGTAACCGGACAGGGTTTTTTCAGAGATCTCGCTGAGTCCGAGATTACAATAAAACACAACGTTCTCAGCAGTGACTGAACTGTTTGTTTAGAACCTTCAGGGCTTCATAAACAAGGTAATGACGCAGATACACACTAAAAAACAGCGTTAATTAGAACTTCCGGTCTAGGTCCACGTTACTGTAATGAAAAAAACAACAGCAGTAAAAAGGAGAAACATCAGAGAGAGTAGCAGCGGGAAGGAGTTGTGATAGAGTGTTTAAATTCTTTCTGGCATATGAAAGCCACCGTAGTTCCCTGAACACAATCTGCAGCCTAAAAATACTCGACCCAAAGGTCATGTAATCATGCAACCAACAGGTTTTAACACACAAAAAGCCTCAGTGTCCGACAAATCACACGGAAGAATTCCAAAAGGATCATTTGTAAGTTGTCTCAGTTGACTCTTTTGTTCGACTTTTAATCTTTATCCTGAAAATACGATCATTTTAATCTTTAACCTTTAACTTAACCCGAGATTATGAAAGTCTGGAAACCTTGGAGCTGTGACATTTTTTCACAGCATTACACAAATAAGGGCATCCCCCCCTTAGTTAGAGCGCATCGCACAATTAACGTGAGGATTTGGAAAAACGTCTGGTAAACATTGGGTCCAACAAATACATCATCAGCTTCATGGGAAAAGCAATAAATCATCAGATTTGACCAAGAAAAACTGCATAGCTGACGGACAGAGTGTGTGGAGGCAGATAACTCAAACAATGGCCTCTTTGTACAGCTGTCCATTTTAGTGCCCGACAGCAACAGCTTTGACAGAATAAATATCAGGTGCATTCTCCTCCATCGTTACACTGGCTCTATAATCCCTGCTCTTATCTTTTCTGTACCTGCAATGGATGATAATGGGTCCAGCATTAGAAACTTCAGCCTGTTTGACATTGACTTCAGTGAGGAAGCTGAGGACGCCACCTGGCTGCTGAGGGACCCCATGGTCAGGCCAGCTGAGGTACTGGTAGTGCCACACTTGACGAGACTGCTTTGGCTGTCAAAGACACACGAGGTGAAAGAAGAATAATCAATGAAATGTTGTGTTTGACATGAGCTACAGTACACACACACACACACACACACACACACACACACACACACACACACACACACACACACACACACACACACACACACACACACACACACACACACACACACACACACACACACACACACACAAGGTCGGTGTTTGGCTGTTACCATGTTCATGGGAGAGATTTCCAACACTCTGACTTTGAAATCAACAGCTTCTCTCTCCAACACGAAGTTCACCACGTAGTGCCCAAACTCCTTGGTGCCATGAAGGTCTGGCCAGTATGGCACACATTTATTCTGCACAAAAACACACAACGCATTTGTCCAGAGGCGATTCTAGAGTCTGTAGGGGCCCTAAGCAAAAATTCCCAGGGGGCCCTTCCTTCCAACCAGTGTTCATCACCATTATGTTATAAATAATCTGACACCAACGAACAATTTACGAGTTCAAAATATTATGGTTTTTTTTCCAAATGAATGAAATAACATGGAAAAACCTTGTAATTAAAAAGTATGTGAAAATATAAATGTAAAGAACAATAAAATACTGTAAATAGCTTTTAAAAAACTATATAAACTTAGTAAAAAAAATACATTACACTGTAAAGAACCCACATTATAAAACAATATAAATATATAGAACAATAAAATACTGTAAATAACTGAAAAAAACATATATAAACTGAGTAATAAAGATATGCATTACACTGTAAATAATCCTCTTCATTTTCCAACTTGCAGAACGATAACTTCACACAGGTTAAAGTGAGGTGGGGCCCCTTTAGGGAGGTTTACTACTGACATGTCATTGTTGTTTAAGGGGGACGGGGAGGCGGCTGCTCACTGCACATTTCAGTAAAAACAGCCGAGTGTTGGGGGGCCCCCTATCGGCTCGGGGCCCCAAGCTGTTGCCTGCCCTGCCTGTTCACAAGCTGCGCCTCTGCATTTGTCACTTGATCTGAATGCTTCCCTTACAGCACACGAGTGGCTTTTGTTCTTGTTTGTTTGTTTTAGTTATGTCATAGGTTGTTAGGTTGTTTGACTTGACTTCTCTTTTATATGATGTCAATTTGACTGATGAGATTTTTGTCCTCTCATTTGGCCAAGTCCAAACTTCACTTTTTGTAATAACACTAAGTAAATTGTGAATATATTTACATTAGTGTTGTGTGTTGTCAAGAATTTGCAAATCCTGACAAATCTATAATAGATTTTTCTTTTCAAAATAGTTTGTTTGAGGGAAAAACATTATATGCATAAATGAGTGAGAGCAGTGGAAGGAGAAGAAAGAGTCAAATGACCAAAAGTCTAATGCCAACTAGTGGTCAGAGGCTTAAAGGTGCCATATGTAAGAATGTGGCCAAAAACAGTTACTACATTCAAATTCAAAATACCGAGGTCTTTTAGGTTTCATTTTCTGACATAACTGGCAACCCGTGGTTGCTCGGCAGCTGAGACTCTACTGACTGCAATGATTGGTAGACGGCGGTAGGTGGCGCCACATGCCAAAAACATGATTTCAAAACATAAACATGATTTGCAGTCTGCAAAATATTTTTTTTAATGCAAATATTTAGTCTGTACTGTTGTTGTTGGTGAGTTCAGTTTGTTATATGAACATTATTCCTGAGTCTCTGTGACATATTAGGAGGATTTTATGATTTATTACATAATGCACCTTTAAATACAAGACAAAACTAAAGTCAGAAAAATGACTGTCAACAGCGTTTCCACATCAGTACAAGTTAAAGTTGCATCCTCATCATGTAAAAAACGCTTGTGTTGATACTGACCCGCCCCTTCTCCACTTCTCTCGTCGTCATGACGATCACATGCGTGTTCTCCTGCCAAACCATCTGCCAGAAATCATTGACAGTCGTTGCTAAACATCCCTGAGCGGCGATGTACATTTTCTGACCTCCGGACTCCCACAGGTTATTCTGCAAACAACGTCAACCAGCGAATCAACACACAGACACACACACGATTCGAGACTTAAAAGCAACAACATGAATGATAACGCAGCAGATATCAGCCACTGTTCCTCTTGTTGTGCGCATACTAACTTTGACATAGTTGGCGTTGATGTAATCGGAGCCTACGACACTAGGATCGGCGTCCTGCAGGATGACTCTGGTGTCATCGACTTGTAAACAGAGAGAAGAAGAAGAAGAGGTTTGGTCAGAATGTGGATGTTTTCATTCAGAGCGCGACGACAGCGAGAAGAGGAAAAACTCACAGGGAAGAATGTTCTTATATCTGTTTTTGCTCTTGTTTTCAAGTCGTTGTCCTTCCTCTCTGCTCTTTTTCACCTTTGCCTCCAACTTTTGCAGAGCCTAGCAGGAGAGATGACAGTTATTATTATTATTATTATTATTATTATTATTATTATTACAGTTTTATAAAGTCAGAAAAATGACTGTCAAGAGCGTTTCCACATCAGTACAAGTTAAAGTTGCATCCTCAGCATCCTTCACCTCTGCTTATCTGAGATTTCCTGCACATTTTCCTCAAATGTGCAGGAAAAACAAAACAAACTCATCTGTGTCTAAGATCTATGATCTTATGGTGCTGAGGTGAGACAGTTAGTAAATAGATGAATTAGTTGAGGAATAGGAAATAATATGGCGACATATACTTAAATAAATGTCATCATTTTAAGCAAGAAAAAAACATTATTCATATTCATTTTCATTATTTTCGTAATCGTTTAATCTGTCGATTATTTTCTCGATGAATCGATGAATCGTTTGGTCAGAAAATGTAAGAAAATGTTAAATAACGTTGATCAGTGTTGGAAATGATGATGTTCTTGAACGTCTTGTTTTGTTCACAAACCAAAGTGATTCAGTTTTAATTATTTCTTTGTGATGTGGAGCAAAGAAACCAAGAAAATATTCACTTTTAAGAAGCTAAAACAACCAGAAATTTTGTTTTAATCATGAAAAAAACTTCAAACCGATTATCGATCATCAAAATAGTTGGCAATTTATTTAGTAATCGATTAATCGTTTCAGCTCTAGTTGTGACCGTTTTCTTTTTAATCTTGTATATATTTAAGGATGAGCAATCTTTAATAGACAAGTAACTGATTGGTTAAAAAAATGAATGTTTTTCCTGTGTTTCAAGAGAACCTCACAAAAATGTTAACATATTCAAGACTTATTATATTCTACCACCACAAGATGGTAGTCTACCACCTCTGCTTTACAGCTGGACTCAGGTCAGGAAGTAAGTTTTGAGATAAACAAAAGAAATTTCGACAACCAATGTTTAAAAACAGAAACAGCGACGTAACATATAAATGATAAAATGAGGTGAAATCTTACGTCAAACTCCTCCCAGAATCCTGCCTTGCTGTTCTGTCCCTGTCCCTCCTGCTGTGTGGTCTGATTCAACTCTTCCACTCTGCTGTCGATGTCTCCTGCGTTCACTCTGGTGGAGTAATACGGCTGAGAGAGAGAGAGAGAGATGTGATAAATGAACATAAATGAATGTTGAACCTGTTGTTTATTCCTATATTGTTTGACCTGATCTACAGACGTTATCATTCGTACCTGTTTGAGATGCACCCAGTTACCGGAAATCTCCTCAATGCCCTTACGTTTGTAGAACTCCACTAGATCTGTGAGTGTGTCGAACATCTCTGAACCACCCACTGTGTATCTGTCATTCTGGACAACAAAAAAAATTAAATCTTGATGGTTGGTGATTTCTTTAAAATAATATAGTATAATATAATATATAGAGTGTGGATTAGATCTAAAATGTACACAAAATACAAATGCATAATAGAATAAGCAATAATATAATAAAACAGGAATATACAATTATAAGAGACATTATTAAGACTTGAAAGATATTTTAAATATTTAAAGGTGCATTATGTAATAAATGACAAAATCCTCCTAATATGTCACAGAGACTCAGGAATAATGTTCATATAACAAACTGAACTCACCAACAACAACAGTACAGACAAAATATTTGCATTAAAAAAAATATTTTGCAGACTGCAAATCATGTTTATGTTTTGAAATCATGTTTTGGCAACCACGGGTTGCCAGTAACGCTAGAAAACCAAACCTAAAAGAACTCTGTATTTTGAATTTGAATGTAGTAACCGTTTTTTGGCCACATTCTTACACATGGCACCTTTAATTAACGCAGTATTTCCGCTTACTCTGTAACTTTGCCGAGTAATAATCTCACATCAATCATCTGCCATCCCCAAAACAATGGCTCTCATTTAAACGAAGGAGAGAAAGGCGTTTTCTGTGAGATCAACCACGGCTAAAAATAACATGCAAAGGCCCCGATGGTGACAGAAGATCATAATCTATGAAAATGAGGTCGAGTTTGCCTGAGACGTGTTGCTGCGTCTGTCTGTCTGTCACTAGAAGCCAGTTACAGAGAGTGGACAAATATACAGAACTGTGCATTAGAGCTGTTGTTTTCGCAATACTGTTTCTCAATCTATTTACTGGAATGAAGTCAGAATCTACAGAACAGCTTCTGTAGGTTAAAGTGTTTAGTATTTATTGTGACCTAACCTTACACTTAAACAGCAGCACGCACAGGAGTGAAACCATAATTAATGTCATTGGTAAAACCTGAGTTTGTCCAACTGTGTCACGTTGAAAAGAGCTAGTTTTTTCAAAGCTTTACATACATTTTTGCACAGTTGTGTAGTTCTTGGTTTCACACCATTCACACTCAAAAAAAGTGAACTATTTTAAGAATCTGTGAACACATTTTGGAGAACTTCCAAACGGCAAACTAGTCTCCACATAAATAACCTATAACAATTTCAAAATGTGACAAAACCGGCACTCTGTTGTTGCACAACATGGGGAAATGAGACTTTAAAGCTATTTCAAAGTGCACAGCACAGCTTTGGGAATATTTCTGGTTTTTTTTGTTGTTTTTTTTATGTGCCGTGACACTAAACTGAGGTCTGACTGTGAGAGTGTTGGCCCTGCAGTGGACTGCCTTTCACCCTTTGTCAGCAGGGACTGGCACCAGCAACCCTGATGTGGAAGAGGGTCAATAATAACCAAAAAAAACTCTATATTTATACATTAGTTAACTTGCATGTGACACACACACCCACCTGGCACATGATCTTGATGTGAGAGACCCTCTTTCTACCTGCTTTGCCCTTCTCATCGGTCAGAGCAGAGAGGACAAAGTCTCCGGGTTTGGACAGTGACTCTCTGACCAGGAAGGTCCCCGGCTCGTCTCGCTCAGAGAGGAGCGTCTCTGCATTTGGGCCCGACAGGTGACCGTGGTACCACCTGGTTCAGAAAAAAAAAAAAAAAACACAGACACAGATCGTGGACACGTTTCATTTCTGAAAGTCATGAGCTCAAGGTTTGGCTGCTGCGACCTGCAAAAAGAGGCACGACGCAGACACAGTCACTCATCTACTGCTTTTTACATCGTCTGCTGCACATCTGTTGAACTGTGTGAAACCATCGTACAGAAAAAGCACAACAGCGAACCAACATGTTAAAAACAGCACATAGCGATGCTGTTATATTTATGTCCACCACTGTACTCTGTGTGTGTGTGTGTGTGTGTGTGTGTGTGTGTGTGTGTGTCGACATGTCTGCACAGTGCACACGGTGTTGTTTTGTGACTTAATTTAGGCAGAGTTTTCGATTTCTTCTTCTGAACTTCCTGTCTTGCGGTCGGAAAAATTTCTGATGACAGGTTTCTCTGGGCGAGGAGGACAAAGTATTTATAACACCACCACCAACACCACCCCTCCCCACCCCTCCCCACCCCCCCTCGCATTTTAGTAACTACTGGTAATCCCACTATCACCACCATCACCACACCTGCCTGCTCTGCTCTCTCTCTGCTCTTTTTGAACGTAGCACAGGACACTTCTTTGATTTGTTGACTGGTAAAAATCAAGGTTTATGTCCTTTACAAAATTAGAAATAAACGAGTCTCCACTTGACTTAATTACTTACTTACTTACAAGACAAACATATAGTGTCTGCAAAGTGAAGAAGGTGAAGAACAACCTGTATGACAGAATAATAACTGATGGGAGGCTGTAATGACAGTCATGTGATCTTTTTTTAAATTTTGATTCTCTTGTATTTGACCTGTGTGAGTGTAACATCTTCACTCTGTGTTAAATCTGATGTGTTGGGAAAGTGCAACATAAATAAAGTGTGACTGAAAACTGTCCAAACAGTGACCTGCTGAGGTGTGAGAGAGAGAGAGAGAGAGAGAGAGAGAGAGAGAGAGAGAGAGAGAGAGAGAGAGAGATGAGATGAGGAAGACAGAGTGAGCAAGAACATGTTGGTGTGTGTGTATGTGTGTGTGTGTGTGTGTGTGTGTGTGTGTGTGTGTGTGTGTGTGTGTGCGTGCAATAGAGGAAGACAAGTCTGGTCTGTCCATTGGTTTCAAAAAGTGTCAAAACCTTAAGTTTCCAACCGCAACTACAAAAGGGAAGTTAGACAACTGACACAGAGAAGGACGGCAGAGGGGTGGGGAGGACGGGCGAAGCCTCTCGCTTGGGTGAAGTACACAATAGCACAATCACACACTCAGACACACACACACAGGATAGAAAGTGTCCTCTTTAAACTGAGAGACATGAGCCCACTTTACTCTGCCTATAGTAGAGAAAATCGTCCTCCAACAGCAATTTGATGCGATTCTAACGTAGAAAGAGGCATAAACGGTGATAAACATCAGCTCATATGTGTGAAAATGCATTTGACAAATGAGCCAAACTGATGAAGAGGATTTTTTAAACATCAAAGGCAGTTTAGAAGGAAGAACCCAACATGCACAAAAATAAAATTTATAAAGACAGGCCACATTTTACAAAATAAAATCTGTATTCACAGACAAAATGTAAACAATCACTAACTACAATATCATGTGTGTTTATGTCTTTTTTTTTTGTTAACTGTGGGTTACTTTTGTGGTCACATTGTGTGCACATTGTACGCATTAAATGTAAATAAATGAAAGTCTGATTATGATAAATGGGTTATTAGGAAATATTCGAACAAATATTGTGCATTAATGAACATTTCCTAAGGTCATTAAAGCTGCATTTAACCACACGCTGTAGTGTGACACACACACACCATGGAAGCATTAGTGAGAGAGAAACACTACTGTCATTAAATCAAGGCGAGTGAAGGTATGAAGCCTCAACAGCCGTGACGTTCTTAGTGTCTCCACTGTGGGGGTTTGTTTTCACTGACTCACATTTTAAAGATGCTAATGACACCAAAATCATCTAAACCAAGAAGAAGAAGATGATGATGATGAAGAATCTTTTCCCCGAGAGGAAAATATTAAAACCAGGTGAAAAGTTAAAACCTACAAACTGCACTCATTATCTGGAGGAAGTAAACAACACATTGTGCACATCACATATGTTTAATACACTGAGAATGCCAGTGTGTGTGTGAGTGAGTGAGGACAGTGAACATGCACCCACCTCTCAGTGGTCGGGTCAGAGCAGTTGAGCGGGTATTTGAGCTCGATCAAGGTGCCGTCCCTGTCCTGGAGGATGCCGTTCTCTGCCGTGTAGAACTCCACCAACTCCGACAGGGTGGCAAACTTCTCCCCACCATACAGGTCGTAGTAGTCTCCTGTGTTTTGGATGCGGATGTGTGTCACCTGCTCACCCACCCTGAGGTGAAAGAGAGAGGCGTTAGGGCAAAACAACTCACCTGCAAAGAAAAAAACACAGTACTATCAATGGTTCCTTTGGCTGGAGACAAGTTCATTTCAAGGCTTTTTAATACTTATTATTCAGGATCAGAGACAACTTTACAACATAAAACATGACTTTTTCAGGTAGAATACAACAATCAGCCGACATGAAAACCGGCAACTCGCATTAACGCTGTGGCTCATCAGTGGGATATCAGTGTCCTGTCTAAACATGTAACAGTGTAATAATTATTGGAAAGCATGTTTTTTTCCTAAAGATTTTTGTAATTTCACTTTTACATATATGATCTACATGCATAATACACTTTGCATTCTTTCTTATCCTTTTTAACCAGACAAAATTATCAATTATTTTATTTCTAATTGTGTATTTTTAATGTTTTAATTCATTGCTTTCCAAATGGCGCTGTGGAAAAAGGCCCCACACACAAGCCCACATCTGACAGGGAATATAGCCGATACTGCAGGGTGGCACCTGGGGGTGGTGACACGGTATTGTGCAACAAATGGGAGATGAGATTATTAATGGGTATTTCGCACATTGGTTATGAGCACTTCCAAAATAAGTTGACATTAAAAGTTTCATCTGAAAACAAAAGAGGACACAGCTTTTGAAGTAAGTACGTCCCTGTGGAGTCAAAAAGAACTATATCAGTAATTATTATAAGTGTGGACTTGGATGTCTTGTTGTGGGTTATTCTGGACTCTGAGTTGTGCAAAGGAACCAACTCAAAAGTATGAAATACCGCCATGGTCTATTTATTTATTACAGACCTATAATCCCAAATTTATGATGAACTTTTACTTCGACTTAAACTGCAAACAACAACTTATTGGACTCAGGATTTCTGCGTGATGTAAACTCCAAGCTCATGAAAACAGATCAGCTTTCACCAAACAGCCATTCTCCTACGACGACGCGTGAAAGTCACCACTTTAACACACAGATAACTTAGAAATGTCAGCGTTTATCTGTTTGAACCACAGACTGTGATCGGTAAATACGTGACATACTGTCATACGTGAGTGTCACTTCACACACAAACATGAACCACTTTATCACATTTTATATGACTCGATTGTCATATTATTTCCTTTCAATTTATTCTTTAAAAACACGTGAATTCATTTAAGAACAAGCATCAACATTTAGAAATTCAAGGTGACGACATCAGATTATGCAAATAAATTCAAAATCAGTGAGGATAAGAAGACAGCTGTTTTTGCACTTCATATTTTTGAACAATCTGCAGTTTAATCCATGAAAGAATGCGAAATAAGATTAATCGTAATCCGTGGTGTTTTGCAGACATGGTTACCTGACAGACAGAGAGAAATCTCCCACGTTCTTCTTGCTGGGTCGAGCTAAAAAGCTGCCATGGATGCCTCGAGTTTTCAGTATAGTTTCGGCCTCCGAGCCAGTGATGTCTCTGTGAAACCACCTGCGTTCACACACACAGACATATATATATAAGTAAAAATACATAACTGCACCCAAAACACACCAAACACAAGCGTATATTAACATAAATGTAGTGAGATTTATGACATTTATGTTCACATTTACAACATTCAGCTGTTGTATATGTGTGTTTCCCCCCTGGGGGAGGAATAAAGTCATTCAATTCAGAATATTCAATATTCAAGTCTACTGTAGTGTTTCCATACAGCATCACTGTTGAAAAGGCAGATTTCACTCCCGTTCAAGCTTGTTAGAGCCTGAGCTTAACTAGCAGTTGGTTCACATTAAGCATCGATCAATAATTGATTATAAGTACACATTGAAAGAAAAAGGTATTACATTTAATTCAATTAAAAACTTTTTTAAAAGCAAGTTTACGCCAGGTATAATTCTGGACGTCTGGTCATGTGGTTTTGCCCCCATCTCTTTATATATATATATATATTTTTTTTTTTTAAACCAATTTGATGAATTGAAATTATATTCAATATAGAAACAAAATCATTCATTGCCCTCTTGAGTACATCCCCACGTGGTCATTAACCCTCACAATAAAGCTCGTGTAGAGCTGTGTTTTTCCGTGTGCCGTGGTGAAATGATCCAATTTCACCTAATTGGTCTAAAAACATTTTTTGAAAACAAATAATTAATTATCTGCAAATAATATGGATATAAATATTCAAGTCTCTTTGATAAGAATGACTAAATTGTTAATTTAGGCTACAGAGTATCATTTTTTAAACATTTTTGTTTGGTGGTGTGCCTCGTGATTTTTTCAATGAGAAAAAAGTTACCTTAAAAAAGGTTGAAAAACCCTGGTGTAGAGACATAACACACTCTGCTCTAAGCTCTTTAAGTCACTGAAACGACAACACACTGTCTTTAAGAAAGACTACGACACAATAACAGCAATCTTCACCATTAACTGTGACGTGAAGACGCTCCTTCTTGCAACACTGTGAAGCTCAGGTGATTTTCACACAAGCGAAATATTTTCGTCATTTTCATAGAGATCATACAGAATATTATTAACTGAACCAATAGAAGAATATAAACATTTTGCCCCAAGTGGAAACATACAGAAGTTTCAAAGTTACACATTATAGTTGTGGGACTAATGAATGATTATTTGTATCTTATTGTGCAAACCTGCAGCTTTCACATGAAGCTGTAATTAATGAATAAGACGATGGCAGTTTAACTGATATTAAATCATGCATGTTTTTGTTTGTTTTCCTGTGGTGGCAACATTACACAGATACATATAAAGCCTGACAATGACATGGAGTATAATGTTTGAAAGTGGTGTGTTCTGTATGTTTTAGAGCTGCAACTAACCATTATTTTCGTAATCGATTGATCTGTCGATTATTTTCTCTATTAATCGATGAATCGTTTGGTCCAGAAAATGAAAAAAACGTTGATCAGTGTTTGTCAAATCTGGAAATGATGATGTTCTTGAATGTCTTTTTTTATCCACAAACCAAAATGATTCAGTTTTAATGATTTCTTTGTTTATGAGGAGCAAAGAAACCAAGAAAATATTCACATTTAAGAAGCTAAAAACAATCAGAAATCTTGTTTTAATCATGAAAAAAACTTCAAACCGATTATCGATTATCAAAATAATTAATAATCGATTCATCGTTTCAGCTCTAGTATGTTTATTATGTACATAAACGTGTCACTGCTTTTTAATTGTGGGCTATTAGAGAAAGACTGGGAAAAACGATTATAGAAATAAAGAAGCGTCCATTCAAACTGAAGGTAACTGCGTAACAACGTCTTTCAAAGGGAAGTTTCTCAATCCACTGCTGAACTAACAGCATCGTTTGTGACACAACTTCTTGACAGAAACGGCACTCGACACATCGCACACATCACATGACACAAGAACAGAGCGCGACAAGTCCAACGCTGGACAAAGACAGACGAGGAGGAATGGAAACAGAGAAGTTGTCATCAAAAAAAAACAACAACACAACACAACACAACACAAGCAGAGTTAGAGAGTATTACAGTGAGTGTATGACGAAGGCCTGACTCACCGAACCATGTTGTCTCTTCTCTTCTTCTGGCACCAAAGAGAAGGAGAATGATTTGTGAAGTCACTTGTACATAAAGTCAAAGTAATGTTTATCTCTGATCTCGTAAAGACGCAGTCTGTTCCTCGTTACTTCCTCAGTCTACACACAGCAAAACATCATCAAGTGCTTTTACATTCTCAAGAAGAACTTTCCTTTTTTTTCTGTCTGATTCTCAAAACGAACTCCATCTCTCCGTTATCACGACACATCCACTAAACGACCCTTTAACCACCTGAACCTCCCTGCACACACTACTCTCTCTGCCTCTGACCGCTCACTGTCCCCCAGGAGAAAGCAGGTAAACACTTACTCTTCTCAGCTGCCTCTGAAAACAACTGCCACCTCTGAGACGCTGTGAGACTGTTAACGTCTCTGTCTCCTCCTCTCTGTCGTTTGCTCTCTCGCTCTCCCCTTCCTTCCTTTTTACGTCTCTTTTCATGAAATAGTGAAAGCGAGAAGGATCCTGTTTTTTTTTTGTTTTTTTTTAACAAACAGGTCCCCAAAACGCTATCAGACTGTCAGTTATTCCAAGTTGATTAGAGGAATAAAAGTAATCCAAAAAGTGCCGTTTGAGCTTCCTGTGGTTTGTCTCGTAGTCTGCTTGCAAGGCTTTCCCCCTGCACCTGCCCACCTGTCTGTTACTGCTCTACTGACTGTGTGCACTTTACTTCCAGGTGTGTTTGTGTGTCTGTCTGTCTGTGAATGTGCAACACACAAAGGTCAGAGTCACACAGCACTTCCTTATTTGCAATCCAAGTCCTCCCACCTCCATATATAACTGGAGAGTGTGCATATCTGCGCATGCATTATCTACTTTCAGTATTTCTGTGAAGTCCAGTCATTATCAGACAATAATAATATTCTGATATCACCATCACCACATGCTTTTAAAAAGCACAACGCACACTAATCCATATTTACCTAGACAGAAAACACAAGATGATCAAATGTGAAACAAACATCATCCACATTTAAAGGTGCCATATGTAAGAATGTGGCCAAAAACAGTTACTACATTCAAATTCAAAATACCGAGGTCTTTTAGGTTTAATTTTCTGACATAACTGGCAACCCGTGGTTGCTCAGCAGCTGAGACTCTACTGACTGCAATGATTGGTAGACGGCGGTAGGTGGCGCCACATGCCAAAACATGATTTCAAAACATAAACATGATTTGCAGTCTGCAAAATATTTATTTTAATGCAAATATTTTGTCTGTACTGTTGTTGTTGGTGAGTTCAGTTTGTTATATGAACATTATTCCTGAGTCTCTGTGACATATTAGGAGGATTTTATCATTTATTACATAATGCACCTTTAACTTGCAAATTGTGCTGACATTCACAGGGCGTATTTGTACTTCTAATTGTATATATGTATAAATATATATCCATGTGCATTTCATTTCATGCCTAAGACTTCTGCCCAGCACAGTATATATATATATATATATATACTCAGGTTTACTCTGACGAGGAAGATACCATGTTGCCCACACAATGTTTTTCCTTGTACTTCCAAGACTATTTCCATGTAGCTTATTCCTCTTTTGTAAGTAGCTTTGGATAAACGTGTCTGCTAAATGCTTAACTGTAAATGTAAGATTTACTCTTCGTTTGTCATGGTTTGTCATTTCCAGCTGTAACAATTTGAATTTCTCATTTTACAGCCAAAGCAGCAACACAGCAAACCACGCTCTGTTTACTGCACTATCTATCACACTATCACTTTCATTATCACTTGCCTTTTGTATGCTGCTATGTGTAATCTCTGTGTTTTAGTGTCTTCGTCGTGCTGCTCTTAATGAACTTCCTCTAGCTGGACTGATACAGTTGAATTGAATTCAAACACCACTTCTACCAGGAAACATCCCATCAATATTTTCTTGACATAGAAAGGTGTCAAGTCTCTGGAAATTACTGTCATAAAATGGCATTTACATGAAATGACATGTAACTAGTCAGAAGCATTATAGCATGAACAGTTTTGCTCGTGTCACAATATATATTGTGAATTGGATCACAGGTCCCAATATTAAAAGGTTTGGCGAACATTGTTTTACAGCACTACAGAGTTTTATGGCATTTTTCATTATTCATCATGTGGCCACACGGTTGGCGTAGTGGTTGGCCTTTAGGCCCAAAAACAAGCAGATTTGGGGATTAGTTGAATTGGTCACTCTAAATTGACCGTAGGTGTGAATGTGAGAGTGAATGGTTGTTTGGCCCTGTGATGGACTGGCGAACTGTCCAGGGTTTGACCCCGCCTATCGTCCTATGTCAGCTGAGATTGGCACAGTGCCATCCGTGACCCTCTGGTGGAGGATAAAGCAGTAGATAATGGATGGATGGAAGTTCATCATGTGCTGCTTCTATACTCATTATTATGATGGCTGCTTATCACCATCACTTCCTCTGCCCAAGACTGACCTCACAACACAGACCTGGGATCATTCACATTCACCAAAAATGTATGGCAGAAAAAACATAGTTCGTTTGTTGTTAATGTACGGAGCCCCGGAAGTGACATGAGGAAAAAAAAAAATTGAAAAAAAAGTTTTTTTTCATCATTTTTTGGAAACTCGAGATCTCGAGTTTCAAAGTAGAGATCTTGAGTTTCCAAAAAATGATGAAAAAAAAGGTACTTTTTTTTTTCCCAAAAAAATATGAAAGAAAAAAAAATAATTCATCATTTTTCGTAAACTCGAGATTTCGAGTTTCTAAAAAATTATGAAAAAAAATTTTTTTTTTGAATTTTTTGGAAACTCAAGGTCATGAGTTTCAAAGTCGAGATCTTGAGTTTCCAAAAAAAAATTCCCAAAAAGAAGTCGAGATTTAAATGTTTCTTTTTTTCCTTCATTTTTTTTTTCTCATGTCACTTCGACGGCTCCGTATTAATGTCATTGTGAGTTCCTTTAAAAAAAAAAACCATATAAACAAACAAATTTGTTCCTAGCGGCAGAAGATGCCACCTTCCCAAAAACTGCTGTAAAAACATTCCATGTTCATATTATTTTCCACTTTTAAAAGTATTCCTTGAAATGTATTTTATGGAAATGATTGTAGTTTTAGTTTTTCTGTTATTTCTCAATAAAAAAAACAATGGATTTGTGTAAACATATTGGCCTTTAAAGGGTTACAGTTTCAAAAAATATTATGAATATTTGATATGTATATTTCAGGCTGAAGTAGCTTTAAAAGACTGACTTGTTTAAAGTGGAAAGATATAAAATAACAAATATGAATATATAGGCAGGACATGAACAGGAACTCTTAAGGGTTAAATATATTTAATTTCTTGTTTTGTTCCTGTTTTTTTCTTACCATATATGTATATTTTGTCTCACTCTATCAACCTGCACAGGGACCAGATGTAAATTAGCCAGTGGCAATAATCTGGCATATTTACCTGCTCGTGCACATGGACGTGCACTGTCTGTCTGTACTAGTTGAGTAAGGAAGGAAGGAAGGGAAGAAATAAACAACACAGTAACACAGTAAAGACATACAGGTTTTGCTGAAGCACACATTGACACAGGTACAAAAACAGAAGTAACGAGATGTACATCACAGGAAGAAGTTACTTCGCCTCATAAAAATGTAAGACACTCACCGCCGAGCCATGTTTGGGTCCTTCCTCTCTGCAGGGTCAGTAGCAGAATGAATTTGTCTGTACAAGGAAGCGACAGGTCAAGTCCAATTTCTCCTTTGTGCTGATGTCCGTGAGGATACTCGGTGTCTCTCCACCTCCAAACATAATAAAACTCACAGACAGCATCAGTGTACATTCACCACAGGTTAGTAATACATTTTGGAGTAAACGTTAGTTCCTCGTGTTCTGCAGCACAGTTCTAGTCTCTGCTGCTTATCCTCCAGCTCTTTGTCATGATAAGGCATCAGGCTCCATTACCACTGCAGCTGATCCTCCCACCCTGTAATTTACTTTAATTTTCTTAATTACCCGACTATCAATGGGATAAAAATCAGCTTGTTCCTGTCGCCTTCTTCCCCAGCTCCTCCCCTCAGACCTCTTCCACACACAAGGCCTCTTTCTAATGTCACATCGCTCCTGAAAATCAGCATTTGCACTCGGGGAAAATTCAACACCAACTTTCTAGGCGTTTAGGCGAAAATACATCATGTGTCATAAAAATAGTTGGATTTTCTCGATCTGGCATCAGCTCTCAAGCAACATCAACACAGTACTTTAGTTCAACAGCATCTTTCTTTACCATGAAATGTTTAATCTATGAAAACAGCTAGCCTTCACAATCTAAACTCAGCATTTGCTTATACACATTTGCAGTTATGTGCACATACAAAAAGACCTCTCCTGTAGGGGACATTATGATTAAGGTTGTTTTTTTTAATATTTGAGCTATCAGGGTGATCCTAAAAGGTCATGGGGTCACCATCAGTAGGACTTATCCCCACGTGACAATGAACAAATAGACAAAAACACTTGGTTGTTACCTTTGAAAGGCTAAAAATAAAAATACTGTCATTTCACATTCCAACTGTTTCTTTGTTTTGCATTTGCAGGAGCAGCTTGACACTGACTGAACACCCACTTTTCTCCTCTTCTTCTTTCTATTCTAGGGGGAAAGATACATTATGTGTGTGCTACGTCTTTTACCTGGAAACCAGCTCAATACTCGGTCAAGAAATACTATCAGACCTGACTGAGGGAGCGTTACCGTTTATACAGCAGCAGAGACAAAAAGCTTTTATTCTGTCAAACTGCTAAACGACTGAGTTTTTGGAACAGTAGAAAAATGAACTTTCTGTAGACACACCATACTCCAACCTGTCTCGCTTTACTATCACATTGATGAGTTTGTCATGAGATCTAAATACCACGATACAGAGAAACACAGAGACATGTGACGCTAAGAGGTTTTCATCAGCATTGTGTGAATTAATTTGGCAATGATCTGAATATAACAGACATTTGTGTATATTAAATTGTATAAGTCTTGTCTAGACCACAAAGGGGTTAAATGCAGTGTCTGTAGCCCTTGCGGCATTGTGATAAACGCCTGTGTAACATCAGTGTGTACTTCTTTGTGATAATGTTCAGTGTCTTCTTACAGTGAGGGACGGTGTTTTCTGTCTTGAGGGCGGAGCTGACACCGACCTTTGTTTCTTTTTTCCCCCCAGACAATTGTATTTATCGACGGCTACATGGACGTGAAGAAGATTTTCACAATTGACATAAATAAAGGGTGTCGGGAACAAATGATGAACTCACCATGAATATTTTACTATACATTTTAAATGGATAAACCTTAAAAAACGGTTGACTTTTTATTGTAGTCCATAAAAACAGCAATGATAAAAACAACAAGGTGGTAACCATAATAATAATAATTACAATAATATTCAATTATGTAAACAACAGAACAAGACAAGAAATTAAATTAAGATTGCCATCGTCCTTCAAACCCTTTCAATTGAACTAAAGGTTGTGTAGCTATTGCGTGTCCATTCGTTAGGGCAGGTAAATCCCCAGGGAGCAGATCTGTGATGCAGTGAGGAATGTCAAGGTGCTGGTTAGGGTGTTAGGGTGTTAGGGTGTTAGGGTGTTAGGGCACAAAGGGCTGCAGATGAATCAGGTGACCTGACTGGACAGGTGGAGGTTTGGGATGGAGGGTGAGGACCCAGAAGGAGGTAACAGTGAGAGTTTCTCAGTGTGGGGGCACTCTGCAGTAGAGATGCACATCAGTATGCCCTGCTTCTAGATCACCACACACACACACACACACACACACACACACACACACACACACACACACACACACACACACACACTCTCTTTCAGTCTCTCCACACACACACACATAGGTGAGAACGTGAGAGTTGAAAAAAAACATTGAAATATCACAACTTTCTCCAGCTGTAAATGAGCACAATTAAATCCCTCAATGTCATTAATAATCCAAAGGTTACTACAAAGCATCAGTATACTGCAAACATGCTGCTTCCACTCCTGTCAATCCCCGTCAGCTTAATGATACACAAAGTTACATATACAAGTTTGAAACTGCTGTACAGACAGAGCAGGGCCGCTCAGTGGCGCCCCCTCTAGAACTGTCACGACGACAGTCCTCAAATCGGACGAGTTAAATCTGAATCCCAGTTGAGGAGAACGACCTGTTTTCGAGAGGAAATAGAGAGGATTCTTCTGTTCACTCCCCTCCTACGTCTACTAGTTCCAGTCTTTTCAAACCAAAGTCCAGCAGCACAGCTGATGTTCCTCTGAGTCCAGAGAGACGGATGGTAGGTGCAGAGTGAGGACGACTAGCCTGGCAGCTGTACATGATAGTCAAGGGGGAGGAGTCTGCTACATGGAGGTGAGCGCGACTGGCTTTTAGTCAATGAGTGTGAAGTATGCAGTGTGACTGGTCAGCGAGGTACCTGCATTTGCTGTGAGGTCTGTGACTGGTTCTGGGCGGGGATGTCTGGACCTCGGCTGGCCAGTCGGCTGAGGATGTTCCGCTCGGACATTTGCAGCCGAACAGCAACCGGGGGTATCCGGGCAATGGTCGCCGGGAGACGCGTGACATCAGCCTTCATGTCGCTCAACAGTTCCTCGAGCTGTTTGAGAACTGCAATTAGAACATGGAATATGTTTAGCGTTTTACCGTCTCCTAGAATACGAGGGTAAAATGTTTCCATGCTTTTTAAGATCCAGTCATCTGGACCAGAATTTGCTGTTCACAAATGACGAAGGCAACAGGATATTGATGATATTGTCAGGATGAGAAGCAGGCCACATCCATACTACTCTGTTTTCTTTTTAAAGGTGCATCCATTCTACTCTGCATACTCCTGCCACCCACACTACACCAGCAGAGAGAGGGTATAGTCCACTTAATGTCAACATTTGATCCAAACTTGACTGATTGACGACATTAATCAAGGGTTGGGGTTGTTTTTGCTGAAACAGGTTTTTGTGGGGAAATCAAAGTTGACCTTTGACCTTAATCGGGTTGTCTTTGGGGTTAAGGAAAGTTCAACAATCGTCTTATTTCTAAATTGTTAAACCTTTGGCGCGATGTCTCTGTAGATGGATGTGGTATTATTTTAGTATGGTATTATTTTCATCGTCATTATAATCATTACTGTCATTAATGTCATGGACTTGGACTCTGCCTCCACCAGAGTCCAAGTCCAAGTGAGTTTGTTTGTTTGGTTTTTAATGGAGCGCGTGTAAATTGTAAAATTGATTTGTAATTCAGCAAAAATATGTTTCTGTATTATCAGTATTTGGGCGATAGATTTAGCATCATGATCATGATCAACTTCTGCATAAAGCTGCTCTGAGAGTAATGTAAAATTGAGTATTTCTACTGGTGCTTGGATTTTGAGGATGTCAACTTGGGCGCTTTCACACCACTAGTTCGATTATTTGATCCGCACCAGGCAATACAATTGTTATTATGTAACACATGACTCCAGTGTGGTCTGCCTTCACACCAGCAAATGAACCAACATTGGCACGATTGACGTTTCATCAATGTGTTTATATCTTCCTGTAGAAAAGCGCCACTTTTACAGTTTTTGACTCACTATGGAGCAACACGTTCGCACATTGCTACTTGCTCTGATCTTCGTTTATTACATTCTCTGTATTGGCCATTTTTGGCAAAATATCCAATTTGAGACTGAGTCGCGGCTGCGTCTGGAGAACAATCTGCTGATGCACTGGAGTCGGCGAAGACGTATAGCGCGTCATTTCAGGCAGAGGAGACGCGCTATTTTCATGAATGTGACCAAGATTGCTCCAAAGACCTACAAGGTAGACTATGTCCATGGCATTTACTGCAGAATATGGTTTGGACCCGAGTTGGCGTTCTCACCAGAGTCTGACATTTGGTGCGGAATCAAGCGGACCGAGACCACCTCTTTTTATCGGTCTCGGTCCGCTTGATTTGGTGCGGACCCGAGTGCGATTGATGCTTTCACACCAACGAAAACGAAACCAACTAGAGTTTTTGGTTCAAATGGATCGTTTGGTGCGCACCAACTGCTGTTGGTGTGAAAGCGCCCTTGGACTCTGAGATTTACATTTTCACTAATTTTATAGACTACTGAGAAGACTTTCTTAGCTGGAGCCTTAAAATTGTGAACGCAGGGCGTCTCTTAAACACCACAAATAAATTACTGGGTGATAGAGGAGCTATTTTCTCTCACAAGGTTATGACAAGCTGTTTGTGTTCAAATATGAAGGCTGCTCCATATTAAACCACAGTGTTGCACCTGATGTGGTTATATGTGCAGCTATAATTGGAGCACAAAAATGGTCATATTTGTGTTAAAACATAACATCTTTACTGATACTCACTCTCTCAAACTCAAAAATGATAAGACAACAGTTAAGAAAACATATTGTAAGATAACACTGTGGAATATTTAAAGGAACACGCCTGATTTCCTGTCCCTTAATTCAATGCAGTACTGATAATACCTGCTTTTGTTATCCTTTAATTATGTGACATGTAAAGCATTGTTTGTGTTTTGAAAGTTGCTGTGTAAATGCATTATCATATTATAGTTACGACGACTAAACAGTTACTATGTTTCTGTAGTCAAGATAATGGAGGTTGTTAAAATGTGTTTTTCTCATGATTTAAATATCATTTCATCCCATCTCAGTTCCTCCTTATCTAAAACGTGCTGCCTCCTGAAAATACCTTTATTAATATGTGAATTTGTGGAGCCTTTAAATTTTTCATTATTGAGAATCATTCATATAATTTCCAGCCTCATGACACCTTCATTATACCTGCCTCTTGCATATATTCCATATGTTTACCTTTGTGCAGCACTGCATTGGCAGGTTTGTTCCCTGACATGGATTCCTTGCTGAGGTGCTGGTGGGACTCAGCGAGACACTCCACCTCACTGAAGCGAGTGTTCAGGGCCATGGAGGGGTGAGCCGGGTCTTCTGTCATGTTCAGGTAGGCTGCTCTCCGCAGCTGTTCCTCGATCACTAACGCCTGCTCCAGTAGCTTTACAGGAACGACACAGAAATGCCCAGTGAGATATAAATCCAACACATGTACAGCATGTCACAGGGAAACGTGACAACAACTCAGCTCACCTTGAACCTGCGAGCAAGAAACTTGTTCTTGATCTCAAGGAAGTTTCCTCTGCTCATCTCCCCTTTGAAAGGCTCATTGAGGATAGCAAACCTCACGTCGTTCTGTACGTCCTGCCACCGAGCGTAGCCATGACTGAGAGATGCCAGGGTTATGGGTAACAACACAGTCTCACATGGGTCATATTCTCATCCAGGGAGGGAGAGACGCTGGATGCTGTTACAGCACACTCACTTCCAATAAGTATAAGAATATTCATGAACCATTTTTCTTCAATGACTAAACAAAGCTGTGCACAATAAACACTTTTGAGCTGCATGGATCAAGAAAAATGTTTTTACTTATCACTTTGAAGGATATTCTGTAAAAAACTGGAAGACAGGTATCTCATTCTCACAGAAAACAGTATGCAGTGTGGTCTTTGTGTGTTTCATACTGCACTTATGTAATATAAAACTAGAGCTGAAACGATTAACCGATGAATTGATTATTAATCGATTACTAAATTAATTGCCAACTATTTTGATAATCGATTAGTCGGTTTGAAGCTTTTTTCATGATTAAAACAAGTTTTCTGATTGTTTTAGCTTCTTAAATGTGAATATTTTCTTGGTTTCTTTGCTCCTCATAAACAAAGAAATCATTAAAACTGAATCATTTTGGTTTGTGAACAAAACAAGACTTTCGAGAACATCATCATTTCCAGCTTTGACAAACACTGATCAAGGTTTTTTAACATTTTCTGACATTTTCTGGACAAAACAATTCATCGATTAATCGAGAAAATAATAGACAGATTGATCGATTACGAAAAATAATCGCTAGTTGCAGCTCTATATAAAACAGCAACTAATGATCATTATGATTTGGAATTAATTTAACAATGTAGTTTGATCTCAAAATTTTCTGTTCAACAGTGGCACAACAAATGTGTCATTATCACGCATGGGACTTTAACTGGGGCAACATGCACGCCACTACTTTTGTTTAGTTAAAAAACATATGTGGGTCCAGATGATCAGAAGTAGTCTGCATCCATAACTAACACATCATATCACATGACCGTTCAGGTACACAAACACAGAGAAAGCTACATTTTCATAACTCCATTTTCTGGCCTTTGAAACACCAGGTTAGTGTGGATGGCAGCTGCATCAGGAGCAGAATTTATGGGTTTTTGAAAAAAAAAAAAAAAAAAAATGTTGTAGCTTAGATCTTTCTGTCAGTTTGGAAGGATACTGTATGATGCCAGCCAGTAGCCAGTAGTCATGGCGACGGTGCCAAATCTCAAAGGTTTTCTTGGTGACAGTAGCTGCTCGCTCTTCATTCTGCCACAGAGAGTGAAGCTCTGGAGAAGAGGAAAGAGAAGTCAGATGAGTGTACTGAGTGTGTGTGTGTGTGTGTGTGTGTGTGTACGCTACATATGTGTGTGTGTGTGTGTCCACCTGTGAATCCTCCATCAGCTATGTTGAACATGAACCTCTGCTTGGTGGCTTTCTTCTTCTCTTCGCTGACGTTAACCACCGGTGCAGCTGTTCCCCCGTCTTTGGCGTTCTCTCCATTCTGCAGTTTGCCACACTCGTCTGTTTTCACACCATCCTTCTCTTCCCTTTGATCTGTTAGAAAACAGAAGAGCAACACGGTTGAAAAGTCAAGACATGCTCTCGCTATGGAAATAAATGATGGCTATGTGTTTTATATTTAATAATGTTTTTGTTAACTTGTATGTACCTTTCTTCTCTTCTGTGGATGAAGTGGTGTCCATCTTTTCATCTTTACCATTTTCAGCTGAAATGAAAAAAGAAGTTAGAATCAAAGAGAATGTAGATTTGAAAAATGTAAAAGCATTGTTATCATCCATCTCACCTTTAGACTTGTCCTCCTCTGAATCCAGTTTGCCCTCTGGACCGTTGCCCTTAACAGTACTTTTCTCCCCCATGTCCAAAGCCTGATCCTTCTCTTTTTCTTTGCCCGTGTCTTCAGCCTCCTTCTCCTTCCGTTCCTCTCCAGCTCCAGTCTCCTTCTCCTCTTTACCTGCTGCAGCGTCTGACTCTACTTCCTTCTTTTCAGGCAGAGGGGATTTTTCTGACTCATCTGGGATTTCAATTATCTTTGGGATACAAATTTAGGATGATATTAGATAAATGCAATTCTGAATAATATTCATACCAATGATACAAAATGGCTTATAGTAGATTTTACCTCTGGATCCTCTGTCTTCTTCACTCCCTTACCATCCTCTCCCTCCTTCTTTAAGTCATCTTTGTCCTCCAATTTAGACAAATCCTCTGTAAAAAATGTAGAGATTATGTTAATCCTCCCTCTGTTCTGCTTATATCAGAACGATATGGTGGTCTCAGACTCATATTTTTATGGATGTCGCCACAAGAGGGCGTCGGCCTAACCTAAATTGTCAACAGTAACTGCAATAAAAGGTATTTCAGAGGGATACTGCTTGGATTAAGATTTAAACAAAGACATAACATCATCATCATCAGCAACGCAATGCATTTAGACATGCTGAAGTTCAAACTGAGCATTAAGTTGGGTAAAGAAAGCTGATTTAAGTGACTTTGAAAGGCAGCACGGTTGTTGGTGTCAGAAAAAGCTGATCTACTTTCATGTTTATGCACAACCACCTCCAGGGTTTACAGATAATGGTCCAAACAAAAATAAAATAACCAGTGAGCAGTAATTATCTTCACAAAAATGATTGGTTAAAAATAATGGAGAGGCAACAGTAACTCAAATAAAAAAGTAATTACAACCAAGGTATGCAGACGACCATGTGTGAAAGTACAAGACATTGAATCTTGACGCAGGGTTAGCAGAACATCACACCATGTGCCACTCCTGCCACTTTTTAAGTGACCGGTGTACCCAATTAAGTGGCCGCCGACTGCATACGTGCATGTTTGTTAAAGGACACTTCAAAACAAATGTTTCTGCTTTGCAACTTAAATGAAATTGCCTTGGTGTGTAAATGTGTGCATGTGTGCATGTGTGCATGTACCTGGAACAGGAGTGTTGGGCTGTGTGTCTGCAGGTGTCCCAGTAGAGGGAGTCTTGAGGTCTTCACCTGCAGCCAAAGCTGCAGCCCTTTTGTTCTCCTCCAGTTCTGCCATCCAGGGCATTGACCACTGACCATTAACGTGCTCAAACTCCTGCACCTGTTACCAGTAAAAGAGTAATAATAATAATAAGTCACAAACACACCGTGTGAAGCATTCAATGATTTGTGCTTGGTATTCATATTACCTTTTTCCTTATGAGGGACATCACACCAATTCGTGTAAGCACATGTTGCCTTGACAGACCCTCACGTGGGACGCCGTCTGCAAAGGTCTCTGCTCCATCAGCCCCTGGTTCACAAAGGTGGCGCATGAACAGGGACACGTAAGCCCTGAAAACGTGTAAAGGAGAAGGTGAAGGCATGTACCCATATATGAATGTACACATATGACAAAGATGCATGAAGAAAATAAACTGAAAATCAAACAAAATGACAAATATAGTGAACGTATCACACTAAAATATATGCTACTCACTTGAATTCTTTCTCAGATTTCCCTCTGAGATCCCGCACCAGCCACTGGTTGGTGAAAGCGTCCTGAGGAGGCATCCCATAACGCATCACTGCATTCAGGAAAGCCTTCCGCTGCCGTGCATTGAACCCTAACACCTGAAAAGTTTTTAAGAGTACAAGATGTAAGTTGCACTACATTAAAGGAAGCAAGGTTAAACAAGAAAAATGGCAGCCCCACTCTTCTGTTTCTTGATATTTTGTGCTGGATGTTCATTTTGAAGACAATGTTCTGAGGTCTTGGGTAAAATCTTGTCTATAACTGTGATTTAAGGTCCAGTGTGTAAGAATGAATTACATATAACAGTGAGAATTGCAACTAAATCCTCCGCTCAGCCATCCCTTTCCCAAGTGCATCAACTACGGTGGCCCTTGCATACCAGAAAAGATGTTTGCACTCTTTCTCAACAATCCGTCTCTGTATGTGCAGCCATTTCTGAATTTGTGCTGCTGTAGAAACATGGTGATGTAAAATGGCAGTATTCAATTTTGTTTTAAAGCAATTACACGCTTAGACAAACATATTTTGGGGTAGTATATTCATTTCTAACAGTAAACCCTCCCAAATAGTACACACTGGACTAGGAATGGGACTTTTTTGTCGACAAAACGATCGACAATCGACACATGCGCAAAAGAATAAAATAAAATAAAAAGTTGAAGTGTCACAAACACGTACATGTTCACGACCAACGAGGTTAAGGAAGGAGTGCACGAAAAGGTGAGCCTGCTGTCCAGGCTCCGTGCGCTCTCAGATGATGGTGCACACATTGAGGAGGACGAGTCACCGGCCCGTTTTTGTAAATTGGAATAGGTGAGGGCGGGTCGGTGAGGTAACTATGGAGCTTCGGCCGATGTCCGTGGTGCTCAAAGGCTGGTTTGTAGGATGAGTATGTGGCCAGTCAAAAAGCGGCGCGGAGAGAGAGAGCTTTTTTCTTTATTTTGCCCCTCATTATCGCTGCTTTGATGGTCAACATTGGACATTAGAGGCATGTTTTTGAGCCTAAAACAAAGTAGTACACTGTAGAATAGTTTCCACCCCCGCATTGCTACTGTTGCTGCTAAAAAAATAAAATAAAATAAAAAATCATCAAAAAATCGACACGTGGACCTCGACAATCGACTCTCAAAATGTCGTGAAATTCCCATCCCTACACTGGACCATTTAGAGGAAAACAGATGACTGTGGATTTGACAGAAAACTCACCTCAATGTTTCCTCCGACCCTGGCCAACAGCGGAGGCAAAGGTTTGTCCCTGTCGTTCCTGAGCCCTTTACGGTTCGGTCTTCGGGCGTTCGCTGTAACAACATAAAAACTGTTAGCATGTTGGAAATTCAGTGCACATTGAAGGTGACAGTCAATCCAGTGAGAATTGTTGATGTGTGGTCATGTGTGCTCTTAACGTCCGACAGTTTTTCTGTGAAGATGTTCCACTTACGGCTCATCACTCTTCACTGATGCTGCTGAAGCTGTACCTCCTCACAACCTGCCCACACTTTTACATTACAAGCTTCTTCTTCAAACATTTGCAACTGACAGCAGCGTTGTGGCACACTGTACTGCATTTAATAAAACTTCATGAACAGAGCCAGAACTGAATAAACAATGTATAAAATTAGAAAAGAACATTTACAACTTATTACAAGTATAAATAAAATGCCAAATGAAAAGGTATCAACAAATACTAACACGTAAATGAACAAATTTGTTCTGAAACAATAATTAATGACACTTATTATGTATACTTAATGCACATTTCAAACTACCCTCAGTAAGAGTCAATATGAATACACATTAACGTCTTAAAATGTTGGGGAACAGCCGATTCCTTTCTTTTTTTCTTTTTCTTATTGCTTTTTTCTTTCTCTTTTCTTCCTTTTCTTTTCTCTTTATGCCTTTTCTTGCCTCTCTACGCTCTGAGCAGATGATGCAGCAACAAGTGCCGTTTCGTGAGCTGTTGTTGATGTTGTCAATGTGGATATCGTAGCTGTCGTCTGAGTCTGAATACAGACCTGCAGGGATGGTTTGAAGGATGTTAGTTGAAGGAAACAAATGGGGGCTTTAAGTGTTGAGATTCTTTATGAACTATGAATTCATAAACATGAACTTTACCTCCAAGTTGTTAGGATGAGAAGTTAAAGAGCAGCACAATGACCACATCAATGAACACAACATCTATTAACAACAGAGGAGCTTGTTTACCAAAGAAGGACACGCATCGTAAAACAGCAGTTACTGTTACCTTCTGTCCGTTCATCAAAGTCTTCGTCGCCCTCCTCTGAGGCCACAGAGTAGTCAGATTGGTTATCTGACTGATCCTCCTGCCAGTCTGAACAGAGCACAGAGAGACAGAAAAAAATTAAATAAAAATAGAAAAGCAAATCACTGCATTCAAAAAGTAAGTCTAAAGTCCTAACGGAGCTGCTTTTGTTTACGGACAGTTGCTACGTCAACATCACATTTGAGCTTATTATTCACATTTATTCGGCTTATTTCTGAAAATGAAACTGATTTTTGTTTTGAAACACACAGCTGATGATGAGCCAGATTTACTCTCCACTCTACAACAAACAAAAAGGACACTCTTAACGTGTACTTTGACTCCTTTGTCATTTGTGGTTAAAACACAAACCAGAGCTTAAAGCAAAGACTTTTCTTTTAATATTAATACTGACATTTTTATCTTGTATTGTGTGTGTTCATCAGTATGTCCAAATGTCTATCTAATTTTAGGTTAGGACACAAGCAAATAAATGACTAAATCCAATGAGTAACTGAAATACACCTCAATTTCACAGATTCAGCATTACTGCTTCTTTTTAAGAATTTATCAAAAACAATAAAAGAATGTGAACATCACTCTTGTGGCTAGCAGTGTTGCCTCACAGCAAGAAGGTCACTGGCTCAAATCCTGGTACGTTCTTCAGGGATTCCAGATTCCTCCCACGATCCAAAAACATACAGAGGTTAATTGGACACTCTAAATTGATCCTAAGTGTGAATGTGAAAATGAATGGTTGTTCATTTCTGTGTGTTTGCTCAGGGCAAAACTCATGTCGAGGATAAGGCGGTAGACAATGGGTGAGAGAGAACGTCACTCTCTCAATGTCATACATGTACTATATTATATTTGTATATGTTATAAATACCATAGATTGTTGATTCTGTTAAGTGGAAACTAAGAGTCATGTATTACTTTTAAACCATTCTCTTTTAAAAATGAATGGGACGCTCTTTGTTATCATTGTTGATAATCACTTCAGGCTACATTAACAGTTGCACTACACTGTCAGCATCTTTATCTAGTAACTTGTTGTTTGTCACAGAGTATTATCTGTAAATGAGTGGCTGTTACAGATTTGTGTTTTATTCAGCAAATCTTCCCTGGATATGTTGTGATTCTGTCATTTTTAGATGACAGAATCTTTCTATATGCTTTGTCTGAGAAAATCTTCAGAGCTGCAACAATTAATCAATTTGGAATCAACTAATTAGACGGCTAATTTTAAAGTGATTAATCCGTTTGAGTGTTTATATTTCATTTATATATTTTTCTCTGTCTTTGGTTTGTGGACAAAACATTTGGGGACTTGGTTAATTGTGAAATTAACTGGCAGATTATAAGAAATATGTTAAACTGATAATACTTTAACTGCAGCCTTAAACATATTACTATGTTACTATCCTAATTCACAAAACACCATTGCATGCACTTTCATAACACCAACAACAAACGGAGACCAACAGCACAGCACAACATTCATACACATGAAGAAGTAGCATTATATGTTGTTCTGTACCCTGTCTTATACCTCGGTCCTCCTGGGAGCCGTCATTATAGTTCACCGGTTTTCGAGTTCTTTTGCCTTTGCCCAGATTGCGGGCGAGATCCTCTTGCTGCTGCTCATAGTGGTGACGAAGCAACTTCTCCCAGTAATCAGGATCTACACTCTCCTCTTGCTTGATCACCTCCCTTTCCACCTCCTCCTCCTTAAAGAAATTAGACAGTACAGACAGTGCATGTGTACGGTATTCAAATTAAGACATTTTATGCGAGCAAAAAACTAATTAACACTGTCTGTACAGGGCTGAACAATAATGTTAGAGGAAGTTCTTGCTAATTTTCTGAATATTTTACACAATTCCGCTACAGCTTCTACAGAACCTACTCAAATTTCTGATCATTTTGTAGACAAATTCATACCTCATCCTCTTCATCTTTGACCACGTACTGGGCCACTTTAAAGGAGCTGAGGTATTCATTCATGCTTTGAATCTCAGTGTCATCTGTAGCAGACTGGTCCCTGTCGAGCAAGCGATCGATTGCATGGTCATCGTAGTGGATCACACTGCTGTCATCCTCCTTGTTATCTCCTGAAATCAAAACAAGTCAAATAAAAAAAGAGTAGAGTTCAGAATAAGGACAAGAGTCAGATTATATGTGTCCATCACTTTTGTACTGTATGTGTGTTCAATCAACTCACCCTCTCCAAGCTCATCCTTGAACAACTCCTCTGTTCCAAACTTTAAGATATCATCGAGCTCTTGCTTAGACATGGAGCCCGTCTTGGAGCCAAGACCCGGCCGCACCACCAGGTGGGTGAGCATCATCTTCTTCTTAGCCACCTGGTGGAACGAAACAGGTGAAGACAAAGAGATGAGCAGGTTCTCGTGTATTATTGTATAATTTCTTCTGGTGCTAACTGCGACAGACCTGTGTAATCCTCTCCTCCACAGAAGCTTTGGTGACAAAGCGATAGATCATCACCTTCCTGTTCTGGCCAATACGGTGAGCTCTGCTGAACGCCTACAACATAAAATGTAATTCTCACCTTTCATCCAAATAAAGGAACACCCCCACATAAACAAGGTGTTGCACGTTCGGTTCTGCGTACCTGGATGTCATTGTGGGGGTTCCAGTCAGAATCGTAAATGATGACAGTGTCAGCAGATGCGAGATTGATACCCAAACCGCCAGCTCTGGTGGAGAGGAGGAAGGCAAACTGCGGAGCACCAGGAGCTGTTGGGATGAAAATCAGAAAAATAAGCAAAGAGGATGAGATTTACAACATTGAACGTATGATATAGCAGCTGATTTTATGGAATTCAAACAGTCCATGTCTAACCGTTAAAGCGGTCAATGGCCTCCTGCCTCATGCTGCCAGTGACTCCTCCGTCGATTCTCTCATATTTGTAACCTTCATTCTCCAAGAAGTCCTCCAGCAGGTCCAGCATTTTAGTCATCTGAGAGAAGACCAGAACTCTGTGTCCTCCTTCCTTCAGCTTCCTCATCATCTTCAGGAGCAACATCAGTTTTCCTGAGGACTTGGTCAGAGCTGTGCCCTCATACATCCCATTGGGAAGTTTTGGTGCCTCCTGTAATTTGAGCAAAAATTGTTTATGAAAAAGTTTCATAATCCAGTTGCTACAACCAAACAAGGGCATTGTTCTTCTTTAACATGAATGAGTGGAAAACATGGATCATACCATGGCAGCTGCAGGAAACAGGTAGGGGTGATTGCAGCACTTCTTGAGGTCCATCACCACATTGAGCAGAGAGACTTGGTTTCCTCCTCCACGAGTGTTCAGAGCCTCAAAGTTGCGTGTTAAGATGAACTTGTAGTATTTCCTGGATTTATGAAAAAAGGAAAATGAACTCGGACTATCCAACATATTCTCCAAAATGTGATTGTTTGTTTACTACAAATCTCCTGTTATCACCTACTTCTGCATGGGGCTCAGCTCCACCCTGACTATGAGCTCCGTCTTAGAGGGCATGTGTTTGAAAACATCAGCCTTTAGCCTCCTGAGCATGTGTGGTCCCAGCATGTCGTGCAGCTTCTTAATTTGGTCCTCTTTGGCAATGTCCGCAAACTCCTCAAGAAACCCTTCCAGGTTGCTGCAGAGAAAAAGACAAACAGAAATACAAGCTGAGTCATAGAGATCTCCTACACACTGCGTATGAAAGACGAACCACATGTGCTGTAGCTCTAAGCACTGACTTGAATCTCTCGGGGGTCAGGAAGTTCAGCAAGTGGAAGAGCTCCTCCAGGTTATTCTGAAGAGGAGTGCCAGTCAGCAGCAGCTTGTGTTGCAGTGGGTAGTTGTTCAATATTCGGAAGAACTATGAACAGGCAAAAAGAAAGACACCAGAGAAACACAATGAATTAGACGATGACATAAAAATACAATCAAAAAGATACAAAAACATATAGTAGGTGTAGTGAAATGACTGTGTAAAGCAAGCTTTGTTTGTTTGTTTGTTTTTACCTTGGACTGGTTGTTCTTGAGCCTGTGTGCTTCATCCACAACCAGACAGGCCCATTCAATGGAGCCTAATACAGCCTGATCGATTGTGATCAATTCATAGGATGTCAATAGAACATGGAACTTGACCGGTGAGTCTTTCTGTGAAGCACAATAAAACAGGAAATCGTGAGTGAATATTTCTATACTGAAGCAGCATAGATATTCTAACTCTTACAGGGAACCAGTACAAACTCATTACATTATTTTATTACTGTGCATCTCAATTAGTATCATGATTCTTCTCCTTTTATTACTTATTTGTCTTACCTTCATCCTGGTAGCCTTTTTTCCACCTCGAATCGCATTTCCCTCAAAGGAAAACTCATTCTCTCTGATGACAGCTCTGCTGTCTTTGTCACCTATGTACGTCACCACATACATGTCAGGGGCCCACAACTCAAACTCTCTCTCCCAGTTAATGATGGTGGACAGAGGGGCACTGACCAGGAAGGGGCCTTTGGAGTGACCCTGTACCAGTGAGAGATGGGTGGAATTAAATTTATTTGGTAAATGAAAATACAAATAGGTAGATTTAAGGTTAGATCAACCATAAGTGTAAATTAACAACTGTATGTAACAACTTTGTCTTGCCCTGCCTTTAGGGTACAGTTCCTTACTTTGAACTCACCCCCTTTAAATGGACAGAATTACTGTGTCACATGTCTGAAACCCATCAACTAACACTAGTTGGCAGAGGAGGGCAGACTGGACAAAAAAACATGCCAAAAAAGTATTTTATTTCACGGACACATTAAAGTCTAGTCATGAACTAGGTTTACATTCAAATGCTGTGAAGCGAATATTGGGAATTAATTCATTAAGATGAGCAGTAACTGACACAAAATCCATGTCAGCAGAGACGGTAAACATTTATTTGACTCAATTGTTCCAATTACCAAAACAAATGCCAACAATGACATTTGCATAAAGAGCACAATTCCTTACCTCCTTGTACAAAGAGTAGAGAAACACAGCAGTCTGCACAGTCTTGCCTAAACCCATCTCATCAGCCAGGATAGTGTCAGTGGCCTGAGCCCAAGAAAACCTGAGCCAGTTCAAGCCCTCAAGCTGGTAAGGATGCAGAGTTCCTCCAGTGCTGTCCAGGTAGTCAGGCTGTCGGTCAAACTTAATGGTGGGCTGCGAGAAAGAAAGCAGGAGGAATATCAATGCCATGTCTGTCTGTGTTGCAGGTTACTATTTTATTCTGCCGGGTGAGTACACCTGACAGTCAACCTTCTTTTTAAAAATCAATAATCCATTAGTCTTGCAAAGAATATGCAAGGCAGGGTCTGTTTCACAGTGACCAGAAACACTTTTTTTTTTAAATTCAAACTTTCAAAATACATACGTCTACGACTGGATTAGCTGGTGGTCGCTCTGCCTTTTTGACTTTGACTGGTTTCTTCAGCTTCTTGCCAGGTCTGCCCTCGTCACCCACCATCAACTCTCTATAAGAGGAAATAGCAGTTTAGGGGAAAACACACTTATAACACTATGCCACTGACTGAGTCACTCCGTACCTGTGATTCCAGTATGTCTGTTTGTAGGGGTCATATTCCGGAATGTCCATGTCTTCACTTTCCCAGGTTGACTGGTCATAGGCAAGATCTCTCCATTTTACCAGGTAGTGTACATTGCTCTTTTTATCCACACTAACAGACAAAATACAGGATAGAGGATATTACAACAGAACAGAATCACCATGTTCACGATCACAAGTGAGTACAACTGTGCAGTTGAGATATGATAACAGTAACGTTACTAGTGTATTCCGTCTTTAAACAACTATTTTTCAACTTCATATTCTTTCCAAAATGTTTTAACAGGGCCTCTGCAGGTTTCAACAAGTCAAATTTAAGACTTTTTAAGACTTTTTTAAAGACCACAATGAATACAATTTAAGGCCCATTTCAAACCCATACTGGCAAAAAAGTACAAAAGACATGAAGGAGAATTGGAGCCACAAATCTTTGAAATTTGGCTTAGCTGAATGCCTGCTACTTCCTAATCTTCTTATTAAAATGTCATATACTTATTCTAATGAGACTGTTTGCCTTACCTGTGGTTGAGGATGCGGTGGATCATTAACCACTCCATCTTCACTCCATAACGGTAAAAATTTTCCTCCATGTGGACAAACAGAGGATCTTTGTGCTTCCTCTTGGTGCTTTTACCGTCATCACCTTCGCCTCCAAAATCCACAGGCGGTGGTTCATCCATGTCAGTCTTCCTCTGGAAGTTACGAAACATCACCTGGCAGTTCAGCTCCAACTGGGGGAGAGTGACACGGAGGTAAAGAAATATGAGTTAAAAATGTAAGGAGAGGGAACAGAAAAATGTGACACACTTGCACAAAGTCAGCTACACAAAGCTCATTCTCAACTTTGGGTGAACTCCTTGTTTTTGTACCTGTAGCTCCTGCACCCAAGAGCAGTGCCAGTAAGACATATTGCACCATTTGACAAAGAACTCCCTCTCTCTGCGTCCCACCAGTGGTGGAGGATCGGGAGCTTCAGCAGGCAGGTCAACAGGCCGGGGAACAGGTGTGGGTGCTGGTGGCTCCCCCCAGCGCCATGTCATAACCTTCTGAACTTTTCCCTTCATCGGTAGACACTGTTATGTAATGTAGAGCGGGGAGAAAAAATTAAGGATGAGATGCTTATCATTGAAAGCAATTTACCACAGATTAGAAATTCACGTTTTGATAATAACGTGAATAGTGCCATTTACAAGTATGATAGCAAAAGGAAAAAGTGTATGGCTGCGATGGTTTGGTCTATAATACTACAGGATAACTTACATACACAGCTAAAAGAGATGCTCTATATCGCAAGCAAAAGCAAGATGGAATGTGTAATTTGTGTGCACACCCACGTGAGCATGTGCACGCGCAGATGCCAGTGCAAAGCTCTCACCTTGCAGCGGGGGCAGATCCACTCTCCGTTGGGGATTTCGGGGAGAGGAGGGTTGAGGCAGTGAATGTGGTAGGAGGAGGGGCAGGTGTCACAGCAAAGTAGCTCCCCTCCATCCTTGCACACCCGGCAGTACTCAATGTGGTGGTCATCTTCCTCTTCCACCCCTTCATCCCTCCTGTCTTCCTCATCCTCCACTTCTGCCTCAGACAGTTCATCTCTGGCCTCCCACTGGATCCCCTCCTTCTCCTGGCAGGGGAATTACAGACAGGGAAGTGGTGTGTGTGCGTGTGTGTGTGTGTGCGTGCGTGTGTGTGTGCGTGTGTGTGTGCGTGCGAGAGAGGGTGGGGGTGTGTGGACAGGCAGGGAAGGTATGCGGAACGGAGTGAAAGGAAAAAGGGGAGGGGTGTGGGGGGAATTCAAGAGCACAGAGGGTGGAGGGGTCGTGCGATGTGTGCGTGTGCACATGGAGCCATAGCCGAGGGAGGGAGGGAAGGGAGGGAGGGAAGGGAAGGGAGGGAGGGAAGGAGGGAGGGAGGGAAGGGAGTGGGAGAAACAAGATGAGGAAATGGGGGATGGGGGGGGATAAGGCATGAGGTGGGGAGAGAGGATAGATGGGAACATGAGCAGTGTGGGTTTGGGGGGTGGAGGGGGGCAGAAGACAAAGAGAAGCAAAGAATGCAAAAAAAAATTGTCAAAATCCATTTCCTATTAACTCTCATGTCAGTGCAACTTTGCATGAATACACCTTGACACAACGGTATTTTCATTACAGGTGTAATTGTCGCGCGGCTGTCTCATACTCGGGTAATCAGGCCCAGCCTTAGGTAACACATACGACCACGGGGTGAGATTACTGTACTCACACAATGTGGGCAGCTCCATTTGCCCTCGGGTGCTTTCTCCATGTCAGGGTCCAGACAGACCATGTGATAAGCTCTGGGGCAGGTGTCACACAAAATGATCTCGCCTCCCTGTTGGCACACTTCACAGTAATCCTGGTGGTCCGTCTCATAGCCATCGCCATCTTCTGTCTCCACTGAGAGAGGATGTTTACACAACAGTCGCAGACAAATTAGGCATAGGGAATTTGGCACACAAAAGCAGCAATTGACCTCACCCTGGTCTTGATTTGAGCTTATTTGATAAAGCAAAACCTCCAGAGCAGGACTTATTAGTTCAGTATTATTTCTTTGCCAACCTTTTTTCTTTTTCTTTACACCCTTGGGCTTCTTCTTGGGGCGGCTGCTGCGATTCGAGCCATCGGACACAGAGAAACTGCCATCGTCAAAGTCGCTGTCGACATCAGGTTCGTCTTCATCACTCTGATAGAGCGACAGGGAGAGAACCGTGAAAACAAAAGAAATGGTTACATTAAAGTATCAACATTCTGACTGTGGTGATTCAATAAATAAAGGATTAAAAATATAAAGGGACAAAAACTGGATCTCACCGAGGAGCGCTTCCTCTTGCTGTTGAGGCCTCCTAGTTTGATCTTGAGAGGAGCCACTTTTTTAGGCTTGGGTTTTGGTGGAGGCTTCGGTGTAGGTTTCGACTTCTTGCGCGCATTAGGACCTAAGTAAACGCAAGGTTCAAACTCTGTTTCGTCAAGAAAATATACGCTAAGAAATAAGCTTATATAAATATTTAAAGCTGCAGTGCATAATGTTGGAATGGTGAAAATCACTTCCTGTGTGCAGCACAGAAATGTCTCTACACACCAGAACACAAACATTCATGTGGAGTTGATAAGCTTAATCGGCATTATGTCATTTGATCATGGTTTGAATGTCACAGACATTTATATTGACTGTTTATATTCAAAACACTACACTACAGTTAGAATTTGCACATAATTACAATCAACTTGTCACCTGACCTTTGCCCTCTTTAGTCTTGGCCTTGCGGAGTGGAGGTGCTGGAGGTGCAGCAGGTGTCGGAGCCGCAGCAGCAGGAGTTGGAGCAGTTGTTGGTGAAGTGGCGGCGCCTGTCTCTGGGCCTCCATCTGTCCCTGACACCACCATGTTCTCCACAGCTGCAGCCACATTGGCAGCTGCCAGAGCCGCATTGGCAGAGGCACAACCCTAAAGGAGGACACAGCACAGAATCAGTCAAGTACACAAGAGGACAGTGACACTCATTCATTAGTCAGATGTGTGACCATTTCCAGAACTCCAGTACCTTGAGTGGGTTGTTGGTGCTAAACTCTCTCCACTTAGCCATCATCAAAGTCATCATCTTCGAGACAGCGATCTTGGGGTTCTTCGCTGCAATTAAAGGCCTGAAGCACAAAAAGCAAGACTGTTATTATGTTGTTGTTATTATTTATTTCATACATGCATATAAATTTACTCATACTGTATACAGCTTTAAGAATAGTTATCTTACCTAACAAACTGGCTGAAGGCCTTGTAGTTGGTGAGGGAGCTGTAGTCTCCCTGAGTGAAGACATGGTCAATGTCTTTCATGCCCCAGGCCTCCAGCAGCTGAGAGGAGCTTTTAGGCTGAGACAGGAGAAGAGACGTTGAAAAGAACAACCACAGGAGGTCATTTTTGACATGTCAGACCTGAAGGAAGCAGCTATTCACTCTGCAGCCCACAATGAATTAATCTTTACCTGGCAGTCATCATCATCGTCATCATCATCGTCTGGTTCTGGGTCTTTACGTTTGCTCTTTGAACTGGACGATCCTCCTTTCTCTCCTGACACACCTCCTTTTTTCTTGTCTTTGGCAGAGCTCAACCGTTTCTTCTTTTTCCTCCCGGGGGCATAATCGCTTCCTTCACTCTCTGACCGCACACCTCCCTCGTCTACATCCCTCTCTGCTGTTTCTCTTCCAATCAGGTGCTCTGGAGAGCTGACAGGCAATTCCTACAAGACAAAGTAAGATTTTAAAGACAGTGGTGCTTTTTAACGTACCAAATGAACACAATTTTCTCATTAAAAGGAATGTGCCACTATGCTTGACTGGGGGCTGCATGAAAAGTCACAGAGCTCTGCCAGATATTCACATAGATCTGATACAATAAAGTCACTACATCTAATAATAATTACACAAGATTATCTACATCACACATGATTCTCAGCATCAGTAAAGTTTCTGGTCAATTATACTATTCTATAGAAATAATAGTTAATCCGGTAATTATTGCTTTTATCTGCAGAGGATGAGATAATTAAAACAATTCTTAGTTGCACCCTCAATAGCAGTAAATATACTTAACACCCTTTTGTGCCATATTTAGTACATACTTTATACACAGCAATTACCATCAAAGCATCTTTTTCACAGCAGGTCAGCCCCACTGTCTACTGTAAACAAAACTCACAGGTAAAACAGGACTAGCATGTTAGCTCCCCACTTGGCTGCAAAAACATCAGTCAGTCTTGGATGTTAAGCTAAGCCCTGTTGATCTGTGGACCCTTAATTTGAGCCCGATGGCTCAGAGGAGACATTGTTATTGTTTTTCCTGGCCACTGTTACGCAGGAAATGAATCAAAATCAATATTGTTATAGTTAGGTACACCACCACCACTTCATGTAAGGAAGCCAGGTTGATAGTTGCAGAAATACGTACAAAGTCTGACACGTCCACGTGTTTATTGATAGAGTTTGGTTCCTGTACTGATTCCTCCTATCCAAAGGCGATCTCTTGGCCAAATGCAATCTCTATGTGTTTCTTAAAAGTAAAGATGGACAAATGTATGTATGTAGGTTTCAGAAATGTTCTCTTTAACAATAGTTTAAATTACTATATAGGAGTGTTTTTTACATTTTAGTTAATAACACAACCATAATTGCTCAAATCCATGTAACAGAACTTCATATGGGTCAATATGTCTCAATGACACCTTTCTGAAATCTGTTCCTGATTTCAATTTAAGCCCTGCTGTTTTATCTAGTTTAAAACTGAGGACTGTATAATGACTATAATGACAGTGATTCACAGTGCATCTGTGTTAAAGCTCACATAGAGTGGTCCTGTTGCACATATATGTTAGTTATGGAGGTCTACTTACATACATTAACTTGTTTTTATGGTCAAAAACCTCCTAGTTGCTGTAAATGAGCCGATAGAAATCTCTCCTTACTGACGCTCTCCTCAGCCGCAGTGTTTCAGACTGAAATCTCACACCCAGAAGACAGAGTGTGTTGTGATTGGCCAGCCAGCGTAGAGCCTTCCCAACTGTCTTGTGATTGGCCAATACCCGGAAGTGACGTAATTAGCACACCAGCTCTCAGAATCGCAGCTCCCCCCTCTGGAACGGTGGATGCACTGCTCCTCATTATCAAAACATTGTTTTAACAGTGTTTAAAAATAGCTTCTTCACGACTCCCCGCCTCAGTCCCTTTGACGACCTTTGACCCAGAGTCAGACCCAGAGTCAGAAGACACTGTCTCTCGTGAAACACCTCCACAACGGACGTTATTCTTCTTCTGTGGTTCAATGTACGCAACCGGATGTGCCCGGACTAGTGCCCGGAGCAGGAGGATCTGCTGTTCAGGAGAAATGCTGCTGCTGAGAAAGTAGTTCATGCGATGCGAGGTTGGTTTTGTTTCAAATATTATTCTATCAACACAGATATGTACATCGATAGTCTGCCGTTACAATTGATTTACCTCAGGTACACTGTGGAGTCGCTATGAGTGTTTTTAATGCCATGCTAGCAGGTACCATTGACTTGCGCTATCCATAGCACCAGCGAACTCGGCAACTAGAAGAACTGAATGAAATTTCTTGAAAACATCTCCAGACGTCTCCATCACACCGGCTGAGTTGGAAAATAGGTCTTATGTCCAAAATTCCAAACTATCCCTTTAATAATGAAAAGGGTTGTTGGGACAAAAAATGGTCTCATATTGAAATCAATATTGTTTAAAGATAATGTTTTAAAAAGTGAACATATATAACAATTGGCATCCAGTTTATAGTGTAGAGAAAAGACAGCACACTGACCTCTCTGATGGGTCTCTGTCTCTTGCTGCTCCTGCTCTCTCCTCGGCTGCTCTTCTTGGCTTTCTTCTTCTTCTTGGACTTGGGCACTTCCTCCACGTCAGACCGAACAGCATCCTCCGGCTCGTCCTCATCTGCTTTCATTGACAGGCAGTCATTAGACAAGAGAAGCCGGGGACAGGAGCACTGCTGCAGGCCACAGGGAGGAGGAGGGGGAGGAAGGGGAGGAGGAGGAGGAGGAGGGGGGACGCGCACTGGCATGGCTTGGCAGATGTTCATGCACGCCCACACGTACACGCGCGCGCGCGCGCTCGAACGCAAGTGCACATACAGGCTAACACACATATACCGTAAAAAAGGACGAGAGCACGCGTCAAAACTTGCATTTGAAACTTTGACAGTTGTCGCCCGAACCCGAGAAAACACACACACGAGGTTCGGGGCGATAATAAAGGGTTAAACCAAAACATAACTGTAAACACTTGCTCGCCAAGTTCACGAACTAATCTGTCATGGCGAGTGACGGACGACTGGCTAGCTTGGGGGGGGGGGGCTAGCGTTAGCTTGTGCGCGGTGAAGGCGAGCTCAAGTCGCGGGGAGATGGACCTTGTTCTGCGGGGAGAGAGCGAGCGAGAGACGGGGAGGGAGAGAGGAAAAAGGGAGCTTACCGTGAAGTAGTGAGCGCTCGTCCACGGGTCCGAAGTCGTCCCTGTCATCCTCACTGGCCGACATATTCCCAGCGTTTTAATTTAATTTCTTGCTGGTCGAATTAATCCCTCGTAGACCTTGCGACTCGGTCGGCGAGGGAGGAGGGAAAATGACGTGGGACTGTTGGAGAATGGACCGGGGGTGTCCAGGCAGGAAGGGAGGGGGTGGTGGTGGTGGCGGAGAGGGGGGGGGAATAAATAATAATAAATGGTCGTCCAATAATATTTATAATACATGTGTCTGTGAGTGTGAACTCTAACAAGTTAAGAATAATTGGATTATCTGTGCATTGACAGCCTCTGTTGTTGATTTCACAGGTATTTATTTATTTATTTATTTATTTAATCTGAATGAAGCAAAGTGATCCACAGTTATTTCCAAGCCCCGAGAGGCAAAACGTGCGTCGAGTTAAAACATAATGCATAACAGAAAAGTTGACAGCCTACCTTGACACGTTAGTAAAACTTACAGTAGTGTGTAATGGTTTGGTCCCGGGTCGAGGTGAGCTCGCCCTTTTCCTCGGTGCAGGAATGAACACAAGTCAGGCTGTTATTAGTGCGGCAGTTGTTGTCAGTTAGCGCTCGTTCATTTGAACCAATGATAGGCTGAATAAAAAAAGAAGAAGAAGAAGAAGAAAGAGCCGCCAATGTGACCCAAAACACGTTGTTCCGTCCCCCCCCCACACACACACACACACACACACACAACCTCACTGACAGAGCTTAGCTAACATCTTCACAAACACACAAAGGGGGCAGACATCCCATAATAATCCCCCCCCCCTCCCACACTCACACAGGACTCTGCATAGTTACCTCGCAACGGACAGACCATAATACTCAGCCTGCCCCCACCCCCTCCCACGAGCACGCGCGCTCGCGTACACACACACACACCCGCATGCACGCACGCACACCGCCACCACTAGACATGCATGCACCAGGGCTCGCTGCATGCACACTCCTTCTCCTATCCACTAGTAGTCCCAGCCCCCCTTAGCAACCCCGTTGTCATGGTGACACCCCCTCCACCACTCCCCTAAACAGACCATAATACTCTAGCAGTAACAGCATACATCCCATAATATACAGTGCAACTCCTAAAAAAAGACAAGAAAGAAAAAAAAAAACAGTCACATGGTCTCCAGGGGAAGCAGAAGTCCAGTGGTGACAGACCATAATACTCACTCCATCAACGTCCACCTGGCAGTGAGCATGACTACTACTACAAAAAGTCACAGTGTTCACTTTAGTTCCTGTGTGATCAGATTACAGCGGTGTGTGTCTGTGTGTGTGTGTGTGTGTCATAGATGTGTGTCAAATACACTCCTGTAACAACATCCTTGTTACAGCAAGTCCTTCAAATGCAACATAGACCAACAACAGGTGCACAAGAGTGATGGAGAGTGGGCATCACAGGCAGTTACTGTACGTCCACCTCAGTTTAGCTATGAGGGGCCTTGTAGGCCATAGTTCCTTTTTTTTTTACGTCTCACATACACAATTTTATCTCACACACAGAATTTTACCTCACACATTCACAAATTTGTATACAAATTTTATAAACTGTTACTACATTCACATTCAAAATACCGAGGTCTTTTAGGTTTCGTTTACTGACATAACTGGCAACCCGTGGTTGCTCGGCAGCCGAGACTGTACTGACTGCAATGATTGGTAGACGGCGGTAGGTGGCGCCACATGCCAAAACATGATTTCAAAACATAAACATGATTTGCAGTCTGCAAAAAATATATTTTTTATAATGCAAATATTTTGTCTGTACTGTTGTTGTTGGTGAGTTCAGTTTGTTATATGAACATTATTCCTGAGTCTCTGTGACATATTAGGAGGATTTACATAATACACATTACATAATGCACCTTTAAAGGTGACGCCACTTTTGCAGTGAGGGGGCTATCACTATGGAACAGCCTCTGCAGTTTTTTTGTTTTTTTTTTAAATTAAAATAGTTTAAAAAATATGAAATTCTTTGCTCCCAAATTCCTTTTTTTTTTTTGGAGCATTTTATATCATCATGCTTTTCTTTCATTTTGTTAGACATGACACAGTTTAAAATAAAAGAACACTACTCAAATGTGTCATGTATTGTCATGTTTTGATATTTTTTGATGACAAGTACTTTTTATTGGGTGTATTTATTATCTCGGGTAAAATTCACCCAGTGTTAGTGATGGTGTTTTGAATTTGAGCGATAGTGTTCTAGGGTTTAACAAAGAAAACTAATCTAAAAACACATTTTTACAGATGAACCTGCCTCATTTAACAATCACCAAATTCTATTCTTCCTTAATGATACTGAAATGAGGAAATGAATACAGTCCTCAAGAAATGAGGTCTGTATAAGTGTATGTGTATAAGTGTATAAGTGTATAAGTGCCTCCCCCTGCTGATTACAACTGAGAGGGTATGTGCATGTAAATGTGTATATATATGTGTATAAGTCTGTAATTGAAAAGTGTAAAAAGTGAAAAGAGTGTATAATCACTTAAAAATAAAAATGATTTGGTTTTAGTAAACTCTTGTCTTTGCAGCAAGAAGTCCTGGGTTCATGAGCCTGTGTGTGTGTGTGTGTGTGTGTGTGTGTGTGTGTGTGTGTGTGTGTGTGTGTGTGTGTTCTTGTACTTGCGGCTCACTTTGTTGGTTTTTAACAAACAAAGTGAGGTCATTTTTACGGAGTGAGGACATTTTGCTGCTATAACATGCTATACTCGCTATAAAAAAAAATTCACATTTTGGTCGACATAGTATTATGACATTTTTGTCAAATTTTGGACCAAAAATTTGGTGTGAATTTTTTTTTTCAAATTTTGGACCCAATTTCTTTTTCAAATTTTGGACCAAATTTTTTTTTCAAATTTTGGACCAAAATTTTTTTTTCAAAATTTGGGGCCAAATTTTTTTGTCAATTTTTTTTTCAAATTTTGGACGATATAGTATAGTATGACGTTTTTGTCAAATTTTGGACCTAATTTTTTTTGTCAAATTTTTTTTCAAATTTTGGACGATATAGTATGAAGTTTTTGTCAAATTTTGGGCCAAAAATTTTTTGTCAAATATTTTTTAAATTTTTGGACGATATAGTATAGTATGTCGTTTTTGTCAAATTTTGGACCTAAATTTTTTCGTCACATATTTTTTCAAATTTTGGACGATATAGCATAGTATGACGTTTTTGTCAAATTTTGGACCAAAAATTTTGGGTACATTTTTTTTTCAAATTCTGGAAGACATAGTAAATATAGTATGATGTTTTTGTCAAATTTTTGACCAAAAATTTTGGGTAAATTTTTTTTTTCAAATTTTGGACGACATAGTATGGTATGACGTTTTTGTCAAATTTTGGACCAAAAATTGTTGGTCAAATTTTTTTTTAAATTTTGGTCGACATAGTATAAGTATGATGTTTTTGTAAAATTTTGGACCAAAATGTGTGTGTGTGTGTGTGTGTGCGTGTGTGTGTGTGTGTGTGTGTTCTCTGGTTTCCTCCTACAGTCCAGAAACATGCAGATACACTCGTATGTGTGAGTGTGAGAGTGGATGGACCGGTCCAGGGTGTCAGCGCCCCCCCATGACCCTCATGTGGAGCGGTAGATGGATGAATAGATGAATGAATGGTTTTAGTAAACTTAAAATAATCCTATGACATGGACTTTAGTCAAGGGCCTTGGTTATCAGAGGCCTCTATCTTATGGTTACTAACCGTGGTTCTACCTCAGCCTGAACAGACAATGGAGTACAAGATTTTTTAAAGTTTTTAAAGTCATCCTGGTCTTGGCCTGAAAATGTGACATATGAAAGATTTTACTTTTTAGGTTAAATCTGTGATGCAATAAATTACACGCAAATTGAATTTATCAAGACTCAAGGGTCATACTGTAAACCAGGGCTATTCAACTAAAATTTCCGGAGAGCCAGCTTTTCAGAAGTCTGTCCAGACAGTGGGCCGGTCAACCCCTGTACTACTATTTTGTGTTGCATGTACAGTAAACGGATATAAATAGATACAAAATGTTATAAATTATTTAGCACTTATTTATTGAAATAGCTTCTAGTTTTGCGCTAAAAAGTTAATTAACAAAACCACCAACATTCAGGTACAATACAGTTTGAGTATAGTGCTAAAAGGTCACAGTTACAGAACCACCAACATTTGGATAAGGCTCTTACTAAATTAGAGGTAACAATATAAACAACATTAAGGTGCAATGGCCACAAAAGGCTATTTTTGCAAGGACGCAAAGTATCACAAAGTGCCAGAAATAGGCAAAGCTATGGTTTTATTGGCTCTTTAATAATACATTCATTATTTATGGTTTAATGGGCCGCGGGCCGGTCCAAAGTGCTTGAAGGGCCTGATCTGGCCCCCGGGCTTTAAGTTGAATAGCCTTGCTGTAAACTGTTACATCACAGAAATAGTTCTGCTCTGTGTTGTTTTTACTTTTCTGAATTGTTTTTAATAAATAAATAGATAAATAAAAGCTCCTGCCAAACATTGTTTAAGTCCATGCAGTGTTTGTTGTTCTTTTCACTGTTTCAGTTGTGTGTGCCAGAATAATCCTGAAAAGGCCTTGTGTGAATCGGTCTAAACAGATACTTACGGTCATGTGTATTCTCTCTGAGCTGAACTTCCTTATCACACTGAATATTAGATGAGGTGGAGGTGGGGGGGGCTGTAAAGGTTGAGGCCTCCTGTCGCTGCAGAGTAATAACAGCTTCACTGAAACACATCTGCCTCACGTCAGTCATGTGACCGCCGTCCACCATCAGTTCCTCGAAGTGTGACAGCAGGTGTGCATGTGCACGACAGGTGTATCTGCAGGTGCAGGTCACATGTTAGATACTTTCACTATAATGATATTTAAAAACACAAATGACAGTTTTGTTTGAGATGAGCTGCTGCTGCTGCACACAGACACGTTTGTTTATTTAAGATGATGAAAATCCCTTGAAATATTCTCCACACTCATCTCATGATAGAATACACAAATATGTGTTTTTCCACTGGTACTAGACACTTCTCTTTGGTGCTTCAGTATACTGTAGCATCATCTAGTTCATGTTTAAAAAGATTTGAGCTTTAAAGGAGAATTTGAAGGCCACGCGTGATCATCCAGCAAAAAAGATTTACCAAAGCAGCGAGAGAAATACTCATGTACTTCTTTGTTTTACTTATTTCACACTGTCTGACAGTTTCACGCCCAGTGTGTTATATCAATATCAATATCATCTGGCGTTGGATTTTTATTGGCCATTTATGATGTTAATACCAACGGAAATTTTTAATCCTAAGACTCCAAAGATGTCTTTCATTGCATTGCCATTTTATCACTTTGTGCTTCATTAAATATACATACCAAAAAAAACCTAGTGTGACATATTTGGTATGCAAAGAATCCTTGCTGCTAGAATTTGAAAATGAGTTTTCTGGCTGCAAATCATGAGTTTGTTTTTGCTTGATGGAACTACAGGCATGTTGCGGCTTGTTTGAGACCGGCGACCGCGCATTACTTTTCATTTGACTTTAATTTCCCATGATAAGAAACGACGAGAAGGTAATGAAATTCTTCAGTGTTCAACATAAACCTCGACTTTCACGCAGAGAAAACCTTGTTGACTTGTACTCCTCTAGGGCCAGATGATTATGTATAAAACACAAGTTTATACATAAGAAATTTCTCTTTTTTTCATTAAAGCTCACATAGAGTGGTCCTGTTGCACATATATGTTAGTTATGGAGGTCTACTTACATACATTAACTTGTTTTTATGATCAAAAACCTCCTAGTTGCTGTAAACGAGCCGAGAAATCTCTCCTTACTGACGCTCTCCTCAGCCGCAGTGTTTCAGAATGAAATCTCACACCCAGAAGACAGACTGTGTTGTGATTGGCCAGCCAGCGTAGAGCCTTTCCAACTGTCTTGTGATTGGCCAATACCCGGAAGTGACATAATCAGCACACCCGCTCTCAGAAGCACAGCTCCTCCCTCTGGAACGGTGGATGCACTGCTACTCATTATCAAAACATTGTTTTAACAGTGTTTAAAAATAGCTTCTTCACGACTCCCCGCCTCAGTCCCTTTGACGACTTTGACCCAGAGTCAGACCCAGAGTCAGAAGACACTGTCGCTCGTGAAACACCTCCACAACGGACGTTATTCTTCTTCTGTGGTTCAATGTACGCAACTGGATGTGCCCGGACTAGTGCCCGGAGCAGGAGGATCTGCTGTTCAGGAGAAATGATGTTTACGTAACCAGATTGGGTTTTTTCAGAGATCTCGCTGAGTCCGAGATTACAATAAAACACAGTGTTCTCAGCAGTGACTGAACTGTTTGTTTAGAACCTTCAGGGCTTCGTAAACAAGGTAATGACGCAGATACACACTAAAAAAACAGCGTTAATTGGAACTTCCGGTCTAGGTCTGCTTTAATTGAAAGACATTTTGTTCAGAAATAAGGCCAAAGGAGTCAAGCTGCAAGCACAGAGGCCTTCCACACCAGTGGCCACTCTGCAATAGTCCCCACTGTATGGTACATGCAGATGGCATAGCAACAAAGGCCTACAGTATGTCTCCCTGTTGTCTCTTACTATCGCTTCAGTTCCCCTTACACATGCATGTATGCGCGTTCACATGCGCTCACGTGCAGCACAGTCACTCCTCCTCTCCTTCTCCCTGCATCACATTTGTGCACCTTTCTTTTCCATCTCACACGCACACTTTGCACCCCCCCCCCAACACCACCACCATCACTCCGTAATATTCATGGGTCGTCCACTCCCTCTAACACCCCCCACCTCCACCACCGCACGCACACAGCTCGCCTCCCGCTCTGCCGCCCCCCACTTCCCTGCCTGACAACACCACCGCCCGCCATCCCATAATACTCGTGCACACGCCTCGCACACATCCTCGCACAGCAGTGCATTCGGCTCTTTGTTGGCAGCGATGCCATTGCCTGAGCACTGTGAGTGTGCTCGTGCACGGCCGTCGTGTTTCTGCCTGATATGATTATTCCACGCACGCCCAGACCGCTGAGGCAGGTACAGCCCTCAACGTGGGCCAACGCAAAATGAAGGTAGGGAGCAAAGAGGTTGCGGGTCTTATTTTTGTATCTCAAAATAATGACCTTGGCTGGAGACGGAGGTCATGGAGTCCAAAGTTACCCCTGCAGCAACTCTCTCTGAATGAGGCCAATCATCATCCGGCATGGGTGGACAAAGTAAAAACCAGTTTAGTTTGCCCCCCCCCCCCCACCTCCCCACCTCAGTCTCTCAAAGTCTGCCGCCGTCTCCCTCTATAACTAAGGGAATGCAAGTCATCTCTACGTATATGTCACGCTGAAGCTTTAACAAGCAGCCCTTCACACCCTGAAACCTGGCTACAGTCAATCAGCGCCAGGCCGTTTCAGCATGATAAAATGTCCACAAAATGGGGGAAAGATAAAGATAAGAAAAAGAGGGCAAGTTATTTACGAGAGAGGGGTGAAGGGATGAGCACAACAGAGGCGCCGGACATGACAGTGTCCAGCTCGTCACCATGGCGTTGCTGTGGGAGACTGTGGAAGACGTCACTTGGAGAAACAGGGGACACAAAGGAGGAATACGACATGAGGAGGACAAAAAAAAGGAGGGAAGGAGGGAAGGAGGGAAGGAGGCCTACAAGGAACCTGTCTTTACAGATATAGACTGACCAAAGAGAGAGAGAGAGGGTGTGAGGATGACATTAGAGGTGTCAAAGAGTTCAGGTAAATACTGGACTGGGATTTAAGGTCGTAGAAAACACTGCGTCCACGCTGATTACAAAACATTAAAGATAAATGTCCATAAAAATATCATGGATAATTAAATAAAATCATACACAGTATCTCTGCCAAGACGTAAAACGCCCCCATCCCACAAGATTAAAGGGTGAAAAAGAAATCCCTTTATCCACTCCTCTAATTCAAACTGCTCCAAAAGTGAACGGGGTCTTCCCGGGGTCATGTCCTCCCCCTCTGCAAAACGTGATGCAAATCCATTCTGTAGTTTTTGAGTATTTCAGTCAAATTATACAGGCAGAAAAATAAGCTGCAGCGACTGTAGTTTGCAGATAAGACTTCCAAAGTCGGCCCAAACTCTAATTTCCCCATTTTACAAACCGGTCTCAATATTTAACAGATATATACTCAAAGAGCTGCATTTAATCTAAATGGAAAATAATACTATTTCACTTAATTGCTATAAGCAAACTGGTTTGGCAAAGTAAAAATGCGACGGCAAATGTGCTGGACTTAATGTTAATTAAGGTTTCATTGTTTTATTTCTCGACATTATAAGGTTTGACAGGTGTTCAAACTGCATGAATCAGTTTCACCTCTTGACAAATGAACCCTCAAAGTGTGTGTTGTAACTGTTTGGACAATAAGAATCTGGAGATCACGCAAATAAATTTTAAAGTCAGTTTATATCGACATTCATCGTGATAAACGTCAGATAATAGATTTGATTTAAAACTTCTACTTAAAAATAAGGCAATTAAAGCGATTGTGTTATTGAGTATAAACAATACTTGGATATCGATATTGAATCTTTGTTTTTTTGCAATTGAAGAAAATCACAATAATTATGATTAAATTGTTGTTAAATGGTACAATATAGGTGCATTTCACCAACAGCATAACATTAGGATTTAGAGGAGACACTGTAGGAGTGAATAATGCCCAGGAAAACGGAACAGAGTGCAAATGATAAAGATAATCATGCAATATATATGATAATCTGTGTTCCTATACACTACAGCACAAAGTAATAACATATTATAAGGTTTTAGATTCCCAAATATACCACAAACAGTAAGTTAGTAGTTTTTCACAAACATGCTTTGTTATTTTTTTTTGCTTTTTCCTAACCCCGGTGTAAAACACTCATCCGCCGCCTCTCTGCCCTCCTTCCCCTCTTCCCCTATCTCGTGATTTATTTGCCTCAGTTCCAATATTTGTCGCCAGTGTGTTTTCTTCCCCTTGTCTAAATGTCACCCCTTCTTCTAAGACAATATAGGGAGTGGGAGAGTGAGGGAGAACGAGAGGGCAAATGTGGGGGGAGATAGAGGAAAGGGAGGCGAGGGGTGGGGGGGGGGGGGGGGGGGGCACTTGTAAAATGAGCAAAAAGTTTGGGAAAATTAAACATTAGGTAAGACGCTCTCTCACATCCATGAACATATACGTGGAGACTGAAGTGCTGCGTCACAGGATCCTGTAGATCTTTGCTTTCACTACTGATTCAGATGATATCTTCAGTAAAAGAAACCAAAAGGTGTGTGTGTGAGTGTGTGTGTGTGTTTCCCTACATAATAAGATAATACAAACACATGCACACACACACTATCATTTAAAGGTGCCATATGTAAGAATGTGGCCAAAAACAGTTACTACATTCAAATTCAAAATACCGAGGTCTTTTAGGTTTAGTTTTCTGACGTAACTGGCAAAACATGGTTGCTCGGCAGCCGAGACTCTACTGACTGCAAAGCTTGGTAGACGGCGGTAGGTGGCGCCACATGCAAAAACATGATTTCAAAACATAAACATGATTTGCAGTCTGCAAAATATATTTTTTTAATGCAAATATTTTGTTTGTACTGTTGTTGTTGGTGAGTTCAGTTTGTTATATGAACATTATTCCTGAGTCTCTGTGACATATTAGGAGGATTTTATCATTTATTACATAATGCACCTTTAACATTGCGTCCCTCTGTCTCCAGGACAAGCTCAGACTTCAGGTCTGATGTGGAACAAACACAACAGAGTGCAGGTTTAAACAATGAAGACGTTGCGTAGTACAACTTTACTGTGTTCCTGCTCCTCCCTCGGCCTCACGTCTGTCCTCTCTCTCCCACCCTCACTCTCTACCTCCTTTATAACCCATCACTTCCATCTCTCTGCTCTCACTCATTCTTGCAGTTTCAACCCGGGAATGGACTCATTTGTTTTCCTGGGAGCAAGAGCGAGCACCTGCTGACACAGTGTTATTGGGCTTTAAAAAAAACAAACAATACAAACAAACAACAGAACTTATTCGTACTTCTGGATTTTTTGGTTAGATTTGTATTGATCTAGTCAAGTTAAATTGGAGAAGAGGACTTGTTTTTTTTTTTTTTTTACGAATAAAGGATGAGTTTTGCTTGGAGCTCATAGAACATGCGTTTGCTGTCACTGACGGCACAAGAAAAGAAACTGATGAACGACTTTTCTGATTGAACTTTGGAAAAAGTTTGCTCTCGAAAAAGGAAAAGGGAGAGTGAGCGGATACCACAGAGGTGTGAACTGGTAAGAGTCGGTGTTACCTTTGCAAAGATATTTTAACTAAAGAAAAAAGTTTTTTTTATCATAACTGTTGGTTGCATATTAAACTTAAATGACTGTACGTGCTTTCCTGTTAAGGTAAAGCTAATTGCAGCGTCTTTTCTATCACAAATCTTTTGACTGCTTTGGGTTAAGAGTCTTGCTCAGGGACACATCAGCATGGAGACCAGTAGGGGGTCGTCCCTATGTTCCCGGGGTTCTATGTTCCCCAGGTCCGATGTTCCCCATTTTTCCCAAAAAAGGTCCTATGTTCCCCACTTTGTGGAAGCCTGGGTGTGGAGCTCCAGGGTAAAGGGTTAGGGTTAGAGAGAGAGCGTGAGAGAGGGAGTTTCCGGGTTTGTTCACGACCAGCAACAGCGGGGAACATAGGACCCTTTTTCTAAAACAGGGTCCTATGTTCCCCGGTCACATACAAATCGGGAAACATAGGACCCTTTGAGTGAACATGTTGGGGAACATAGAACCCTTTCTCTAAAAAAGGGTCCTATGTTCCCCCGGTCACATACAAAGCGGGGAACATAGGACCCGGGGAACATAGATACGGACTAGTAGAGGTGGGGTTTGAACCACTGACCTAACAGTTAGAAGATAACCACCTCGACCACTAACCCACAGCCACCTGGGTTAGTGTTTTCACACTAAAATACCAAACAAGGAAGTTATTGTATGACATGTTCAGTCTTTGTGTTCGTGTGTCTATTCTGTTGACTTGTCATTTGAACAGATTATGTGGGGATCATCCCCAGACCCTGGAGCACAGATATAAGGCGGCGGCAGCAGCAGCAGCAGCAGCAGCTGAGCAGACCGCTGCACCTGTGGAGACCTGCAAAGACACCAGCCTGACGCACGGAGACGGACAGACAGACAAGACAGTCTGATGCCAACTGTCTCCACTGTCAATCTCACGGCACCACTCCTCCTCCTGTTGCTATGGGCAACCCACCCCACCATGGCAACCAACTGGCTGTAAGTCTACCGTGCGAGGGGGGAATGGCGAGAGGGAGTTTGTTTGTCATGCTGTAACTTTTAAAAGATGGTGACACGTCTCTAAATCTCTTTTCAGTCGCTCGCCTCTTTCTTTGTCTCACTCTTGGTGACCTTTTCTCTTTTCTTTCTCCTTGCCTTCACTGTGCCCTCTGTGTCTTTTTCCACCCAGTCTCGTCCTTGTTTCTGTTTTTTTTTTTTACCCCCCCTCTATTCTCCTCTTCTTTTGCTCCCTCCCTCTGTCTATTTTTTGCATCTTCCCCTTTTTCTTTTTCGCCCTCCAAACCTCCTGTGAGTCATCATGCAACTCACTCACTTTTCTGTCCCAGCTCCCTGGCGAGGCTGCCTCGCTCCAGGCCCGTGTCCGGTGCTGCCCCGTGTGCGCGGCTGAGGGGGCTGACCCCGGGGCAGGTGGGGGTGTGCAGAGCGCGGGGGGAGGTCATGGAGTCCGTGCGCAAGGCGGCCGAGATGGTCGTAGAAGAGGTACGGCCGCGTATAGTCCACGTATCCCCACAGGGTCATGACGGTTGCACTTTCATGATGTTGTTCTCATTCTGTATCAGTGTGTTGGAGCTGTTTGTCTGTTATGCATGTCACTGTCCAACTCAGTGCCAGCACCAGTTCAGGAATCGCCGCTGGAACTGCTCCACCACACCACGTGGCATCAATGTCTTTGGCAGAGTCATGAACCAAGGTACAAACTCAAAAACACCGAGCAACTCTCAGAGGCACTTTCAAATTTGTCTCTTTTTTTTTTTTCACATCCTGTGCTCTTTTTTGAATTCAGGCACTCGTGAGGCGGCCTTCGTGCATGCCTTGTCCTCAGCAGCTGTGGCGGTGGCCGTGACCAGGGCCTGCACCCGTGGGGAGCTGGAAAGGTGTGGCTGTGACAGGAAGGTCAGGGGGGTCAGTCCTGAGGGTGAGCTTTTTGATTCTGCTGCATGAAAATGTAAAAGGTGAATCCACATAGACCAACACAGAGCAAAAAGACTACAGCTCCGGTGGTGTCTGTTGTTCAAACCTGTGCTGTGATAACACTGATTAGATTGTACAATACAGTGTTAGTGCCATCCATTTTCTCCTTTAAAGGTGCATTATGTAATAAATCATAAAATCCTCCTAATATGTCACAGAGACTCAGGAATAATGTTCATATAACAAACTGAACTAATGAAAATATTTGCATTAAAAAAATATATTTTGCAGACTGCAAATCATGTTTATGTTTTGAAATCATGTTTTGGCATGTGGCGCCACCTACCGCCGTCTACCAATCATTGCAGTCAGTAGAGTCTCAGCTGCCGAGCAACCACGGGTTGCCAGTTACGTCAGAAAACGAAACCTAAAAGACCTCAGAATTTTGAATTTGAATGAAGTAACCGTTTACAGCCACATTCTTACATATGGCACCTTTAAAAACATATGAAGTGACGTGGTTCCATTATTCCACACTACACGAGTGTTTCTCTGTCACACCACAGGTTTTCAGTGGTCTGGGTGCAGTGACAACCTGTCCTACGGCGTGGCTTTCTCCCAGACATTTGTGGATGAACCAGAGCGAGCAAAGGGGCTGTCGGCAGGGCGACCGCTTATGAATCTCCATAACAACGAGGCTGGACGAAAGGTCGGCGTGGTAGCACTTTTTTTTTAACATTTAGGAGGGCTTACTGGTCAACATTGAATAAACTAGCCAGAAGTACATTTCAATATGTGTATAATTCCATCCATCCATTATCTACCGCTTTATCCTCCACCAGAGGGTCACGGGGGGTGCTGTGCCTATCTCAACTGACATAGGGCGATAGGCGGGGTCACACCCTGGACAGTTCGCCAGTCCATCACAGGGTCACGTATAGAAACAAACAACCATTTACTCACACTCTCACACCTACGGTCAATTTAGAGTGACCTAATCCCCACATTGCATTTTTTAACTGTGGGAGGAAGCCGGAGAACCAGGAGAAAACCCCCCCACACGGGGAGAACATGCAAACTCCTTGCAGAAAGGCCCTTGTCCCAACCGGGGCTCGAACCCAGGGAACCCGGGTCTTCTTGCTGCAAAAGCAAGAGTGCGAACCACTACATGAGTATACTTGTTTTTTTTTTTTTAAATAAAACTCATTTGGATTTTGTTGCCCAAGAATAAATCTTCTATACTGTGCTGCCATGTTTCTACAGCAGTCCAAAGTAGCCAGAGCTTGTGCTTTGTGTTGGCTTATTATGCAAACAAAGAAGAATAGTAGAATCCTCTCTGGTGTGCGAAGGCCACTGCAGGTGTCTGACTTGCTTGGGAATGGGAGGGGCGAGAAATCTACAGCCTCACCATTAGATGTCACACATTCTTACACACATGATCTTTGAAACTTGAAAACTTTCCATCTCTACAACTAGAGTTAGAGATATTCTGCTCCCATCACATTTAATATCCTGTCCATCCACAGGCCATCCTTCACAACATGCAGGTGGAGTGTAAGTGTCACGGTGTCTCTGGCTCATGCGAGTTGAGGACTTGCTGGAAGGTCATGCCTCCATTCAGGCGCGTCGGCGTCGTGCTCAAGGAACGCTTTGATGGAGCCACAGAGGTATCAGAATACACCCATTGTAGTTTAGAAAGTGAACAGAGAAAGAAGCCATATGTCGATGCAGACACAAGCTGACATCATCTCACACACTCTTAGGTCCGCCTGGCACGTATAGGATCCAGAACAGCCCTGCTGCCCCGTGACCCACAGGTCAAACCCCCCGCTGCCAGAGACCTTGTGTACCTTGCACCCTCTCCAGATTTCTGCCATCTCGATCCTGACAACGGTATCCCTGGGACTGCTGGTAGACGATGTAACGGTAAGATCGAAGGCAAAACTGTTCAAATTAATCTTACCGACATACTGGATCGAGACATTCTGTGTAGTTACCAAATGAATTTGCTATTTTTTTCCTTTGCATTAAACTTAAATCTGTTATGTGTGGCTTTTAAGTATAAACACATTTCCATTACATACATTAAAGGTGCATTATGTAATAAATGATAAAATCCTCCTAATATGTCACAGAGACTCAGGAATAATGTTCATATAACAAACTGAACTCACCAACAACAACAGTACAGACAAAATATTTGCATTAAAAAATATATTTTGCAGACTGCAAATCATGTTTATGTTTTGACATCATGTTTTGGCATGTGGCGCCACCTACCGCCATCTACCAATCATTGCAGTCAGTAGAGTCTCAGCTGCCGAGCAACCACGGGTTGCCAGTTACGTCAGAAAATGAAACCTAAAAGACCTCTGTATTTTGAATTTGAATGTAGTAACTGTATTTGGCCACATTCTTACATATGGCACCTTTAACACAGTAAGTCCATCAGCTCCACACAACACTTTCTGTATTCCTCACTATAGTGATGTTTATACATTAGACATTCCCACGCTGCAAGGGAACTGATTTACTTTATGTCAAGACAGACGGAGGCAACAGCAAATGCTAGTAACACCACAATGTTGCTGAAATGACAAATTTGGAGGATTGGATTATAGGAGGATATAGAAGTCTTGTAGAAAATCAAGGTTCATGAAGGTACCATATATGGTTCGAAAAGAGCATATTAGAATATGCAAGAAAAACATAAATAACGTGAAAAGGACATTATTTTAGAAGTAGATGTTTCAGATGTTTCCCTGCTCTAACACACCTGAGTTTCTGAGATATTACCATAGATGCAGGAGAAGACCCAGCTGCATTACCGTACTTTTTGCCCATGGAACTGCTTCTGAACTCTTTTTGATGTCTGCGGAATTCACTGAATATAGTCTTTTGCCCGGTAAAGGGTTAAGAAGTATGTATATGTTTTGATTCATTTCTTAAAGACAGTAAATCTCTCTTAGAAATCCTTTGTTTTCCTATTTAAAATAATATTATGTACAGAAATGGCAATAGAAAAAAAGTCAGAAATTCTCTATTATGCACAGATTTGCTCTCGTCATGATTTAGATTGTGAATACATTTTTATAAGAGGTTGCCAACATAAGCATTTTGGGCAAACTGACTCAAATCAGTTAAAGAAAGTGAAATTTTGAATTGAAACCCACCCCACAGGAACCTCTCGGCTGGCACCGGACGGCTGCGAGTTGGTGTGTTGTGGGCCGGGATACAGAGCGGGTCGGGCTGAGGTGGTGCAGCGCTGCTCCTGCAAGTTCTCCTGGTGCTGCTCGGTCCGCTGCCAGCAGTGCAAGAACACAGTCACCATTCACACCTGCAGAGTATAAGACGGCCTGAGAAAAGGTGAAACCAACCCGAGCAGGAAGACGCGAGCAAACCTCCAGACAGACACTTCTGAACGCAAGAACAAAACAAAGAAAACACAAATGTGAGATTATCTGCTGGTAGCCTCAGTTTAACTAGTTTGTTTTATTCCACTTTTGAGCAGTGGAACTGTAGAATAGCACATTTAAAGAACATATAAACAAAGAAAGAGGAAAAAGCACCAAAAGTGAGTAAGACACTCAACACTCCAAAGTCAGACAAGTGGTCTGTGGCAGACATGCAACACACACATACACATGAACACACACACACACACACACAGATACTCTTATATCACTGAACCAACAAAGCTTTTAAAGCTGAACGTAACAACAACTAACATGGAAAACGTCAACGTTCTTTTTATTTCTCCTGCAAACTATTTACTTCATATCATAGACTAGCAGGTTGTTTTCTGTATTTATGTACTTTTCTTTGTTCTGGTTTATTTATTTGTATATCTTCACTTCAGCCTCCAGCAGTGACATAACAAACAAGAATAACTTCTACTTACGTTAGCGTCCGTCTCGTGTTTTGTCACCGTCATTTCTTCCGTGTGTTCCTGACACAAACCACTTCTGTGTGGTCTGATCAAGAAAATCTAATAAATACAGTAGTTTCATCCAACGGCTGTTTGGTGAGTTTCTTATCGAACAGATGTTAATGTCAAGATTTTGTCTCACTTAAAAGTCCTGATTTAGCTGCAACATTAAAGGTCACCTGTTCAGTTTCTGGCCACTAGAGGCGCTATGACAGGGGTCTTCAACCATTTTTGTTCCTTCTCCACCCAAATAAAATGGAGCTGCCCATTTGACGACTTTTATACACATATACGTGTAAAGGCATGATAGTTTGTTGCATTTATGACATTTAAGAACTACAATAAGAAAACTTGACGTTTGATTGCTTTATACAACCTTTTATAATGTGGAGAAACAAACGTATTTACTTTGATATAAAACAGAATTATGTAGAGCTAGTCCTTCCATTGTTCGTGGAAAATATATGAAATTAAAGGTAACCCACTTTGAAATAAATAAGGCAATATTTGGATTTTATGTAGTTCCTGGTGGAGAAAACATGCCTGGCTTAAGTATGTGGATCCAAAGATGGACAAGGACTCCCAATGGCTTGATGGAATGAAAACCAACCCAAATACTTGACAAAAATTGTGTTTGGGTTGGTTTTCAAAATAACACCTGACATACACATTGGATGTGATATGGTGTTTAATTTGAAAGGAAACAAAGGAGCCACTGCAGAGGCGCTGAAGAGTCACATGTGGCTCTCGGGTCGCAGGTTAAAGATCAAACAATTGGAGCAACCTCACAGAGGACTCCAAGATGGCTGCCAGGTGGCGTCCACCTGCCATCAGGGGTTTCCCACGTCTCTGTTCCCTGCGTTGGACATTAATGAGCGTCATTTATCTCCACTATGTCTCTCGCAATGAAAACCCTTTAAGGTGTGAGGATCTTGTTCCTCATTTTACTTATTATACCTTATTTGATTTTGATGATTTGATCACTGGAGAGCAGTAATTCCAGCCTTATTTGTATCTGCGTCGCAAACACATGCACTGTGCTCTGCTCAAAGTATATACACTCCTGCCAAAGGCAAACAAAAATAAAAATAAAAGTATAAAAAGCACCAGCAAAATGGCAACAAAGAGGATATGGGTTTTTCCATGCGGAGATCATACACTTAGCTGATTGTATTTTTTTTTCCTCCATCTGATGAAATAAAACCATAAATGAACAACACTAAAGGTCTGCCTCTCCAATCTACATTTAATGACTGCTCTGTATTTTCAATAAAAATAATGTAAAAGGTGAATGTTAAACATGTCAAACAGGTCGTAATACAACTCAAATAAAACTTCTATTGTGATTTGTAATAAGTAATAATTGCCAAATGCTGATTATTTAAAATTGGCATATAACACCCTTACTGTACCATTACCTCTGGTACCCCCAAGGGAAGGGTACTGAAAAATGGAACCTACATACTGTACCGGACCGTTTCATTGTGTTGAAACAAACCTTTTGTGTGTTTCTTAAAGTAGAAGAGATCTGAATCTTGTGTCACCTCGAGACTGATGAGGACAGAAAGGCAGGAACATTGCGTTAATGAGGCACAAAGGTTTCAACAGATTGTAGGAGGGCAGAAAACACCAACAAACACCCACAAAGACTAAAACACGTTTGTGCCTTGGTAACAGAGGTGTGAGATCACCTGGGCATACGTCATCTCAAGGCAGCGTGTTAGTAATTACTCAGAATTTCATTCAGGTGGTAGAAGTTACGCACTAGAGCTTTAAATATTTTGATATTTTTCTTTATACTTTAGGAAAAATTAATTGTAGTCAACATAATGGATGCATGTGTGTTTTGGTGAAAAATACTACTTTATACTTTATAATCTGGTGCGCAGGCAATATTCTCCCACAAAGATACAAAGCAAAAGCTCCTTTACATGTCATTAAACCATTTTTATTAAAAATATCCTGTGATTACAAACACCCAGAAATTTACTATCAAATGTTATCCTCTTAATCTCAATAAAGACTAAGATCTATCAAAAAAAATCAAATAAAAATACAACTTAATGTGTTACATTATCAATTACTCAAAAGTTGGTAGTCTAGCAATAAAAAAAAATCTGGTTAAAATAAAAAGTCAAGTTTCAAAACAAATAAAAATTTTCCCAAAACAAAGTCACAGAATTAACACAGTATGAACATAAGGAGAATAAAATAGAAAGTTATCTGGTGAAGGGGAATTGTTAAGAATTCACTTTGCACTCCCACAAAACATACTGGGGTTTGGAAGAAAGTTATCATTTCAGAGAGCGACCTTTGTACGGAGTGACAATATATTTCTTGTTCTTTCGTTATTCAATCCAAAATGGTGAGAAAAGCAAGCAAACGGAGTACCATTTAACATTAAGTTGCCCCTTTAATGATCTAACAGTTCACTAAAAAACTTAACGTTAAATGTAAGCAAAGTGTTCAAAGGCAACGAAATAAAAGAATCTTTCTTTGAAAAAGAATGGAGCGACGTTGACAGGCAGGGGGGGGCCCGCCCCACCTGATTGTTTGTAGAAAGAACACTGCGTTTAAAAGAAGAAGAAGAAGAAGAAGGAGCTTTTAGGTGACACTTGCTGCATTAACTGCATGTTGAGGTTTTGCTGCCTCGTCTGCTTTCATTTTATCAAAAGGCACAATCAGTGTACACGTGTATTAGAATAAGACTCAATGGCACTGCATCTCCCTTCCTCTTTTGTTTTGTCCTTTAGTTTTTCATAATAGCCATTGATCATTCTGGTGTTCTCATTCACCACACCTTATTTCTTACACCACTATGTCTCCCAGTGTCGTTGTTCATCTATAGCAGAACACACTTTTTCTTGGATTTGGTCTCTGGAGGCTCCAAGGCTGCCAGGATGGCCTCGTCAAACACATTCTTAAGCCCTCGCTGGAAAACAAGAGTGAAGCATAAGTGAATTTGAGCCATTATGGGTTTTGGTTTGTTTTACAAATACACCGTGCAGTCACACACACTAATATTTTGTTTGATGTAACCCTCAGGCTTCAGTTGAATTCACCACCCGTTATAGACAAAAATGTCCCCTTCCAAAAAAACTGCCATAAAAATGTTACAGATTAATATTTTATTTTCTGCATAAATCTCTTAAACAACTGCCGAAAACTACCAAACACTGAAACATTTTGAGGATTTTAACCCTTTAAATGCAGTTTGATTACTTGATGTCACTGTTATTTATGTAAATAACAATCACAAACACGTTAAATGCGTTAAAGATTAGCCAAATATTTATTTTGATGTATCATTAGTACATGTGCAGCATCAGACATAAAATGTACTAACTTTAAGCCATAAAGGACAAAAATGTCCAGAATGATGCCTGAGGGTTAAGCTTGATAGTTTTATACAATGTCAAAGGATTTGTTTAATTCCTCATTTGCATTCATTGCTTGCCTTCATCTTATATTTATGAAGAGAGAGTTGGACTGCTGTGTCAAGTCTTCTCAAGCATGTATCAAACATTCTCAGTGGGGTTAAGGTCTGGACTGTGTGCTGAGCAAACCACGTGTGAAATAATGACTCGTGCTACCTGAACCACAATTCTTTCACAATTTGAACCCTGAAGAATTTTTGGCACTGTCATCTTGCAAAAAGCCAAAAAGACATGGGACCCCATTTAAACCAAACCATGTTTGTGTTACTGTTATTCCCTTTAAAAGAAAGCGGGGTACACCGGTACCTGGTGCATTGCTATTTAAATGGTTACTTCAGGAATCTGAAGAAGTGAATGCTGCTCTGATGAGAAGACGGGTCTGCTTGTGTGCAAGGTAATGATTTAGCAACATCATGAAGAAAATAATTGGTAAATTACTACCAACGCCGATTACAATAACATGACAAATATTGGCCACAGATTAAACCATTGACGCCGGGAGAGCGGCTGCGCGTTTTATTCTCTCATAGACGCCGGTAAAGCGGATACATCGACCGGGATTTATGGTTAAGACATAATTATGTTTGAAGACGACGAGGTCGGCGATAACGACGATAAATACAACCGCGCACCAGGGATGACAGTGGATTTACCTGCAGATGCCACAGCGCTGTAGGCTCTATCACAATCTCATGTGAAGCAGACTGTTACAGTCATTACATGCTGTTCTTGTTCTTCACACTCCATCAGGACTAAATCAAGTTGATATTACTTTATTTTCTTACTGTTTTCTAATTGAAAATAGTTATTCACTTTAATTTTACATTTCTGTATCTAAATAAACTAAACTAAACTAAATTGATCGCAATACTCGTGGGTTTTCAACACCCGGGTGAACACACACATTTCTTCTTCTGCTGTATCATTTGTAGCAGCGATGCAAATTCCTGCATCACTCCTACTACAGCACTATGATGCACAGTTATTTACATTCTGTTAGCAACGTCTAGTCCGTTAGCAAATAATATTTGTGGCAAACTTTACTTTTCGCAACTTGGGACAGTGCTCAATATTTGTTATTTCATCAGTCATATCAACTGAACAATCGAGTGACAGACTGACCAAAGTAAAAGATAGAAAATAGTATCATAACATTGTTATTGGTGTGTGTTTTTTTCTTCTTCCTTCGATTGTCTTGTTTCCAGCAAGTTTGTGATGTCACATTTCATACATGATGAAGGAGGGAAATAATAATAATAAAAAAAAACTATCAAAAAGAAAACCACCAACCACAGGCAATGGGAATGGTGATGTCACTTTTTAAAGTGGGTTCGAAAACCCCATTTATACTGGCTAGTGTGAAAGTTGAGTGTGATGATTTTTTTTTGTTCAAGCAAACTAGTTTTGATTACTCTTAAAAGAAATTTGGTAAAATGAGTCTCATACCTGTGTAAGAGCAGAGCACTCCACGTATTTGACAGCCCTGAGCTCACGAGCCAGTTTCTCTCCGCTCTCAGGATATAGAGGCCGCTGTTTGTTCTTTGCCAGCTTCTCAACCGTGTTGCTGTCTTCCCGCAGATCCACCTGTGTGCCCACCAACAGGAAGGGTGTGCGTGGGCAGTGGTGAGAAATCTCAGGAACCCACTAAAAAAGAAAAAGATAAACAAGTTTCGTTACTGAAAAGAATGTGTTTTTATAGCACAAAGTATAGAGATAAGTACTAAAAATCTAGTGTTAACTTACTGGTCAGATTTGTAATGTTTGCCTACTGGAAAAAGCTTGTGACTCATTACACACTTCTAGAAAACGTATACATTGAGGATAGCACTATCCTCAGCCTTTATCATGCATACAGAACTTTAATCACACAGTCAATCAACTCAAATTAAACAAAATTATAAAAAATAAAGTAATTTTTAAGCAAACATTGACACGTTTTCTCTTGAGGAGTCTTCACTTTGTGTTAAGTGGAATATGTCGTATATCTTGTGGTAGAGCTGAAGAATTTGAGGAAAATGTCTAATTGTGACAATGTTTTGACAAATATAGAGGTCTGTCCAAGTGACCAATGTTCTCTTTTAAATCATTAATAGAAACATTAAAAGACAGTAATTTCAGTATGTTTGCATTTAGACCAGTCTGTTTGCTTTTTTGTTCTGCAGTTTTGACCAAATCAAGATCATGTTTTTTCCCCAATCAGTGTAAAATAACTATTAAAACAAAAGAAGTAAAGAAAGAAAAAGAAAAAACCTTCTCTTTGACGTTTTCAAATGATGAGGGGGAGACGACAGAGAAACACACAAGGAACACATCCGTCTGTGGATAGCTGAGAGGACGCAGCCTGTCATAATCCTCCTGACCTGAGAGCAGCAGTCACAAGACAAGAAAAAGAACGGAGAAGTTTTTTGTCAGTGTCACAGTGACAGAAATGAGACATGAGAAAAAAACACAGTTTCAAGGTTGCTCATGATACCTGCTGTGTCAAAAAGGCCGAGTGTATAGGGCTCTCCCCCGATCATCACTGTCACTGCATAATTGTCAAAAACCTTTGAAAAAGAACATAAGGACAGACATCAGTTAACACCATGAGAGTGTGTGAGTTCATGCGTTAACCACGCACAGTACTTTTTAATGCGACTGAGCAGTGACTCTTCTTACCGTGGGCACATATTCTGAGGGGAACTTGTTGGTCGTGTATGAGATCAGTAAGCAGGTCTTTCCTACTGCACCGTCTCCTACCACTACACATTTTATAGTCTGCATCTGCAAGGAAATAGAGATAAAGGAAACATCACAAGTGCGTCAACTGCTGTAGACCAGACAGTTATCTAGATTCTGAGAGAGGAAGTAACACACGACAACTTTAAATGCATCGTATTGTCACGCATGGCTTGGTGCACAGCAAGTGACTTAATTCCAAATGACTGAAAGAAAAAAATATATTGTATTACATTATATTTAATATATTGCAAAGAGCATATATTTATAATCTAATCATGATTAGCTGATTTTAGCTGCACAGAAATCATAGTTTTGTAAATTATTTGGCACCAGAAAATAAATTGGCAGCCATTTTTAATATCATATAATAATAGCATGTAAAAAAATAACCAATATTTGCTCTTCCCAAATTCTCAGATTGTTTTGTTTTTGAAAGTTGGTGAATACAAATAAGAGATTTAGATTATGTCACCTTGACCTGTGGAAAAGTATAACAGTGAACTATCATTGTATTTTAAAGACCAAACACCCAAAAAATATAATCATTAGTTGTAGCTCTGTGACTACTAAGTAGTTAAATACACAGGGACTTTTTAAGGGAAGTAGGTTTTGCTAAACATACAAACACATTTTCACAACATTGAGCAGCTGAAGTCACTAAATGCTGATATTTAACTTTTGACATACATAACACATTTTGAGCTTTCAAAAAAAACCAGAATGGACTCTCATATGGCTGCTGTGCAGTAAATCACAGTCTTCACCTGTGTGAGTCTGAACATTCTCATTGAAATGAATGTGGACAAAATAAAGACTTAATGTCAAAGGGAAGGTTTTTAGATTATGCAGGTGAATGTCATGCATACCATGTATTGTTCTGTGTAATTATAACACATGAGGAGGAAAAGCACAGGTTTTTTTTGTTGGTTAAATTAAAATTAAAACATTATGGGGACTTTTCGTGTAATTTGAGACTTTACTTCACTAGGAAGTCACATTGAGATTTAAAAAGTTGTACAAATGAGACCCAGTGCAGTCAGTTAGCAGCATAATAATGCAACTGGACAACTATGTAAACAACAAAATGAGAAAAACAAAGTGCAACTGTAGATGAATAAGGTAGCAATAATTAGGCATTAAGCTATCATGGATAATTTACGCAACATAATGCAGTTTGCAGTAACTACTTCCTTAATTACTTGTTATTAATTGTTTGAAGGGGGAGGTTTGGACAGAATCATTCTAGGACCAGTGACTAGCTTATGAAAGGCTCGACTCATCTCTGAGATCATGACTTTTGACTTGTAATACAAATATGTATATGTACGTATGTATTGGGCCTTTTCTTGCTGTGATAAATCAAAATGCATGCTCTGGAGAAGGAACCGTTTTCTATAAATAGATAGTTTACCATATTCTAATACTACCATTTCCATTTGGTGGTGTTTCACAGCAACGTGAAGTTGTCAGTGATTGAGAAACAAGAGGAGTGGAGGATCTTGACATAAGTCGTTCTAGGCTTGTTATTACATGTGCGAGCAAAGGTTTATCGATGACAGTGAATCACTTCCGCATACTGTAGGTTACATACCAAGGATGTTAAAGAAAGAAGAACATGACGGCATATCTGTCCAGTGAGGTTTTGAAACAGGCCCGTACAAACACGTACGACAAATAAGTTAGTAGTTTCCGAGATAAACGCTGGTCTGAAAACAGTTTCAACTCAAACACACACATTCGCAATTAAACGAACAGTCGACACGAGCCGAGCAGCAAACGGCGAAGGGAAGGTTATTAGCACAGATTTGGAGAAGTGTTACGGTGGCTGTCAACAGACAAACCAACGTGTCAGTGATCTTACCAAGTACAATAACTACAAGCAAACATAAAACACAGAACAGAGGAGAGTTCACTGAAACAGCAGCGACACTAACGACAACTTCATTAACACACACACACTCCCATGTTAGCCAACTCCACATCGAGCTCAATGGCTGAACGAGCACCACATTAACACGGACTGACAAACCCGGTAAACAAGCCTTTCCTCCGTTCGTATGAACGTTATATGACCCGACAAACTCTTATGGTGTGTGTCCGATGTTTTAAATGAGCATAAATGATACAATTCAGCCTGTTTTTCTGAGTCTACTCACCGTTTTTCTTCTGGGGGGTTAGGCGTTGGTTACATCCGGGTTTGAGGGTTGAATTACTCTTTGCGCAGCCGCGAACAAGACGAGCGACGGCCCGTGGCCATGGATGTATTATAAGAACTGGATAGAGCACCGCCCCCTCTGCCCGTGGCCACTCTGGGTACTGCAACTGTCCACATGACACCTTGAGACATGGACATAGGCTTTTTAGGGATATATATATTTTTGATTCATGGAGTAAAGGCCTTTAAACATTTCACATATTAAAAAACAAATACATCTTTTCTGGTGAAAAGCTCAGTTGTAATGATCATGAATGCAACAGTGAATTAACACAGCACAGCGGCCATTTTAACTTGTTTTTAGTCTTGTTTTGTCCATGTTGATAATGGATTGGTTTGGTGAAAATAAACATGAAATAAGTCACAGATTAATGAAAATGAAAATTAGTTGCATCCCTGTTTAAACCAATTATTTAACTGCTGTGACCTGACAAAATGGCTGAATTGAGCCAAAGCTGTAATTGAGTATAATATAAGCAAGTAGGCTTGGCCAACATTGAGCTAAGGCTAATAGTGAGCAAATAATAAGCCTAAATTAAGCATAAAATTAAGCACAGCTTCAGGTTTTATGGCAGTTGGTAAACAACGATTTGGTTTTAGTCTAAACACAGGAACAGGTACTTTTATATTGACATTTTCAGGGATCTAATGTATGTTTACTGATATACACTGACTGAAACTAAACACACACGTAGACACATAACAAGTCTTCCAGGCCTGGCGACAAATGTTTTTTTTTTTTTTTTATGGCTAAAACATTGCTATTCTTGTTAGATTTTTTTTTCTAATTGTCGATTACATTAAGTGCACATATTTGACCTTTCTGTACAAACTAAATACTCGAAGGTGCTCCTGCATGGATGTAGGCCATGGATCATGGCCCACGTTCCTACCTGAAGAATGGAAACACCGCCCCCTGCTGGTCAAAACACACTCCTCATTTCTCTGTCCGCTTGACTCTATTTTCAGTAAATGTAACAATGTTAACCAATAAGATTTTTTTTTAGTAATTCTCTTTTTTAAGCAATTTCTCTTCTGATAAATCTGATATTTCATTAGTACAAAGGTATAATGTAATATATAATTTGTTTTTCTCTAACAAGATCATAGCTTCAAGTTTGACGGAAATACTTTATTTTGATAGCTCAAAGCTACCGGAAGTCTTGTACGAGTAGCTCTGATGCTACCTTGACAGCAGTGTTTGCTTCTCTTTGTCAGAAGACTGACTTCCGTTTTCATGTTTTCGCCAGGTTTCTGGAATTTACTATCCACTGACACATAGAGCTGTCACTGTTGGTAACGGCATAGCGAGGTCTTCGTATTATTCCGTGACGGAGCGAGTCAAAACGCCTCGTTTTTAACCTGCCCTCAGTTTTGAGCACATTCATCTGCTTCATCCTTGAAAAACGCGACTGTTTACCTTGCTAGCTGGCTAGCATCAGCCAGCTGAGTTAAATATCTCAGCATGTTTCGCTTCTTGAATGACGTTGATGACGACCCCTACATGATGTAAGTACTGGCGTTACTTAAACTGCATTTAAATACTGTTGTCTGTCGGTGTTTTACTAATCATACATGGCTGGTGTGGAAGATTTTTCTGTTTGTGCGGTGGCGTGAAGCAGGTACCTTTGACTCCAGCCAGCTGTGGTGGGGGCCTACGGTGGTCCACCATATTGGATTGACAATAACATAAAACCGCTGTCAAAGCTCAGCAGTATTTGTTGCTGCTGAGTGCAAACAGAGATCACTTGGTGCAAGAACGTTACAGTTTGCATCATGTTTGTTGTAGCTATGCTAAAGCCTTTTGTTTTGCATCTGTAATCAATGACAGCTTTATGTCATTTTATTCTTTACATAACATTTTTTGGTTTGACTGTCGATCAACTGGAACTTAACAAGATACTGTACACAGGTTTTTAAGCTATAAAGGTTTCAAAGGCCTTCTATGTAAGTCCATGAGTGATCTGTGTTTTTTGGTGTTATGTTAACCTTAAATGAACCAGTATTCACAATTGTTGGAAGACAATAAGAGTTAGCATTGCACATATTTCGATTTAAAGATCAAGATTTACCTTTGTTTTCAGGTCTTGTACTTGGGTAAGCTTCTTGGTATTTTCTTTACTTTCCTAAAGTGTACATGGTCAAGGCTATTATGAAAAATTCTGCCAGGGTCCTCCTACTTTAGAGGACTTGATTAATGTGATATACGGTATATTCATTATGGAAAAACCATATAGATCAGATTCAGGTGACTGTACATCCATTGTATTTTACCCCCGCCCCCTTTTGTTTTCTTTTTGCTCCATACACATGTTGTTGTCTTTTAATTCGTTTTTGTATGTCTCTTGCTTGTTTAAAAACAAAAGTTTGTAACTTATAACCATGTACCACAAAACATGGTTATAAGTAACTATATAGCTATGTTTGTTGTCTTTGTGCATAATGTATTTGTAACTGATCAGATGGTATGCAAAGAATGTAAACATTTAAAGCTCAATCATTTTAAACTGGGAGTTTTCAGCAGCTAAGTTAATGTGCTTAAATTTGAAACATAAAAGAAACAAAATGCAAACTCCCTCTCGAATACATCCTACTCCAGTCTTGTTTGTGCAGGTGGTTCATGCTGACTTTATTAATATCAGACTCATGCAGGAAGTCACACATTAGTATTTGCAGCTGATCATGAGCATGTCACACATGCTGTAAGCAGTTGTCTAATTGACCAATCAGAGCAGATAATGCTTTTAAAGAGGCGGGACAAGACCCAAAACTGAGTATTTCAGATAAAGGGTGAAAAAAACCACTGCAACAATGTATGGTATGAGTTACATGTTGCCTACCAATCAGGGAAAAGTTGTGCTTTGCTTTGAGTTTGAAGCCCTCTCTTGAAGGAGCCAGTGTTGGGTTAGGTTTAGTTTGGGGTTGGTCCAGGTGGTTGGTGAAGGAATACTTGTTACAGTGCTTTGTGAACAGTTAATGCAGTTAATGCCAACTATTGGCCTTCAGCTTTTGATTAAATACTCTCGCAAGGAAAGGAATGTGGCTTTGCAGTCCTTTTGTTCTTTTTTTCTCTAGATATAGGGTACTTGCACTTGTATGGCAAGTGGAAATAAATGTGCAAACCCTTCACACAACTCTCTCCTGCCTTTGTGATTAATGAATTAGAACAGTAGCTACAAGTCAAGCCCATTGGAACCTTACTACAGCTTATTACTACTTACTAAAGACTCTCAGTGGCTTTGGAATTAAGTGTACATTCACCACTGCACTCTAATTAGGTCAGAGAGTGTTTATTATGGGCTTGTGAAAACAAACCAACTCCAAAAGTATTGCATACTTTATTTAAATAACAGCATGGTAATGTGGGCACAGCGAGTTTTCTGAGACTTTGGTGCCTGAAACTGGGTGAAACTTTTGGTAGATGGAAGATGAGAATCCTCTTTTGCAAGTGATGTGTCACATCTGCATGATACATTTGATATATTTTACTTCATAAATAATATTTCCAATTTTTCCAGGGATCCCTTTGCAGCTCACAGGCAGCAGATGAGCCTGTTTGCACCCTTTGGTATGGACCCTTTTGCTCTTGCCCCTCAGATGCAACCACATCGTGTACCTCGTAGACAGGTAACATGTCAGTTTATTGTGTTCATGTTTATGTGTACAGTTCACATTATTTAAATTTGATTTTACACTTTGTTCACATTTTCTGCTAGGCTGGTCCATTGGCCCCATTTGGCATGATGGGAATGGTGAGTATTTCATTTCTTTCTTTCACAAAAGCAAAAAGTCCATTCTTGTTTCCAAAAAATACCTTAAGAATTCCAAGGACCTCTGTGAGGTTTTGGTGGTTAGTTTCATTGAATTTACAAATCTGCATTTGTTTATTGAGACCACTACTTTTGCTTTGTCACTCATAGATAAATAATTGCATTGTTTGTCAATTTGCAGGTTAAAATGTGTGTAAATGTAGTTATTTGGTTAGTTTTTTTCGGTTGTTTTAACTCTATTTTGTAAGTTCATGGCGTTTTGGGGGTGTTCAGTTCAGTTCTGATCATTTTGTTCTTCAAGGGGAAATTCAGTTTGCAGTTTACAAAAAAAACATGCAAGGACATAGAACAACATAGACATACCCAGCACAATCAAACATGACTTCAATATATTCCAATCAAAATGCAGCTTCATAAACCCTTTCACTAAAGTGCAATGAAAAGAAGTCAGTTAAGTTGGTTAATACAGCTTAACTAATTAATACAACAGTAATGTAACTAAGTGTGGTTTTATGAAGTACAGAGACGGTCACACATATGGAGCTTAAAACCATGGACATTTGCTCATGCTGGGAACATGACTGACGGCGGGGACATAGGGAATGACAGATTTTGGCCATTCAGCAGAGAGCTCAGCTAGTGAAACCTATGCCAGCTTTAGTGTATGATATCTTAAGAATCCCTTATCTGTTTGGTCTTAAGATGAGAATTTAACAAATCTCTAATCTATTTTTTTTTTCAGGGTGGCGGATTCATGGATATGTTTGGCATGATGGGAGAAATGATGGAGAATGTGGTGAGTGAACTATGTCGCACAGTTTCAAGTAAACAGAAGTCATTTCCCTCACGGCTGAAATTGCAATTTGAAAGTTGCTCTATCTCACCTTGCTGTTTGTTTTTATATTCCTCTAGGATAGAATGTCCGGTTCACCCAACTGTCAGTCCTTCTCTTCCTCAACGGTGATCTCCTACTCCTCGTCGGATGTAGGGGCTCCTAAAGTTTATCAGCAAACCAGCGCAACAAGAACAGGCCCTGGAGGGGTGAGAATAACTTTTATCATTGCTTTTAGCACAGGGAGTGCTTTTTTGGTGCAATTTAGGCAGACATGATTAGTTTCATTCTCGAACCGGGGCTTTGTTTTTTAAATCCAGGCATGACTGAGACTTTTTGACTTCACGAACACATTAAATGATCAGAATTTGCACACAGTGTAAATATCGTAGTTGTTTTACAAACATTTCAGAGTGAGATCAAGCAGAGTGCAGGGTTAACCCGATTGTTTTTGTAAAACTAAGTTGACTTTTCACCTCAGCTCCGCGAGACACGGCGGTCAATGAGGGACAGTGAGAGCGGCATGGAGCAGCTCGCCATCGGCCACCACATTGGAGAAAGAGCACACATAATGGAGCGTTCACGAAATCGGCGCACAGGAGACCGCGAAGAGCGTCAAGATTTCATTAACCTCGATGAGAGTGAGTCTTTCGGGTGATTGATCCACAGCGAAACAAAGTACAATTAAGTGCAATTACATGAGATACATGTTGTATTTGTCGCTTCTTAAACGCCCCCCCCCCCCCCCCCCCCTCCATTCCTGCTAGCTGATGCTGCATCGTTCGATGAGGAGTGGAGGAGAGAGGCAGGAAGGTATGTTCCGCCACACGCCCGTGCGCTGGAGTATGGACGGGATCGACGGGCTGGAGGTCAGCAGCTGGCTCTTACTGCCCCTCCGAGCTCGACGCCTCCACCAGGTCATCGACATGAGTCACCCAGACACCGTCAGCCCCAGCCCCAAACCCGCCCACGTTATGACTGGTGAGAAGGTAAGAAAAGTGCTGTGGGCCAAGTTGAAGTTGAGCTAGTGTAAATGCAGGCAGATTAATACATACAAAGAAATATCAGCAATACTCCTCTGATTTCATTGTCAGTTTTAAGACTGCAGTGTGTAACGTTTGGTTAAGGCCACATTATACTTCTCCGACTGAGTATGCGTTATCCGTCTGCGTCACCACGGAGACGACTCGAGCCTTCATACTTCTGCGTCGTGGTGATGGATACGCGCTGCAATTTCCCGCCCGATCAGTAGGGGTCGCTGCGCAAGGTTGTTGTACTTCAGGCTACAGTGAGCAATGGCGTCCGAGAAAGAAAGAGAGAGAAAGACTGTTGTTGTTGAAACAGTGGCCGTTTCTCACTTTTCTGTGTGACGGAACGCAGTTTTAAGATAATTTGAGGCGAGAAATTGTCCATTTAGAGTCTAAACATGTGCTGTGTGTATTAAGATATGACGTATTTATAGTTTGGCAGCAGCGTTATCGGCGGGGATCAGCTCCGCCTCTGTGGACGCTCGGTGCTCACTGTGAGCCGGCATAGAGCAGCGTTATCTCGGCCTGTCCTGAGGACCAATCGCAGCTCTTGCCGTCTCTGTTGTCCCTTGACGGAGTGACGGACACTTAAAAAATATCTCGTGCAGTCGGAGACGACGCAGAGACTCTACGACAGGCTCTGCGTAGACGCAGAGTCTCTGCGTAACCTACGCAGAGCACTTTACGCAGGAGTATAAATTGGGCTTTACACTTGCTGCTGTTATTGTACCTGGGTCATTGTGTATAGAAAGAGAATAACATTATTATCATGCTGCGTTCTTCATCCGCTTTCATTCGTTTGCATTCATCTTACTTTACGAGCACAATCGGCATTGTGTGAACTCATTTGACAATGGTTTGGAAGGTTACATACATTCGTTAATGTTACACATTTTAATAACATTAAATGTATAGTTTTAACCCTGAAAACAAGCACATCAAGTTATCAGTATTCTCACACGCGGTTTGAATGTTACATTGTGTGAGATGAGTTTGATTATAAGTATTTGAGCCCTCACTGATTTTGTAAGATCATCCACTAACAAAGGTATGAACTGTCTATAATTGTAATGGTAGGTTTATTTTAACAGGGAGAGACAGAATATCAAAAAGAACATCCAGGAAATCACATGAAAGATTTAAAGACCAGCTTTAAGTCTTATCACCTCATTCCTTGACAGATATGTATATGTAATATAAACTATATAAACTGTTCCATATTGAAACGTCTCAGTATCAAATGAAAATGAAAGTAAAAATTGGAGTTTTTACATAAAAGCAATACAATTAAATCAGCGAGTGACATCCATTTTTACCGCTCTAGTGGTTTGAAAGGAAAGAAAGGGGTATTTATTGTCATTATACAACCGAAATTGCATAAACATAATTACAAGGTCTGATGGAGGGTTGATCAGAGCCACTGTGACTGACCCGATGGTGGGAGGAAACCCACACATGCATGGGAAGAACATGCCAACTACAAACCACACAGAAAGGTCCCAGAAAGGGGAATCGAACCCAGCACCTTCTTGCTGTGAGGCAACACCGCTAAATGATTCATGATCATGTAACAGCTGCCCCATGATGAGAAAACAGAACAGAATCCTCACCTGTGTTTTCCGTCTCGCGTGATCTACTGTTTTCAGGTGACACACTTGACGAGGCGAGCAGACGGAATGATGGAGTTTAAGGAAGATTTCCCTGATGCTGTGAACCATGTTGAAGACAGAAGTTGATGCCTGCCACAACCTCCTGTCGTAAATGTTTGATATGACTGGACTGTCTATATATAAACAACGTATTACACACAACCAAGCCCTCACACACACCTAATAGTTAACATTTACAGTCGAGCTTCTTAACTGTTACATACAAAACACACACACACATAAAACGTGTTTTTGAATTGGGTAAAACTACACTCACTTTATACAGTAAATACACATTCTGACCACGGCACAAAAGTGCTAAAGATTACAGTGCATCTGCTGTACAGTCCATTTTATGTTCGTGAAGACACTAGTGTGTCAGTGAATTGAATTGTATACTGTTAACTAATTAATCTAACTAAATAAAAGTTCATTAAACATTGTTAGATAATTGCAAAATGTGTCGTCGTTGTGGTTGTGTTTGAGTGTGTACAGACTGTATACATGCTATGTTTTATTAAAAATGAATATCACAAAACATACAGAGTTAAAGGTTGAGTGTGTAGTATTTAGGGGGTTATGGATCATTTAAGGTCAACGTCCCTGTGGGTTCATGTGGTTTTCATTACATTCATACAACATTTTAAGAGATAAATCAATCAACAGATATTGAATACAGTATTTTATATTATATTTTAGTTCAATTTTTATCCATCCATCATCTACTGCTTTATTGTCACGGGGGGTGCTGTGCCTGTCTCAGCAGACATAGGGTGATAGGTGGGGTACAGCCTGGACAGTTCGCCAGTCCATTGCAGGACCACATATAGAGACAGACAACCATTCACTCACTCACACTCTCACACCTACAGTCAATTTAGAGTGACCAATTCACCGAATCCCCAAATCTGCATGTTTTTGGACTGTGGGAGGAAGCCGGAGAACCCACGCACACACTGGGAGAACATGCAAACTCTGTGCAGAAAGGCCCTCGTTAGTTAGTTTCTTATCACCTCATCACACACTGTTGTGTTTTCATTTGTTTCATCCATTTATCCAGGTACATTGTAAGCAAGACCTCTTCCAAAGAGTCTGAAACTCTGTCTCTAGAGAGGGCTTTTTGTGCTTTTATACCTGTGGGGCGGTTGTTAGGGTTACGTATGCCGTGGAGCAGAATGTTGCAGGTCTTTTTAGGGCTTTGAAAAGTGGTGCCATTCACCCTGGTGCATGTTGATGTACCATGAAAAGAGATTGTGCAGACTTTGAAGGTTTTCAGAGAACTGCTGCTCACTGAATGTGTTCTCTTTTCCAGACCATTCTCTGTAAATGGCTCGTGAGTGAGTGCACGTTGTTCTAGCAGACAAAGTCATCCATGCATTTACCCCCAACTGTATGTGCACGTATTCTGTCTCTCTTGCCTGTTCCACCATTTTTCTAGGTCATGTGACATCCAGATGGCGCAGCCAATGAATTTTTTTTTCTTTTTTTTACGACAAATCTCTCTCACAGTGGGGCCCACTGCCAGCCTCCCCCCTGTGCTCACTGTGTCTTTACTTACACCCTTGACTATTTTTAAATCCTCCTCCTCCTCCCTGCAGCATGTACTGCTCCTCACACCTGTCTACCTGTCTCCTCGTCTGCTTTGATCCTCATTACTGGAGCTCTGAAGTGTCTCGTCAAAGCAGCTCATGTGTGCGTCTGCCTCTGCTGAGATGTTTCCTCCTCGAGTGTTTTTTGATATCGTCTGCCTGTCGTCCACATCTGAGCTTTACAGATGTTCCTTTTCATTTCAGCAACCCAAACCCTTAGTTTTACAGTCGCACGATGACACTGCCTGGATTATGATGATCTGTTACCGTAGCTACTGTGCTAATGAAAAAAATAAGAGCTGGTATGAAGTCAGCAAAACAATGTTGATTTTTATCAGTTGAAACCTGGAAACACAGTACATGTTGCTCAGCATATTTTTTATTTGTCCTATAGATGTGACTTGCTTTTCTGCTTCACTCCCCTCCCCTCTTTACATCTTCCAATGACTCACACACTCCCCCTCCCCCCGGCGTGTCATGTGTTTTCACCCCCTGCACCTCCCTCCTCACCAACACCACCTCCTCTTCCATCTACCTCTCTCCACCATTATTCTCTTGCTTTCTCCACCAGGCTTCAAACACGCTGCAGGTAACATTTAAAAAGATTGATTCATTTCTCTATCCCCTCCATCACCCCGAGCCTCCTCCTTCCTCCTCCTTCCTCCTCGTCGCCCTCTGCATTTGTCTTCTCTCTGCACCGTCTTGTCTCTTCACTGGTCCATATTCTCTGTCACTGACTGAAACAGGCTTGTGGTCCGGAACAGGTTGTATAGTAGATAAATAAATAGGTATGCGTTATTATATGTATGTTTCCTTCTCTCTGTCTGAGTCTATGTGTGCATGTGAGTGACATCATGTTCCCGCGGAGCATCTTTTCCACAGCTTTCCATCCCTGCGGCTGCGTCACTAGCATCACTGTGTGGAAGAGAAGTCTTCATTTTCATATGAATGTGTTGGTGGGGGGTGGGTGAGGGGGGGGGGGGTTGCTCAAGCTCATGCCTCTCTAATTAAATGAGAATCAGTATATAGTGTGAGCAGTGAACTGTCGTGTAGAACTAATGGTTAAATAATAATGCCCCCATTTATTTTCATTTGCAGGATGTCTATTGTGAGTATTGTTGCCAGGGAGATCCTGGACTCCAGAGGAAACCCCACTGTGGAAGTAGATCTTCATACAGACAAAGGTTATATATTAAAAAAATTGCTCTTTTATCAGTTGTATTTGACAATAAATTCTGGCTCGATCGAGTCCAAACACACGTCTGTCTTTCTCTTTTTCTCCACAACCTTTCACCCCCCCCCCCCCCCCCCCCTCCTGGATACCTGTCCCTCTCCCTCCACCTGTCCATCCTCTGTTTTCCAGGTCTGTTCAGGGCTGCTGTGCCCAGCGGTGCATCCACTGGCATCTATGAGGCTCTGGAGCTCCGAGATGGAGACAAGACTCGCTACAAGGGCAAAGGTGAACACTTGAGACAAAGACGTCTACACTCTCCTCTCTGTCTTTCCTCCATCGTTATTGACTCTGTCTTTTGAAAGACTGACTGACTCCACAACACGTCTCCTTCTGTCCTGCTGTTGCAGGTGTAACTAAAGCCGTCGGTCACATCAATGACTCCCTTGGACCTGCCCTTGTCCAGTCGGTGAGCAGGAATGCACAATCTAGAGGAGAGTGTGTGGGGGGGGGGCGGGAAGATGGTTGAGATGATTTTGAACATGGCTGCTTCTCTTTTCAGGGAGTCAGTGTGATGGAGCAGGAGAAACTGGACAATATCATGATTGAAATGGACGGCACTGACAACAAATGTAAGCCTCGGTCACGCCTCGCTTACAGGAACAGGGTGTGTGTGTGTGTGACGACGTGTGTGTCTGCTCCACTGATTACTGAGTGCATGCGTGACTCATCTCTGTTTCCTTCAGCTAAGTTCGGGGCCAATGCTATTCTGGGAGTATCACTGGCCATATGCAAAGCTGGTGCTGCAGAGAAAGGTGTCCCCCTCTACCGTCACATTGCTGATCTTGCAGGAAATGGAGAGCTTGTCTTACCAGTTCCTGTGAGTCATATACAAAAGTCTTGTGCACAGATACAATCCTTACAAAAAAACGATAGCACTGTCCTACTTTTTCATGTCTGATACGATAGCGATATCAATCAAATACAGCTTTACCTTTTTATCTGAGCTGTTAATAACAATTGTCGTCAACGGCTATTTTGCTGCTGCTGGGTGCATTATGTAATAAATGATAAAATCCTCCTAATATGTCACAGAGACTCAGGAATAATGTTCATATAACAAACTGAACTCACCAACAACAACAGTACAGACAAAATATTTGCATTAAAAAAACATATTTTGCAGACTGCAAATCATGTTTATGTTTTGAAATCATGTTTTGGCATGTGGCGCCACCTACCGCCGTCTACCAATCATTGCAGTCAGTAGAGTCTCCGCTGCCGAGCAACCACGGGTTGCCAGTTACGTCTGAAAACGAAACCTAAAAGACCTCGGTATTTTGAATTTGAATGTAGTAACTGTTTTTGGCCAAATTCTTACATATGGCACCTTTAAGTTTTTTTTATTCTTCTTTTATCTTGAAACAAATCCACACAGCTGACATGATTACTGCCCTCATACATGTTCCGTGGTTCTATTTTTTAGTGAGGCATATTAAGGGTTCCTATTTCCAATCTGTGATTTTTGACCAGTATCAGTCTGATATCTGAAATGTTCATCTCTGTTTGGCCCCAAAATGCAGGCGTTTAATGTGATCAACGGGGGCTCCCATGCTGGTAACAGGCTGGCTATGCAGGAGTTCATGGTGCTTCCTGTCGGGGCCGAGTCCTTCCGTGATGCTTTGCGCGTGGGGGCCGAGCTGTACCAGACTCTGAGAGGTGTCATCAAGGAGAAGTATGGTCAGGATGCTACAAATGTGGGAGATGAGGGAGGGTTTGCACCAAATATACAGGAGAATAGTGAAGGTAAGCACAACCCTCTACTTAAAAACAATGGAGATGTTTACACATGTATATAGTATAAATGTATATATGTACTCCTGTGTCTCTGCTTCAGCCCTAGAGCTGATAAAGACAGCCATAGAGAAAGCAGGCTTCACAGACAAAGTGGTGATCGGGATGGACGTCGCCGCTTCAGAGTTTTTCATCGAGGGCAAATACGACCTGGACTTCAAGTCTCCACCTAACGCTGCCCGTAACATCAGTGGTGAAGAGCTGGCCAACATCTACCAGGGCTTTATTAACAACTATCCAGGTGTGTGTTCGTATGTGTGTTTTTGTTTTCCATATCTTAAAGGTGCATTATGTAATAAATCATAAAATCCTCCTAATATGTCACAGAGACTCAGGAATAATGTTCATATAACAAACTGAACTCACCAACAACAACAGTACAGACAAAATATTTGCATTAAAAAATATATTTTGCAGACTGCAAATCATGTTTATGTTTTGAACTCATGTTTTGGCATGTGGCGCCACCTACCGCCGTCTACCAATCATTGCAGTCAGTAGAGTCTCAGCTGCCGAGCAACCACGGGTTGCCAGTTACGTCAAAAAAACGAAACGTAAAAGACCTTGGTATTTTAAATTTGAACGTAGTAACTGTTTTTGGTCACATTCTTACATATGGCACCTCTAAGTATTTCTCTAACCACTTAGATAGAGGTAGATAAATGGAGAATCTCCACAGTCTGATCTCTGCTCCTGACACATTGCTGTGTTCAGAGGTTTTAATTATACCCTGTCGTGCACAGAAACAGGGACCTACACTTATGTGGCTGTTTACCCTGTCACTGTTGTATTTCCTGTTTAAATGTGCATGTGTGTGACATCACTCACATTAGTGCCATGTCACTGTTGTCCTGGTCATTTTGGCTCGTAGCTGGGTGTCAATTAGGGTTCATGCATTTAAACGTGTGCAGACACATGACTTGACCGCTCTCCCTTTCCTTCAGTTGTGTCTATTGAAGATCCTTTTGACCAGGATGATTGGCCTGCATGGTCACAGTTTACAGCCTCCGTGGGCATCCAGGTAAATTAAATTTCATTTCATTTCATTTCATTCAATTCAATTCAATTCAAAGAACTTTATTTTTCCTCAGAGGGCAATTCAACGGCTCATAGAGCAGTCATAAAAACATGTGAGAAACAGAAAAGAAAAACAGAAAAACGCAAAGAATAGGAGGAGCAACAGAGCAAACCGAGGCAAGAGTATGATCATCTAAGATTCACTCTAATCTGCAAACATATACGATATACGGTCAAAATACAAAAATAATAAATACAGAAACTATATAGTTAGTGGAACTGTTTATAGAGTTCAGACAAGACGTTAAAGGAGTCTGAATTATTGGCAATATGTCCTTATTATGAGTTCAGCTGCTCCTTAAAGACCTTCATTCACTAATATTATCAGTTTTATTCAGCAGAGGTTGAAATGTCCTGATTTGAAGCTACTTTTATACAATAATAAAACTGTTTTCAGTGGACTTGCTAAGCTGCTTAACGTTAGAGCTGAAACAATGAATCCATTATTAATCGATTACTAAATGAATCCTAGACTGTTTTGATAATCCATTAATCCAGAGGTGTCAAACTCATTTTCACTGAGGGCCACATCAGCATCATGGTTACCCTCAAAGGGTCAGATGTAACTGTCATACAGAATAAATGTAACTAAATGTAACCAAATATAATGTAAAATAAAGGTAACTACTCTGTAACATATTGATAAATAACTTTCTGTATTTATTACTTATTCAATTTCACTCGTCGCATGATGCATATACAATGATACACTGCGATCTTGTGGCAGTGTCGTCACTTTGCGGGTAACGCAATCGCCATGCATTGTGGGAAATGTAGTTTATGGTCGGTGCACGCCTTAAAGCAGCATAGACCTATTTTAACACAGATTTTTAAGACCAATTAATCACTCGCGGGCCACATAAAATGACGTGGCGGACCACATCTGGCCCCCGGGCCTTGAGTTTGACACGTGTGGATGAATCGGTTTGAAGCTTCTTTCATTATTAAAACAAGATTTCTGATTGTTTCAGCTTCTTAAATGTGAATATGTTCTTTGTTTCTTTGCTCCACATAACAATGAAATCATTAAAACTGAATCGTTTTGGTTTGTGGACGTTCGAGAACATCGTCGTTTCCAGGTTTGACAAACACTGACGTTGTCTTTAACATTTTCTGTCATTTTATGGACCAAACGATGAATGGATTAATCGAGAAAATAATCGACAGATTACAAAAATAATGGCTCTACTTGGCGTCCACATTCCTGAGCTCCGTGTGTAGAAATGCAAGCGTTTCTCATCTGCTTCTATAACTGTGTTGTGTTCATTTGCAGGTGGTTGGAGACGACCTGACAGTGACTAACCCGCGCAGGATACAACGAGCCGTGGAGGACAAAGCCTGCAACTGTCTGCTGCTGAAAGTCAACCAGATTGGCTCTGTCACAGAGGCCATCAAGGCGTGAGTTGGTTTTGTGTGTTTGATGCAGAAATGTGACCACACATATGTACATACATTACTGTGCAGAAGTCACCATCAGATTGGCTGTTTTAGCAACGCTTTAACAACAATAGAGGATAATTATTTCACTTTACTGGAACACATCCAGAAAATATGTATGCAGTTTTTTAACGTTTAACCCTAGAACACTATCGCTCAAACCGGGTGATTTTTACCCGAGACAATAATTACACCCAATAAAAAGTACTCAAAATATATCAAAACATGACAATACATGACCAATTTGAGTAGTATTCTTTTATTTTAAACTGTGTCATGTCTAACAAAATGAAAGAAAAAAGCTTCATGAGGGGACCAGATAAAAATGCTCCAAAATGACTGGAAAATTAGGAATTTGGGATTAAAAAAAAAAAAAAAAATGAATATGAAAATTTGGTTTTCATGATAAACACATACATTTATTTGCTCGGGTGAATTTTCACCTGGCAACTGTGTTCTAGGGTTAACCCCCCCCCCACCCCCACCCTTACACTTGAACAATAACACAGCTCTGTTCATAGAATCTTAATTAACGTTACTGGTAAATCCCGTGTTTGTCCTACTATTTCATTTAAAGAAATATCTACTGTAAAAAATGTCTATTACGGCAGGTTCATTCAAGACGTGCTTACACATACACATGTTGCATGAGTTAAATATACAGTATATAAGACCGCTAATATATAAGACCAGCTTTAAGTTGCATCACTTCATTCCAAATTCCAATGATCACAGAGTTTGACAGACAGAGCTGATGGTGGTGAACCCTGAAACTTTATTATTATATTTGTCTTCACTGCGTCTGCCTCCGTGTGTCAGGTGTAAACTGGCCCAGGAGAACGGCTGGGGAGTGATGGTGAGCCATCGCTCTGGAGAAACCGAGGACACTTTTATAGCTGACCTGGTGGTTGGTCTCTGCACTGGACAGGTAACACACGCTCACAACTGTTGTGTGTCACAACTTCTTTGTTGTGACACTTTACGTACATGAGAATATAACATTAAACTAGAGCAAACACTCAGGGAGCACAAACCACTTTGTGATCCAGTGATCCACCACCAAAATCACCAACATCTAGTCTGTTCTTCCTCAGGCTCATTTACAAGAGAGACTATGTCTTAATAAATATCACAAACACAAGAAACAGATTACAAACTCTAAATTAAAATACAATAGTGGTTTAAAGATATTTGTTTTGTCATTTTGAGTTCAGGTTATTCCAAGCAGAGGGGACAGTAAAGCTGAATGCTTGTTTCCCCATAATCCCCCAGATATTTAATCAAAATCCATACTTAACTTAACTTAACTTGAGATATGCTGCTCACAATCAGACACACAAACAATGCAGCAACACAAGCAGCTTGTGAGGAAACACTTGTGTTGTAGCTCAAGTGATACAATATAATAATCACAAGTATAAATCAAACTATGTTAAAGAAATGATTATTTAAACAATTTTAACCAAAGATCAGCTAATATCTTGCAAAAGTTTTGATGTTGATCGTCTTGAAGCTCGACTTGAGGAATACTCACTATTATTTACCATTCCTCGTCTTGTCTGTCAAGATTTCAACAAAATTGAAAATATTTGTGTAAACATTACTTAGATTTGAAATAGCACTAAGGACTAAGGAAATAACTATTTCTGTAAGGTCTTCTTTATTCCTGTCCTTGGTTGATCTGATAATACTGAATATCACAAATAATGCAGCTGTCTGTGTGAGCCATATATATATACTGTTTATATATATATATATAATTTGTATTATTATTTTTTTAACCCCTTGCAGATCAAAACTGGAGCTCCCTGTCGATCTGAACGTCTGGCCAAATACAACCAGCTCATGAGGTGGGAGGAATGTGGATGTGAAGATATTGTACAGAAACGCTGTTTTATCACTCACAGCATATTATGCAACTAAGTGCATGTCCCGTCATTCTCTGATGTGCTGTTGTCACATTTAACACATCCATCCATCTGCCTCCTTCACATCTATCTGCCTCCTCTTCCTTCTCAGGATCGAGGAGGAGCTCGGTGACCAGGCTCGCTTTGCCGGACACAACTTCCGCAACCCCAGTGCCCTTTGAGCGCCAGCGCAAGTGAAACCCGGTGTGTTATATATTTCCCCCCCCCCCCCCCGAGAGTAATGTGATAATGACAGTTTGAGCAAAGTCGTGCACTAAGACGCACGTTCAAGACTAATTAATTTTCACTGTAGCATTGTAGTTTGCAATACACTGACGATCACTGACTTTATTGATGAAAGAATCACAGTCTCGTACATGGTTTGTTTGTCTTCACGACTCACTGCAGAAAAGGTCTGATCTTTGTGCCGTCGTTTGCTTTTCCTCGTGTTGTTGTATCTCATGTGACTATCGAGCAGCTTTCTTCAAAATTGTGTCTGTTACTTTGTCCACAGTTGAGCTTAAAACACGTTGATGGATAAATGTGAACTCAAAATCAAAGCTGTCTGAATTTGATTTTTTAAAATTATTATTATTATGCTGCTGTACTGTGAGTATGTGATATTAGCCGGTACAATCATATTCTCCTACTGGATTTAGTGTTTTTCAGTAGGACATATTCTGTGCTTGACTATTCAAACCTTGCAAAATAATTCTAAACGAGTGGATCTTGCAGGAACCGAGGAGGACGACTGCAGATACTGCTTTGAACTTTTTCAAAGCACCACATTAATTCAGAAGGATTTCATCCTGCATGAATTTACTTTTCAAACATGTGGTCATCCAAAGAAAATTAAATTTAATCATGTACGACCACTAAATATATGTATCATGACCTACAATGATGTTTGTGTCTATTAAGTTTTAAATGATTAATACAGTGTATCACATGAGGAGCAGTCTGGTGAATCTAAAATAATGATCAGTATTATGTCATTGTAAATGGGTACAGCTGTTACTACTATTACTATAATTATTTTCCTCATTATTATCAGTATCTTTGTTGTTATTTATATATTATTGCATAGCGTTGTGGTGTGGTGCAAAGAAACAATACAATTGAGGACAATATAGATGAACAAACAACGGCAAATAATGCTAATAATAAATATTCAAAATGTGCCCCACAACAAAAACATGAGGCGACAACAGTGTGTTCCCCACAAAATAGAGGGGTCAATTTTGTTGTTTCAATAAAAAATAAAATAAAACTCATCTTTCGTCGACAAAAGGATTCAATAGAAGTGAATAATATAACAGGGTAAATTAACCCTTTAAGGTATGCACCAAGAAAAAAAAAACAAATGAAAAATTATTTATTTACATTTTTTATTATTTTATTTTATGTACTTATGATAATAACAACAATCAATAGTTGTTTTTTTGTTTTTTTTAAATTAGACCCTACAGTATTTCAGATACAGGCCTCTACCAAACGTCTGTTCATAATAAACCTGCTTTGCATAATTCATAAAGTACAACATTGAGAACAAGTTACATTAATTAGTGACTTAAAGTGTGGTCGACCAAATGGTTGAGTAGCACCTTAAAGGTGCCATATGTAAGAATGTGGCCAAAAACAGTTACTACATTCAAATTCAAAATACCGAGGTCTTTTTGGTTTAATTTTTTGACGTAACTGGCAACCCGCAGTTGCTCGGCAGCTGAGACTCTACTGACTGTATGATGGTAGACAATGATTGATAGACGGCAGTAGGTGGCGCCACATGCCAAAACATGATGTCAAAACATAAACATGATTTGCAGTCTGCAAAATATATTTTTTAATGCAAATATTTTGTCTGTACTGTTGTTGTTGGTGAGTTCAGTTTGTTATATGAACATTATTCCTGAGTCTCTGTGACATATTAGGAGGATTTTATCATTTATTACATAATGCACCTTTAAAGGGTTAAGAAAAACATAACGTAGCACAGGCAGAATTAAATATACATACATAAAATTATGAAATTAGTATAGTGGAAACATTTTAACCAACCATTTTCTAAAATTTTGAATCTCCTGCATGATCACTTCCGCTCGCGAGCCTCGGGCTTCACGCACACACACACCTGTGCCTGACAACGACCCAGCGGCGCGCGAGGCAGCTGCCCTCATCAATCCCCAGCTGCACGCGCTCATCGGTTACACGAGGCGTGCAGCAGAGGGAGCGCGAGCGCGACCACGGAGGAACGGACTCGATGCCCCGGCTCTGCTGCTGCTGCTGCTGCTGGTGACGATGATGATGATGATGGCGGAGGAAGGCAGGGCCTGCGCAGGCGCACTAGGCACAGTCTACGGCCCCGGGGTTGCCATGGTTACCACACAATAGGAGACGGGACAGGGGGCTACGTGAAGGAGAGAGAGGGAGAGAGAGAGAGAGAGGTGGAGGTCTGCAGAGCCGCTTGACTGGACACACAGCGCCGCAAGCTTTGCACAGACAGTCCGCTGCAAAACATGGCTTTATCTGTGACGTCACTGTTATTAAAGCTGCTGGTATAATTATATCTGTGTGTGTGTGTGTGCATGTGTGTGTGTGTGCATGTGTGTGTGTGTGTTTAATTTCACCTCGTGTTTGAAAACAAAGACATTTGTTCATATTCAGGTTTTCATCGAGAGAGAGAGAGAGAGAGAGAGAGAGAGAGAGAGAGAGAGAGAGAGAGAGAGAGAGAGAACAAACATGTGGTTCATGTAAGAGAAAAGAGAGAGAGACTCATTCTTCTTACTGTAAAGGTGACTCTGGAGAGAGAGAGAGAGAGAGAGAGACAGAGAGAGAGAGAGAGAGAGAGGGAGAGAGAGAGAGACCCTCCCTCCCTCCCTCCCTCTCCAGAGTTTGTCCCTCTCCCTGCGCCTCCTCTTCCTCCTTCTCACTGCCTCACTACTCCCTCCTTCCTCCTCCTCCTCCTCTTCCTCCCCCCCCTCTCTCTCTCTCCTTATGCAAATCACGCCCTCTCCTCTTTTCCCTTTCTCTCACCCGACGTGCATCCCTCTCTCTGTGTCTCTCCCTCCTCTGCTGGAAATTAACTGTAGGACCTGGCAGAGAGAGAGAGAGAGAGAGAGAGAGGGTGTTTATGTATGTTTTAAAGTCGTCTTAGAGGAGGAGGAGGAGGAGGAAGAGGAGGAGGAGGAGGGGGAGTATAGTCAGGGTGGGAGAGGAGAGGGGAGGGGGCTGAAAAAAGGAAAAAAAAAAAAAGGGGGGGTGAAAGGGGGTGGGGAAGAGACGAGGGTACGCATCAATTTGTACAGTCTTCAGTTGGCACCCCTGTTTTTTCCCCTGCAACGAGTGGAAAGGCATTTCTTTTCCTTATTGTTATGAGCGGATCCCGCTGCAACATGAGGCAGCAGCAGCAGCAGCAGCAGCAGCAGCAGCAGCAGCAGCAGCAGGCTGTGTTGTTGACAGACGCCCGGGCTGCGAGGTGTGTGTGTCAGCGTGCAGCAGCAGCATAAAGACACACAACAGAGCGAGAGAGAGGGAGTGGGAGCGCGCATCGCCGGATCATATAGGTAAGGAGAAAATGGATGCTGTGCATGTGGAGGCTACTGGCCACGTTTGTGTTTTCTCTCCCCTCCTGGTGTGTGTGTGTGTGTGTGTGTGTGTGTGTGTGTGGTTTTTTTCCTCCTTCTTCTTCCTCCTCCACCCTCTCCACACCTCTTCTCTTTGTGCCTTCATTATCATCACAGTCCTGCGTTATGGCAGCAAGGAGAGAAGGGGAAGGAAGGGAAGGGGAAAAAAAAAAAAAAAAAAAAAAAAAAGCGTCCCGGTGAATGAGTGTGATCGGAGTGAGAGCGCACGACGTGCGGCCACATTCCTGCAACAAGGAGGAGGAGGAGGAGGAGGAGGAGGAGAGAGGGAGGAAGAGCCGGTGCGAAATGCTATGATTCGCCATTCCATGTCATCTTTTCTTTTAAGATGTGCACAGGCATCCATTCCGTATGTGTGTGTGTGTGTGTAGCTGCTGCTGCTGAACACGACCCCCCCCCCCCCTTCCCTTCCCTTCCCTTCCCTCCCCGTCATTGTAGGTGGACTCAGTGTGTTGGACTTGGACGAGGCTGTGGCTGTGGAGCTGCTCTCCACTGCGTGTCCATCAATAACATTTCGCAGGAAGAAAGAAAGAAAGAAAGAAGAAAAGAGTGGTTGCAGGGGTGATGTAAGCAGAGCAACTGCTGCTGCTGCTGCTGCTGCTGCTGCTGCTTTGCATCACATGCAGTGTGATTTGTTGTCAATGCATGTGTGCGTGTGCTCGTGCCCCCCAGTGTGTGCAGAGGGACCTGTGATGTCAATGCAGGTGTGATTGTGTGTTGCGTGAGTTATCTGGACCACAGACTGGGCCTGTGGCTGCTGCCACCACCTGTAACTGAGATTCCTGCTGGGCACTGGTTGTTTTCGCCTCCTGTGCAATAACTTTTAGTCACGTCTATGTTAATGAGCATCGCTGTTCATGCACTGCATTGAAAAAAACAAACAAAAAAACAGGCCTATCTCTGCCTACTTTCATTATAAAGCTCATGAAAATGTGTTTTATTCTGAATGAGTCACTGCAGCATGCACTAATAATTAATACCAGCCATGTGGAGCAGATACAGTATTTACAGAAGCCACACACACACACACACACACACACACACACATATTTGCAGGCTACATACCAGAGTGTGTATATACATCAGCAATGCAACCAAATATTTTTTTCCCCTATTTTTATCCTCACTGAATATACACGAGCCATTGTTTTCGTCATAGTGGAACATAGTGGAGAGTCCACCTATGTTTTCAGGCACACCCAAGTGGATAGATGATCTCCATGTCGTGTGTTTCCCTAAAGGCCGGCTGGATAAATAAGCACAACCAGGTCGTGTGGGTTAACCACAAGTGTCTGTGGCTTTGGGCTGCTGGAGGTGAAGGTGGGAAGGAGGAGGAGGAGGTGGAGGAGGAGGAGGAGGAGGAGGGGGTGTGGCCCCATGATTGGAAGATGTTATCTGAGGTTCTCTGTCTCCTGCAGTCTGATATCCAAAATGCAGTCGAGCAAATCCACACCTTCTCCGCGCCACATGTGTTATGTGTGCGAGTGTCGGAGCTGGCGGTCACACTACAGACCTCCACAGCCGCACACTGCTCAGTTTGAACTGTTGAGCCGTACGAGTTCTGGCTGCTGTGGTGGAAAACAGAAGGAAGAGAGGAGACTGTTTTGATTGCAATGAAATGCAGTTATGCCGACACAGTGCGAAGCATGCTGGGAATTTTAGATCTCGCGTCCTAGGTGGTGTTGTTGGAAACTCAGATGCATCAGATCCATCATGTCACACATACCTGAGCTCCACAGTCTGTGCAGATAATAGGGAATAATGGGCTTATTTTTTCTGATGCTAATGCAAACTGCCTTTACTCATATCAGTTTAATACCTTTTTACCGTTATTTTTGTTTTTACTATATATATTATATTTGTGTACCATATTAACACTTGTGGGCTGGAGGCGGCTATCTTAGGTTAGCAGAACATTATCTGTAATGGTGAACTACATGGCCACACATTTGGTAGTAATGTTTTGCAGCAAGAAGACCTGAGTTCAGGACACAGTCGGATGGTTTTACAGCAAGGCTATTCAACTTAAGGCCCGGGGGCCAGAACCGGCCCTTCAAGCAATTTGGACCGGCCCGCAGCCCATTGACACATAATTAATGAATGTATTATTAAAAAAGCCTTAACAACCGTAGCTTTGCCTATTTCTGGCACTTTGCGACACGTTGCGTCCCTTTTTGGCAAATACTAGTACAGATTTGTAATTGTAGGCAGTCTATGTATGTACCAGAATATTTTGCACTATGAGCCAACTGTAGCAATTGTACCTGAATATTATTGGTACTGTTACTTATATTTCTGCAAAAATAGCCTTTTGTGGCCATTGCACCTTAATGTTGTTTATATTGTTACCTCTAATTTTGTAAGAGCCAATTGTTATACCGAATGTTGGTGGTACTGTAACTGTGACCTTTTTGCACTATATGCAAATTGAATGTTGGTGGTTTTGTTACTTACCTTTTTAGCACAAAACTAGCAGCCATTTCAATAAATAAGTGCTAAATAATTTATAACATTTTGTATCTATTTGTATCCATTTACTGTACATGCAAAACAAAATATTAGTGCAGGGGTTGACCGGCATGCAGATTTGGAGATTAGGCAAATTGGACACTCTAAATTGACTATTGGTGTGAGTGTGAGACTAGATGCTTGTTTGTCTCTATGTGGCCCCTGTGATGAACTGGCGACCCGTCCACGGTGTACCCAGCACCATGTGGATGGAGGATAAAGGGGTAGTAAATGAGTGAGTGGGTTAACTACATAGCAAGAGTTGCTAATGTCACTAAAGTGATATCCGCCATTATTTGGTGCCCTTTGTCCGACGTGCACCGTAGGTAGAACAACCTCGTTGAAGAAGTGGGTTTTGAGCTAAATTAGGTTTGATTGGCTTGTGCCAGTGCTGGAAGATATGTGTGATTTCATTGTCTGACGCCTCACAAACAAAGAATGATATCACCTATCATAATATGTGTGAGTCCTGCCTAAGTCCACATAGGTCACAGGATCACTGCATCCCTCGCTCACATTCTAGTAATAATGGTGGCCTCTCTTTACAGCCTGTGCTTAATGAACCATTTACATGACATATATGTTTTATTGACTGCATCATATTTGATGTTATTATTTAACCGATAGCCGATTCAGTGATTTAGACCAGTATCGGACAGATACTGATTCTGAATATCACATTTGGCTTATCCCAACAGATAGCAAACATCATTGCATTACCGCACACAGTACATCAGCTCAATATTTTTTTTGGAAATCACTGCATGTCTGTCAAAAGGAATTCCATGCAGATAAACCATGAATATCTTCTTTGCTTATGTTTCTTTCTCAGGTTTTGGTCGCTCTCTCAACAAACAATCCAGTCATTAAGCAACAGGAACCGGTTCAGTCCCTGCAATGGCTTGTGTTGTAAAATGGACGTTATAAAGAAGAAAAAATGAAAACAAGGACACACAAAGAATCGGTATGCACAAGGTCTAATTTCTTTTATTCTTTTTTTTTATTCTTGAGGCCACTGATGTCAGGGATTTAGTACCTGCCTAATTTGTTTTTGTGTGTAGTACACGAGGGAGTATGACTACATCATAATTAGTTCAATGTGTCATAACAACAGGGGTGACTAAGGAGTAACTTGTGTACTTGGCTGGTAGATGTACTACTGCTACTACTACTTTAAAAAAAAAAGGCATATTCCATGTTTATGTAGTACTGCAGGGTTGTTTTGTTTTTCCCTTTAAAAGGCATTTTCAATGTTTATGTTGTATTGTGGTTTAAAAAAAGGTATATTGCATGTTTATGTTGTTCTAGGGGTGGGGGGGGGGATTGATACATCACAATATTTTGCGTGTTGATATAATATCGCTTTTAAGACAGCAGGCATCACATTTTATCAACTGTTGCTTCGTTTAATCGTTAAAGGTGCAGTATGTAATAAATCATAAAATCCTCCTAATATGTCACAGAGACTCAGGAATAATGTTCATATAACAAACTGAACTCACCAACAACAACAGTACAGACAAAATATTTGCATTAAAAAAAATATTTTGCAGACTGCAAATCATGTTTATGTTTTGAAATCATGTTTTGGCATGTGGCGCCACCTACCGCTGTCTACCAGTCATTGCATTTAGTAGAGTCTCAGCTGCCGAGCAACCACGGGTTGCCAGTTACGTCAAAAAACGAAACAGACCTCAGTATTTTGAATTTGAATGTAGTAACCGTTGTTGGCCACATTCTTACATATGGCACCTTAAAACTATGTGTTGATTAGCATAAAAAATATTAATCGTTTTTTCAGTCCACTAGACGGTGCCAAGTGCTCACGAGCACTGTTGTGTGAGTGTATCGCAATATATGATTTCGCAAATATAATAGTATATTGTGATAATATCGTATCGTGGTACCTCGACCGATGTGGTACTGTGGTTTTGTCTTCTTACCTTGTTCTTATTTCCACCATCCTGTCTTGTCTTTTTCAATCTTATTTTATTCTTGCCGTTGATTCGTGCAAACCTTCTTTTGTCTTCTATGCCTTCCTTTTCAATCGACACCTCTCTCTTACACATTTTCCTGGGCTTTGCAGATGCCTATGCGCAGTGGGCGACGGCGGGGGGCAAGCGAGGAGAGAAGGGGTAGACGCCCGCACCCCAGCCCCACTCGCCCTGAACGCAATGATCGTCAGACGGTTAGAGCCTCACTCTTTTGTCTCTTATTCTCTCCTGTCGTCTTCAACTTAAGTTTATGTGTGTGCATGCGAGTATGAGGGTCATTACCAATAAAGAACTGTCTCTGTGTATTGAATTTTCTGTGTGCTGTCAGACTATGAGTCATCATGATTGCTACACACCTTTGCAGTGTCAGTATTGTTCGGTATTGTGGTTTATGTCTTACTGCTTTCAAATCTTTGCTGTTTCAAGTTTGACACTGGTGCTTTACATGTGTGTGTTTGCCTATGTGTGTGTGTGTGTGTGTGCATGAATGCATGTGAGTGTGAAAGTGTGGCCTTGTTCTAAAAACAGACATAGACCTATTAGCTATTCAAAAGCATCACCACTGAATCTTAAGTCTTGTGTTGTTTTAGCAAAGAGGTGCTGTTGAGGAATTGGCTGGAAATCGCTTCAGTCGCAGATCACAAGGGCATGATTCATCAGAGAGTGAGGGGGAGGAACTTGTGTCTCCTCCAAAGAGGCAGAAAGTTCAGGTTTGTCTTACATTTCATCAACCTGTTACGTAAAGTCCGGCTGTAAAGCTTTGATTCAGCTATATCACTCAGAAGATATGTATTTTTGCTTCTACACACACACAAAGTAGAACTATGCTCTGAAAAAATGTCCAATTTGACCTCATCCACACATGATCTTTTCTTGTTAGGATTCAGTCTCTACTCCAAACCCTCCAGCGTCAACACACTCGACTGACAACTCGACTCCTTCTACTGTCCCGCCTCCAACCTCGGTTGCCAGCCAGTCCCGTGAGAGTGACAATGAAGACGGCCAATCCCAGGGCAGCAGGAGTTCAGTAGTAGGGAGCCTGGCCAACAGCAGCAGCAGTCTGAGCAGTGGGAGGGACATAGACCAAGACAATCGCTCCTCGTCCCCGAGTCTCTCTGCTTCCCCTCTCGGTAGCCTCGACTCTGATTCCGACGGCCCGGACTCACCAAAGCAAGGAGAGAGAGAACGAGAGAAAGGCAAGGAAGGAGGTGCAGGGAAGGTGGGCGTAGAGGACAGAAGAGCACTACGAGAGGGGAGAGGGGAGGACTCCTGTGGAGATGGAGAAAAGAGAGATCTGGATGCAAGAATTGAAGACTGTCCCTCTCTTAAGTCCCCCTCTACTCCATGTTCTTCCTCTGGTCTCACTCCCTCCCTTCGCGGAGCAGGGGATTCGTCAAATGACAGCAATAGTGGGAGAAAGTCCTATTTCTCTCTGGACTCCAAATTGATGTGTAAAGTTGAATATGGTGGAGCAGCGGGCGTCGATGGCGGTCTTAGCGGCAACCGAATGAATTCCAAAGCCAGCGCACAGTGTGTGACCAAGGCGACTATCTCGGGAGGAGATTTCTCCCATAATAGCCCCAACATTCCACACTCCTTGCCTCCTCCTCTGCCACCTCCACCTGCTCTGAAGCCGTTAGAGCTTGGGGGACAAAACCTGTCTGCTGAGGTTAAGATAGAAAAAGCAGACAAACTCTTGGACAAGGCTCAGTCCACTCCTCCTTCACTGCTACCACAGACCGGCCCTCAGCCACAGTCCCAGCATCAGACCCAGACCTCCACCAACCCTCACCACTATAGCTCCACCGGCTGGCAGGGCGGCACAGCAACTGGTTGCCAGGGGAACTGGGGCTACACCCGTTACCCTAGCAACCACCATCCACACCAACCACACCACCAGCCCCCGGTGCAGCAGCAGCAACTTCCCTCTGTTTACAATCCTCCATCCTCTCGCCACTCCTCCTCCCATCCCTCTTACCTCCCCCATCCTCATCCTCACCCTCACAGGGAGTACCTTCCCAGGTACGCTGGAGGGGGAGGGGACAGAGAGAGGGGGACTGCAGGAGAGAGGGAGAGGGGAGTGAGGGGGGAGTGTGGGGGGAGGGAGATGAACAGGGAGTTCTCTGCTCCCATTGGCAACAACAGCAACAACAGTAGTGGGGGTAGCAGTAATAGTGTGTGTGGTGGAGTGGGTGGGCCCAACAACATCCAAGGAAGGGAGTTTGGGGGTGTGTCAGTGGGTCAGAACCGGGAGTTCCAAAGTTCTGGCAGAGAAGGACCTAACTTAGGTCCTGAAAGAAGAGACTTTGGTCCAGCTTTCAGAGACAGGGAGAGAGAACGTGAAGGAGGAAGAGAGTTTCCTCTTCCAAACCAAAATCAGAATAGAGACTTTGGCCCCAATGGAGCTGGAGGGGGGCATCCCAGAGACAAAGATGGGGGTAGATGGGGTGAGTTTGGGGGTCAGACAAGAGAAGTTATAGGCAGCAGTAACCCAAACAACAGCTCCATCTCCCAAGGAAATCCTCCAAGTTCAACTAGCGGGCTACCTGTCGCGCCCATGCTAAATCGAGACCCACCTGCCTCACCCCAAAACAACCCCAGCCACCCCCCTCATTCCTCTTTGCCTCTACATCCTCACCCACATCCCCAAAACTCATCCAACCGAGATTTCCCCTCTCCCATTGATCAGGCTCAAACCCCTTCTTCTGGAGCAGAGCACTTCCACAGAGAGTACACTCCCACTGGTGGAAAAGAATTTTCCGCTGGAGCACCTGCTTCGGCTGGCACAAACCGAGAGTACCTTAGCTCTCCTGGGGTGACTCCAAACCTAGGGCGAGAGTATTCAGGGCCTGGTGGAACCCAACACCCACATACACCTCACCCCCACTATCAGTCTGGAACTAGGGACAGAGAAAGAGACTCAAACCTCCGAGAGTCTGCTTTGTACCAAAATCGTGGAGGCCCAAACCAACCTCCTGCACTTTCTCCTTCCTCCTCTTCCAGCCATCATGTACACCCTCCAAATGCCCCTTATCCCCCACCACCACCACCTCAGCCTACTCTAGTCCCACCTCAAACCTCTCACGCCCAGCCTCCCCCATCAGCTATGGCACCCAGTGTACGTCCCCAACACTACCAGTCCTCCAACCAGACTCCTCCAACACCTCATTCTCCCTTACCCAGCCCATCCACCAATCAGATGGGAGGCTTCTCGTCTTTTCCTCCTGGCTCCTCCTCTGCGCCCAACATGCCAGTCGTGTCATCCAGCTGTTCACCTGGATGTCGCCCCTCCCCTTTCCATGGCACTTTGAACAGCCACCCTCCATTCAGTGGAACATACCACTCTAACGGCAACGGTGGCAATAACATGGCCAACAGCAATAGCAACATTGGTGCAGCGAGTGGCGGCAGTACCCAATCACAGACACTCTCCCCTCAAAATGCATTGAAAGGACCTCCACCTCTTAGTAACTCCGCCAACAACAACAGTGTCTCGACCCCTGCCTCCAGTTCTTCACTCCCCGGTGGAGATGGACAGTCCGATTCAGTCCTGCCTTCCACAACTGTCATCAAGGAAGAACCAATTGAAGAGAGGGAAGAGAATGAAAGCCCGCCACCGATGTTAAGAAGCCCGTCTCCTGAACCCAAACCTGTCGACATCCCTATCCACGCCAGTCAGTCAGCACGGTAAAGTCAAACAGACATTATCATCACCATAATTGAGATAGGCAGAAGATTACTGTCTGACTGTGATGACCATTATTATGATGGTGATACGACCCATGATGGTTGTAATAATGATGTACTACTTGATGTTTCTAGGTTTCACAAGGTCCTTGACCGTGGAAGTGGGAACTCCTGTGCTCGCAGTGATGTCCTCTTTGTCCCGTTGGATGGCTCCAAGCTGTGGAAGAAGAGGAACGAGATGATCGAAAGGGCTCGGAGGGAGGTGGAACAACGGGCTAGAGACCTCCGAGAAAAGGAGAGGGAAAGAGAAAGGGAACGTGAGCGTGAGAGGGAACTGGACAGACATCTACAGGTGAGCACATTTGAGTGTGATCATTATGTCGCATGTCATATTTCATGGATTTGATGTAAAATAATTGATCTCTTTGCTGGGAGGGGAGTAACAATCTGGGCAGATGTAATTTACTGTCCACTCCCATTGTCTCTGCAGCAACAGAAGGATGTCAACGCCGCTGGAGTTCGCCAGGGTTCCTCGCTCTTCTTTCCCTCCTCGTCCTCTATCATGATAGACCCTTCCTCTTCCTCCCCAGGCAACCCTGTCTCCCATCCTCCTCATCCCCAGCATCATCATCCACATCCACATGCTCACCTTTCTCCAGCGCACCATCTTCACCCCGGCCTCTCTCACTCAATCCCCCACTCTATCCTCCTGCCTTCCATGGGTGGGGCTCCAACTGTGGTTGGAGGTCCACAGGGAGCCCTTGGAATAGGCTTAGGAGGTCCATACCTGGGTCCAGACACCCCAGCACTGAGAACGCTGAGCGAGTACGCCCGCCCTCACGCTATGTCTCCTCTCGGAGCAAGTCGAGCCCAGGCTCACCACCAACAAGTTCATCATGGCCATCCCCATGTCCATCCGTCATTCTTCCTTCCTCAGTTCCAAAATCATGCCTTAGGCCACCCACACCACCTACCCACTGATGCAGCAACAGCTGCAGCCATCTTGGGCTTTTTGTATGGTGGCAGTCTTGAAGGTGGTCCAGGCATTGGTGGCCACCCAGGCATGGGAGGTCCAATTCCTGGAGGGATTGGGGGTGCAGGGTTAGGAGGAGTTGGTTTCCCTCATGCAGTAGCTGCGCATCGAGATCGAATGAAGCCAGGATTTGAATTTAAGAGTGACGAGCGGGTTTACCCGCCAGTGACCATGGCTGATACTGCAGCTCTCGCTCTTGCTCACTCACATTCACATGCCCACGCTCATGCCCACGCTCACGCCCATGCCCATGCGCACGCCCATGCCCATGCGCACGCCCATGCACATGCTAATGCCAATGCCCATGCCCATGTGCATGCCCATGCGCACGCACACTCTCTGCTCCTGGGAGGAGGTTCAGGAGGATCTAATGAGGTGTCACTCTATGGTACTCCCCCTCCCCCAGCTCCCCCTGGCCCTCCACACCTGCAGAACCCATCCCTGGCCCCAGTAACACGACCCCCCAACCCTCCTGCCCCTCAGTCTCTGTCCAATCCACCCCCTCCATCTCTCCTCCCACCCTCACTCCCCTCTCACCCATCATCTGCACCACCCACTGCCCCCACAGCCCCAGCAGCTCCTACCGCTCCTCCTCCAGCTCCTCCTCCGGCTGCTCCACCGACCTCCAATGCCGCCTCACTTCATCATCCAGTCCCTCATTCTTCTTTTCCCAGCTCCCTCTCCTCTCATCTGCCACCAGCGTCTGCTCCGGCCGATCCCCCTGAAGCCTACCCCACTCCCACCCGCTCACCTGCCTCTTATGAGCGAGACCGGAGCGGGGAAAGAGAGCGGGAGCGGGAAAGGGAGCGAGACAGAGCAGCTTTGCCACCCTTTGACAGAGACAGAGAGCGAGAGAGAGACAGAGAAAGAGACCGAGACAGAGAGAGGGAGAGGGAGAGAGAAAGGGCAGGAAGTGGTGGAGGAGGAGGAGCAGGAGGAGGAGGAGGAGGAGGAGGAGGGGGAAGCGGAGGAGGCTCTGGCGGAGGAGGTGGAGGAGAAAATCTGGGACGTCTTCAGATGCTAAATGTGACACCTCATCATCACCAGCATTCACACATCCACTCACATCTTCACCTGCACCAGCAAGACACAGGTACCCACTGCTACTAACAATGCTGTCATTGTCACTGTCAGGTACCTTGAGATCACACAGATGTTGTTACTCTGGGAACATTTTACACTTGATTTGACACTTGGAAGACATTTGTTTACTTAAGATTTAAAGGAGAAGACTGGAGATATGTACACTGCAGACTATAGACACTATCAGGCAATGTTCAGACTGCAGTCTCAAGTCACATCATTTCATGCAGAATGTCCACACTGTTAGTTGTAAGTGATCAAATTTGATTTGCATATCCATACAGGAAATCTGAATCGACTAACCTTTCAAACCATGTGGTCAGATGAGATTTTTTTACTGTCAAGATTTCTGATATTATAAAATGTTAATAGGCAAACAAATCTAAAGATTGAACAAGGCTATTGTATTAAGCTTTTTTTCTGTATGAAAACACATTTACCTGTAGCAACCTTGGGTTCATGGGACTGACAATTCAAATGAAAGCAGTTATAGACTTATACAATATGCACTACCGTTGAAAGGTTTGGGGTCACCTGTACAATTGTAGCAATTTTGTGTTTTCCAGTAAAAGTCACACTTTTATTCATCAACAGAGTTGAATAGAATATATAGTCAATTGCCATTGACAAGATGAGAAATAATGATTTTTATTCAAAATAATAAATTTGCCCTTCAAACTGTGCTTTCGTCAAAGAACCAGCAAAACTGTTTTCAGCTGTGCTAACATCATTGCACAAGGGTTTTCAAGGGTTTTCTAATCATCCAATAGTCTTCTAACGCCATTAGCAAACACAATGTACCATTAGAACACTGGAAATGGACCTCTATACACCTTTGTACATATTCCAACCCTAACCATAACCCTTAAAAACCAGAGGTTTGCAGCTAGAATAGTCGTTTACCACATTAACAATGTATAGAGTGTGTTTCTGATTAATTTAATGTTATATTCATTGAAAAAGTGTCTTTCCTTCAAAAATAAGGACATTTCTAAGTGACCCCAAATTTATGAATGGTAGTGTATAGTCTGGTTTGACTTATGTTAGCTAACTAATAAGCAATCATAAGTTTATTTTTAATACATGCTGGTGCTTTGACTCATATTAAATATTTCCTGTATTTCCTATTACATCATTGGCATCCAGCGGCGGGCGGGGTTCACCCCCTGATGGACCCGTTGACGTCGGGGTCTCCTTTGACACGCCTCCCATACCCAGGAGCCACACTCGGCACCCCCATCCTGGCTCACCCCCTCACTGACAGCGAGGTGCTTCGCCAACAGCTGTTCGGTGAGGAGAAGGCTCCTCGTCCATGTACTCGTTCATTTTTTATCTCTAAAAAGTACAAACTGCAGAAAGTTTATGAAGATACTTGTTTTTTAAAATACGATAATGATGACTGACCACGATTCTCTTTGTGCCCTCTTTTGTCCCTGGATGTGCCCTCATGCTCCCTTTCCTGGGGGACAGGCGCTCCTTTCCGTGACTTGCCCCAGCCGTCCTCCCTCACTGGTCCCATGTCAGCAGCCCACCAGCTCCAGGCCATGCAGCAGGCCCAGAGTGCAGAGCTGCAGATCCAGAGACTGGCCCTGGAACAACAGTGGATCCATCACCACCACCACCACTCCCTCACCCAGGACGAGTATTACAGGTGAGAGGGCTTAGTGTGTCTGTAGTAACTGTTAACATTAACTATTTCTTTGTCTGTAAAATAATAACAAATGTACTTCTTTTTATGTTTGTCAGTCCAAAATCCATACAAATGGAAAAACATAGACATCGGAGAATCTATCATTCTAAATATTTGCAGTTTTATAATTAACCAATCCATTTCAACGGTAATGCACTGGCTCTAAAAACTGAAACCTCAATTCTTACTATAGGCTAACTATGTCCAACTATAGGCTGACTACTTGTTTTCTCAGCACGGTAAGAGTGAGCTTCATCAATGATACAACTGTTTTAAAGTGTAAAGAAAACTGAGATGTATTAAAAGCCTCTTGAACACAATCAAATCTGATCTAACAAACAGCAAACTTATCTTTACATGTGACGTTGTTGAACATCGTTGGTTACGACAACCTTGACTCCACGATCGACACGAGTGAAAACATTCACAGATGACAATTTTGTATGTGCAGGCGGAAGATTCTTCTCATAATTGTATAACTAGCTCGCCATAATAGTTCATGAATAGAGGTTAGAACACTTGCAGCTGTATCAGTGAGTCTTGTTGCTAAGGGGATTTATACTAGGGAATGGGACAGTATATGATATTAACATACACATTGTGGTAAAAAAAAGCAATTGCAATAAGTTGATCATGGTGAATTTCACATGACTGACCTGAAAGTACTGTCAAGCTGACCAACATACAGTCCTAGTGATTAATTTTGAAGTGCCACAAGGGGGAGCCTGCATCTTTCCGGTCATTTCAGGATCTCACAATTTTTAATAATCTCATTTAAAGGTGCATTATGTAATAAATCTAAAGCAACTGGCCATAAAATCCTACAGACAAAATATTTGCATAAAAAAAATATATTTTGCAGACTGCAAATCATGTTAATGTTTTGAAATCATGTTTTGGCGTCATGTGGCGCCACCTACCGCCGTCTACCAATCACTGCAGTCAGTAGAGTCTCAGCTGCCGAGCAACCACGGGTTGCCAGTTAAGTCAGAAAATGAAACCTAAAAGACCTCTGTGTTTTGAATTTGAATGTAGTAACCGTTTTTGGCCACATTCTTACATATGGCACCTTTAAGGTTTTAGACTTCAGATGTTTCTTAGTAACATGTTTTTTGTAACATAACAACTGTGTAACATGGCAATATTTAGTGATATTTTTTGGCAACCATTAGTGCATCCGGAGCCTCTGCACTCATAAGCTTTCAGGAAACATGAAAGCCCATGAATACGAACCAAAGACTGTTAATGTTTGTGCACAACAAGTTAAAGCATATTCTTACAGTTATTTCACGATCTGCGATTATCTTTGTCACAATAATCATGACAAAAATGTTCTTATCGTCCCAAGTCGAGTTGGACCATCTGCATAATAGTCAAATGCTAATAATCATTGAACCCAAACATTAGCTCTGATCTCAAATGACCCTGTGACACTGTTTTCTCCTTTGACCTTTGACCTTTCAGTCACCTGAAGAAAGAGAGTGACAAGACCCTGTGAGGGAGGGGCACAACAAGGAGCAGCATGGAGACAAACTGAGGGAACGCGCGCGTGTGTGTGTGCGCGCGTGTGTGCGTGTGCGTGTGCGCAAAATGAAATGAATAAAGCAAAAGCAAAAGCACTGGACTCAATAAAGGAATAAAGACTGGAGCAAAGGACAGGGAACTCAACGCTCTAGAAAAAGAAGACGATTTGTGAAGGATTAACAAAAGAAGGACGAGCAGAGTGTTGGAAATGTGCACCTTCATGAAGATCCAGCCTCCAGTGCTTCCCTGCATAATGTTCTTGAACTCCAGTTCTGTTTTGTATTGTGCTCCGTACAGTATATTAGATGGGGGGCAGCTATAGTGAAGTACAGTCTGTGTAAAAAATACTTTTGCCAGAAAGAATGTGTACATGAGTCTCTTTTATGTTATTGCATGTAGCTATAGGCGCTTATTCTGAACTGGTGGAACTTTTATGTTCTATTTTTAGTAATTACCGCCTCTTTTGTATTCGAGGTGTGTTCTATATGCATGAGACCAGCAATTTTAGTGTTATGTTTCGTTTATGATGAGTATTGTTATTATTATGATTAATGTTGTCTGTTTGTTGATAATGATATAATTATATATATACAGTACATATTATTTGTATTATTTTTTTACATTTTCATGGTATGGCAGGCAGTTTTTATTTTTAATTCTTTTTTTTCCTTTTTTTTTTTGAATTTTACCTTGTGAAACAAGATGCAAATGAAGGGAAAAAAAAATCTGGAAATAAATTATAATCTTTTTTTCTAGTCTCGTGCATATTCGTGCGTGCACTAACTAACTAACCCCTCACCCCACTCACACACACACACACATATACATTCACTACTTCCCCTGTCTTTGTTTTATATAAGTCACTCATGAACAAAGCATATCAAATTCCCCACCACCCCCCCCCCTGTCTCTCCTTCTGACTCCCCTTCCTTCTCTCCATTGGTCTCTCCCTCCCTCTCATGGTGAGTGTAGCTAATGGGAGACACATGGGATGAGTGTGAGATATGGGAGATGAGTTGCTCCAGTGCACAGCAGCCACCCTGTAAAGTGAACATTCCTTACTGCACTGTAAAAAATGAAAAAAAAAAATATATATATAAAAAGAGAGAAATGAAAAAGAGAGAGCAGAAAAGGAGGAGCTGTGAGAGCGTGATTTACAGACACTGCTGAAGTTTTCCGGGTGATGTGTGTTCTCTCCGTGTCCAGCTGCAGGAATCTCCTTGAGACGGATACGGATCGGTGAAAACGACCCTCGTGTCGAAAGCCAGAGCCGCTGCCGAATCGCAGATTTGGAGACAGTGCAGATCTGGTTAAACACATTCTCTTTCAACCAGACTGTTGTCCTCTATAACGATGCACTTTGGGCTTCAATGTTGCCTCACAAGATTCTCCTTCTCTGTCTGAACATGCACCTGTTTTCTTTCACGCAATAAAAACTCACACTGATGCAAAGTTGATTGATAGCTGTGTCTGTAGGAGGCATCGCAGACGGGATGGGAATATTGGATGTGAGGCTTTTCTACGGTATGTGAAATATAGACCATATAGTCCATGCTTGTGAGCTGCTATGTAGGTTGAGTTGTCATTAAAAGTCACCTTGAGTAAGTATGTCAACATAATGTTAAGTATCATCCAGCAGGACACGTGATTTTCCCCCACTGGTGACATCATATCTGGTGATATTCTTAGCACTTCATCAGTCCTTTCTCAGGGTGGATCAGGACATTGTGAAAGGTGGAGATGAAAGATGAAATAGTTTATTATGTATGCGCTGCATTTCATATAGGCCTGCTGTTAATGTTGCTACGGTCCTGAGCGTGAAGTCACCTTTGTTGTCTGACAGGATAAATATCAGTCATAATGTCTTCATATTTAACCTGCATTCTGGTGTTATATATATGATTGAAGAGCCATGTCAGGTAACAGTTAAAGCATCAGTATGTAAGGTCTGTCGCCTAAACACTGCAGCTTCTCTCTCTCCCCTAACCTCGCTCTCTCACACACACACACACACATGCAGAGTCAACTCAAGGTTCAAGGTTCACAACAATAAATACCGTTCAAAGGTTTGGGTTCACTTAGAAATGTCCTTAGTTTTGAGGGAAAACCAATGAATATAACTAAATTAAATGAATCATAAATACACTCTATACATTGTTATTGTGGTAAACGACTATTCTTGCTGTAAACGTCTGGTTTTTAATGGAATATGTCGGTGCATAGAGGCCCATTTCCAGTGTTCTAATGGTACATTGTGTTGATGATTAGAAAACCCTTGTGCAATGATGTTAGCACAGCTGAAAACAGTTTTGCTGGTTCTTTGACGAAAGCAAAGTTTGAAGGTCAACATTATTGTTTGGAATAAAAATCATTATTTTTGATCTTGTCAATGTCTTGACTATATTTTCTATTCATTTTGCAACTCTTTTGATGAATACAAGTTCAAAAAACCCAACTTTTGAACAGTAGTGTAAACCAATAATACTAGCATAATAATACATAAAAGCTAGTTCATATCCAATCCAATCCACTTTATTTATAAAGCACAAGTTTAAACAAACTGTTTCTAAAGTGCTGCACAACAGGTAAAACAGAGATAAAAATAAAAACAGAAATAAAATAGTGACACAACAAAACAAATACTGTCACATAAAAACACAAAAAACACATAAAAACACATAAAAACATATCATCATGTTAAACCACAAACAAACCACTAATAAAGGTGCATCAACAAATTTCCACCAGTGAACGTGGAAATGTTATCCTCACAGCCCTCTACCATATGTGTTGTATGTACATCTTAACACATGCAAATGCAGACAGTTGTTATGGAGATTTTTGATTACCAGGTGAGACTCTCATGTCATTCCAGACTCCCTCCTGCTGCTGATTCCATTCACCTGACCTGCCCCTCCCCCGATACTCACCTGCTCCTCATCAGCTAATCACCTCTGCAGTCATATATACTGACCCATTCGTGCAGTTCGCTGCCAGCTTGTCTTGTTTGCTGCCTAGAAAACTGGCGTTATGTATTCTGAGCCTGAGCCTGTTTTGATCTGTGTCTTTAGACCTTTCCTTTGTGCCTGCCCCTACCAGATTGACTTCCTCTCCAAAAACACTGATGTACTCAGAGAGTGAGAGTCGCACAGAAAGAGTCGTGTGGTGCTCATTTGATGATGTCTCAACTCATTTGATTGTATGAAGCGGACATTTGTTTATATTTAAAAGCGAATCACTACAGCTTTAAAAGTATTTTTAGAATCTCCTTTTTAACGACATCTCTGCGGTTTATGAGATGATCTGCCTGGTATTTGAGAAAAAGGCCCCAACTCTGACAGCAATGTGACTCAAAAATGGAACAAAGAAAAGTGAGCCAGCATTTTTGGTCCCACATGTGAAACCAATTTGAGTAAACATACAGGGACACGGATAAACACCATTCTTTTTTTAATATGTTTCTTAAAATCGCAGCATCATTACTGAGAGCCGGGAGCCAATGAGGAATTCCTTCACATTAACACTTTGAATCCAATGCAAATGTATTTATTAAGCACTTTTAAGTGATGCACAGTAATATTAAGATCCATCAAAGTGTCTTGTTATCATTATTTGACCTTTACATGTACTTTACATCCAGACAAATTGTTCCAAATATGTTAAAAAATAAAAGTAACAATACTGCAAACTTTGGCAAACTTCCTCTGTGACAGTGATGTGACCAATTTGGTTTAGTCCCTATTGCAAAATATGCTCCTTCTTACGTTTTTATAGTTTTATTAATGTTCTGTTTGGCTCCGACAGTTTTAATAAATTTTTCAGTGTCCTCACGTTGATGCATCTGTTCGCTGGCCAGCTTTCTCTTCCCGATGGAGCTTTACAGTAATACTTCATAAAATTTGCCCAACACTAACTTTTTGCACCTGGCCACCGTCTCTGCATCTGCAGCTCTGCTTCTGCTGCTCTGCTTCTCGTCCATTTTCTTTGTCTTGCTGCCACATGAGCTGCTACACATCTTGCAAGCGTACAGAGTTTATATACAGAATCTCTTTTCAAACGCAATAGTCCCAAAGCAGAATATTGTCACGTTTGAAACCCGGATACGCAACCTAGTCAGTGAAACCTCTGCTATACCACATCCTCCAACAGCTGCTGGAGCATCATTCAAGCCTGCAGTAGCTGCAGCAGCAAAGGACAAACTGCTGAGTGACACAAGTGCAGGTTTTCACCTTATTCGTCTCTGTCTCAGCCAGACAATCAATCTCCTCTGACCTCTTGGCTCAGAAGGTCCCGGAGGATCATCTCGAGACACTGCTGAGCATCTTTAAATGGTTGTAGACAACACACGGGTGACCCAAGCAGAGGTCAGGCTGTGGCTTTTTTTCCTGTTTCAGCGACACACTGAGTGGGATTCAGCAATTTAACTTATCACATTACATTACATTACCTGTTATCGCAAACTTAAATTTTCTATTATTTCATAAACAAAATGGAAACCACAGGATCTCACTTTAATGATTCAGTGTGTCAGAATTAGGGCTGGGCCATACTTATAATGTTTTGTTTCTGCATATCAAACTAATGTCTGCATAAATCTAGTGTTCCACAAATGCTTATCTTTCACTCTGTTCCAATAGTGGCGATTTCTCACTAGGAG